>NW_020799112.1:17931637-17965651 GCF_003259725.1 Athene cunicularia
CCCCCCCCCCCCCCTTTCTCAAACATAAATCTGTCAGAGCTCAGCTACAAAATGATGCTAAACTGGAATTAGCAAAACTGATGTCTTAACAATAAATATGACACATAAGATCACACCATTAAACCTGCTGATACATGCCAAAGGATACCCTTTTCCATGCAAGTCAGAAGGTACAAGGAATAACAAGTTTCCTCTTTGCCTCACAAATACAAGCAAGCGAGGGAAAACAAGAGTAAAACAACAAAATACAGGAAAGAGAGATACAAACAAAACAGTATTTGCAAAGTAACTCAGTGGCTCAGCAAACCGAGATGGAATGCTATTCCTATTAAATTGAATGTGCTTGTACTTCAAAAGAATAGAATTAATCAATCAACTGCTTTTATATGCATGCACATGCACGTATACACAGCCCCACACACCTCCCCATATTCCCCTAAGAACCCCAAGAGGTATTAGAGACCTGGATGCTTTTGAAAACCCCACCAAGTGCTTATCTAAATCTCTAGGCATGTAAATACTTCTTAAGAGTCTAGCCCAAGAGACTCATCAGAGAAGCACACAAGACTCAACACTGCCAAATTACAAGCTCTGTTTAATTTCAGATTCTAGTCATAAACAGCTGACAGCAGCTAAACTAACTACTACTACATTATTATTACTTAATGCCTTCTTTTCAAGCAATATTTTGTCCTTGTGTTTCTTCTAACACAGCACAGCAAAAGCTTCTCTTGTTTACATTCATAAATAATGACTGGATAGGTGGTGAGTATTTCCTTAAACAATCTTTGCATCCAGAGTGTAGAACCACCAGTACACCTTAGGACATACATACAGCTCATCAGGACATCTGTGTATAGTCTACAATTATCAAATAAGAAACACTTCAAAAATTATCAATATTTAAACTGCTGGTTGACTACAGAGTTACCTGTGCATGTCTGGACCCAACACTTAATTGCAAACTACCATGTACATATAGAGATCCATAGCACTGTGGCCCAATACATTTCAAATGGCATTAAAAATTATTCTGACAATCAGCAAATACTTTTCCACAATTTGAAAAATTACACAAAAAGTTGAATACTCTAGAAAGAAGGCAGACTTGCACAACAAAACTCAGATCAATGCCTCCTGGCTTGGAATCACTCTGCCAGTGCAAATGAAGAGATACACTTCTGAAAAGAAGCACTGCATGATTATTTGTAAAGCAATGACAATCCTACCTACCCAAAAGGCACGTGTAATAATATGAAGTTATAAACAGAATTCCTGTTTTCCACATCATTCTTTTTCTGCAATGGATTTAGTAATTTCACCCAGGAGTCCCCTAACCCCCCCCCTTCCTTTTTTATCTCTCAAATCCTAGTCCCTTGTGCTAGTAAAATCAGCTCAAGTTGCCACTTCCCTCACCTGTATTACTAGTGCCAGAGTTTGCAAGAATTAAGTTTTAAAGGAAACCACGACAGAAATTACTACTTTTGAAAGGGTAGCACACTTAATGCTTCATTAATAATTTCATCTGAAACCCTATTTAGAACATTAGCAATGTAAATTTACATATTTCATTTGTGAACCTGTGGGAATTTAGATCTACTTTCAGCAGGGGTTTGCTGCAAAACACAGTTCTGATACTGGGAAAGAGGTGCAGGAATGAAACACGTTCCTGGCAAGAAGAGACGTAGCAGTTCAGTGTATTCCCTCTGCAGCCGCTGCCAGCTGGGTTCCCAGAGCCAGAGTGACAATTAAAAGCTTGCTGAAGTTCTTGGTGCAAGGCTGAAGTATAAACACTGCTTGCCTTCCTAGGAAAGAAACAGCAAAATTGATGCTTCTCCATACCAGCAAGGTTAAATCAATGCCACAACTTCAAATACCAGGGACAAAGTCTGGTCTTTGTGGAGTATCATCGTCTTCACGAAACTGAGAAATAAAGGAGTTTGGCTCAGTGTTCTAACTGAAACAAGAATCGGGGAAGGGGAAAGCAAGAAAATCACTTTACCGCTGGACAACTATTGCATTACATCCAGTCTGTGCCAGGGGCAGTCAGGTCTATTAAGGCACTAAACTCCTGCGTCAGGTCTTCCTGGCAGTCCTATTGCTTACCTCACATTACAGTGCAGAAGTGCAGAGCTATCACTTTCTCCCATCTCTTGAGTATTTTACTAAGATTTGGAAATTTTTCTCTCTCACAGAAACATTAAGCAGCCACACATCCCGAAACATGTTTCCTCCCCATGCACTAATCGCTGGTGCCTCTGCGCTTCAGTTCAGTTGGTTCAATTTAGTCTCTTTTCACTACCACTGCTTCTACTTAGTCTGTTTTTCTCTCAGTTGCCTCATGCCTCCTTATCATTTATCTCTCTTTGCCTTATGTTTCTTTCTATTTTCTTCTGACACACTTCTCTCCATCTATGCTGTTTGTAAGACCCTGCTCAAAACCTGAGCAAATCACACACACATATAAGATTAAAAAAAAAAAGAAAAAAAGGAAAGGAAAAAAAAGAGCAGCAGTATTTGAGCTGGCAGTCTCCAGCAGCTGCCAGCAAATAGCTCAGAGCTCCTCGGAGTGAAAAAAGGGGCAATTTCTTCCATTTGCTTCCAAACTTCCCTCTTAATTTTCTTCCATGAATAGTTCTTCAAATAGGTAGTTTCATGAAACAGATTCCAGGATATTGTGGTTTCAGATTTAAATCCATCTAGAGTCTGTTACATTGATGCTAAAGCACCCCTCACACTCAAAATATTAAGACTGCTGAACCATGGAAATTTCAAAAGAAAAAAGATTTTTCTACTAAAGTCAGTGGGACAGGGATGGAATAAAGAAGCAGTGGGATGAAATATAAATGCTGGCTCTGATCACAGCAAGGCATTTGGGCTTATTACCATCCATTTATCATCTCCATCTTCCATTGTGCAAAAATAAAATTATCAGCATAGCTAAGGCCAAGCTACCAATCACAGCACTCAAGCAATACACCCTGCTACACAACTTGAGGCTTCAGATGTCAGATAAAAGCAGTTCTCCGGTGTGCAAGTCTAGATGTGAGGTAGAGTACTTCATTGCAGCTTCAGACCAAGACTCAAAAACCAAGCCTAAATAAACAAAGCTGGTTTTCCTCTGAAATGAAGAAAGTCTACTCACTGCCTCCACATAGGGTCTATGTCTTTGTACAGTTTATATTTTCCATCAACCTTCCAAAACCAACTAAATATTAAAGTGCAGCAAGGTATGGTTTTATTTTTTTCTAACTGGTTCCATTTTGTTTCGGGGTGCACAGTGATTCACAGTGAACTGAAACCAAACCAAGTATTGTTCAGCTACAGGAGTCTATAAGCAAAACAGATCAATTACTGTTTCTAAACTTCTTTTAAATTTCCTCTTTCTGGATCATCTTCCTACACAGTGTATTGCCACTGTAAATCTAGCAATATCAATTCCTGTGGCTGCACACAGGCCACAGTCAGTAGCACTAATGGAGGTGATAAAGGAAATGCAGGCAGGGAAGTGCCTTGCTGTTATGCTCTCACTATTATACGGTTTCTAATATTTCCTAATTGTATCTTATTTGCGACAGCCGATTGCCCGTTGTCCATTTCTTCCTTAGAGATACACTCAAGTTTAGTCAGACAAACACCTTTGTAACTTGTGTAATTCTGCACATTCTACAGCAACATTTTTGCCATAGAAAATATTGCTCTTAGTATCATTTCCCTGAGATACTGTAACTAGAGCTGAACTGAACTAACTCTTCAGAACCTATTATTACAGACCATGTGGATACCAGTTCACATCTGCACACACATACGCATGGGAATGAAAGATAAGTCCTGGACAGGCTAGTCATTTGTCAGGTGGTGAAAATAGTAATTTAACTATTGTCTCAACTAGTCTGGAGAGAAGGGCTCGATTCCATTTAAAAGAAAAGTAACAGCCAAAGGAAGTGTCATTATTTAAATTATTTTATATGGGTTTTTCCTATTATTAGGGAATGATCTCCTAAAGAGATTTTAAAGTGCAATAGGGAGTAGACAGGAAAAGAAGTTTTTTCTTCAAATGTGTTTATTTTCTGCATTTGACAGCACCTTCAAGTAGTCCAACAGTTTTCCCACAAGCATGATGCAAATGTTCCATTGCTAACCTGAATATAAACAGAGAGTTTATGGTCTGCTTTCTTTTTTAAGTTACAATGAATGTACATAAATCAAAGAAACCTGAGAAATTTGTAATAGAGAGATTTTTTTTTTAATACCTTGTTTATATTTATGTGTAGTGACACAAACCAAACTGATTTAGTTTGCATACTTCATTGCATTTAAGTCTATTTATAATGTGAATTCACCCTGTTTGAGTTAGTCAACTCAAGTTCAAAAAGCAGAGAAGATAAAGTAACTTTGCTTTTATCTCTAAGCTCTCTCCCACCTTGGAAATTAATATAGATTGATATAGCCTTGTCAAACTGAAATAAAGGCACCCACTGACATAACGCCACGTCCATTAGACAGGTTAGACATTTGTTTGACAATTTGTAAATTGTGTATTTACACAAAACACTGGTTTCATCTCAAGATTTAGTCACACACTGAGAGCCTGATATGCTCTGCATTGAGGAATAAAGTTTCTTTACCATTTAAAGACAAACTGATTGCTCATGAAAGGAAAGCCTATTGGCAGGACATCACCAAGCTTCTCATCTAGATAATTCTCTGAATGGGTGACTCAGAGTTGTTCCAGACGCATTTGTGTTCCCTCCGGCCTTGTCACCAGTATATCCTGGTCCAATGAAACAATTCATAATTAAACCACTTAAAAGATCAAATTTACCAGAAAAAGGTCTAATCATGATGTTGTTTCAATGTTAAGCCCAACTCAGAGGGACAAAGAACTGTCCAGCTATGGTTTCATTT
Source organism: Athene cunicularia (assembly GCF_003259725.1). NCBI lineage: Eukaryota > Metazoa > Chordata > Aves > Strigiformes > Strigidae > Athene > Athene cunicularia. Next base: position 17,936,546 of record NW_020799112.1, read on the forward strand.
TGCTGAAAAAAGGTCAAGAAAAACAAAATACTCCCACAGCTACAAGAAGTGGCTTGACAAATTGTTCAGAGAATTTATACTTAAGGCAGGAAATGAAACATTTTAGAATGACTAGTTACTTTGTGCATCTACAGATGATGATAATTCATCCAGCCTTCCATTCTAAATACTCTCTCACAAGCCAAGCCCCTACCCACACACACCCCCCCACCCCACCCGCCAGATCCCTTTTTTTCCCCCTGCTAGTCTCTGTTTTCTGTTCCCAACAAGAGCTGCATACACTTTGGCTCCTTTCAGTGCTCTGCTCCGCAGTCATTTATTGATACACTCTCATGTTCTTTTATCGAAGTACAAGACTGGCTTATCCTGATCATTTCTACAGTCTCTATCTCAAGGTTGAAAGAATGAAGAGTCCTAGGACAGAAATACTGTAGCGAACATGCTGGAGAAGATTATGTACTTGATGTTATTTTGAGAAACAGATAATGCTGAAAGGAGATGGGGGGAAAAAAGCTATAAAGAGATGCAACTACCTTGGCTTTCAAGAAGAGTTGCAAAAAACCTTTGCTTGAAAAGTTACTTTCTATCAGCTTTACTTTCTATCACAAAGATATGCACTGTTTATGACTCTCCATTTCATTAAATTTGACCTTCTGCCTTTAAATTGTAAAAGCACTTTCACACAGATGCATGGACACTTGAACTTAAGAACACTACAGATAAGTGTCACCAGTTTTATTAACTGTGAACAGCTACTTCCCAAATGGCTTACCAAGTACCACAATGCCAGGTTCAGAAAATGCTATACACCGTGAGTTCTAAATCATCTGCAAGAGTGAAGGTCTCTGATTAGAAGTCTGTCACTGAGACAAAATGTCATCGGTGTGTATTAAATCCTTCAACTTTTAAATGGGACTTGAGTCTCCTCCTGCTTTCAGATCTGTCAGCAGCAAAACACTTTTTGGTTTAAGCTCTGGGTGAGAGCCTGCAGCTCTACAAGGTAAGATTACTAGACAAACACACAAGCTAGAAGCATACTGAATGTTTAATGTTATTCTAGCAGGAAATGTTTAAAGGAATGTATTCCACCATTACTAAACCTAAAAGGCTAAGTCCTTTCTCTTATAATGCATACAGTACTTGTTTAAGATAATTTTCTTTACTAAGATTCTTTGACAGAAAAGATTAAGCAATCAGTAACCATACGTAGATAATTTTGGCAAGACCCTCAACTATAGTTGTAAAAGTGCCGGCTTTTATTTCTTTCCCATAACAAATAGCAGCTTTCTCGGCTTCCTAATTACACGCATTCTTTATTCTTTTTAACCACTAGTACAGAGCTTAAACACTAGCCACTGAATAACATGAAAAGAAATCTGTGTTGTACATTTCAAGGAAAAAAAAGAGCAGCTGTCACAAAGCAGAAGCTTGATTCCAGCCACAGAGAGCTAGCAAAACATCTCAACTGCTGAGAGACCTGGTGTTTGCTATTCCAAGCCATTCTGGCCAAAGGAGTTGAACTCCAATAATTCAACAATTCAAATACAGTTCTTCCCCCACTGCTCCCCTACAGCCTCTCACAAATGAGACCACTCAATGATTAATGGAGCTGGTTATTAACTCACCCTGACAACCTGCTCTAGTAGTACCATTTTCCTGAAGGTGGACCTTTGAGTCCTAAAACTAGCTGAACTTGGGCATAGCCACTGCTTCTAGTGCTACAATTCTGAGACACACTGTCATCTGAAGTCTTTTTTTTTGGACGTGGTGATCCACCACCTCAAATGCTTTAAACCTGAAATCCGTATCAGACTTGACATCCTTCCCAGGTGCCTAGATAGACTTTCTCAGTGCACCCCCCTAACACTGCAGCTTTCACATTAGCTGTTCCACCACACCAGTGGGATGAAAACACAGAAGACGCAGGCTTCACTTCAGACGCGTTTCTAAACCACAGTGCTTTTAATTCTTAATGCCTTTGGCAGCTACTGAACTTTGGAGGCAGCAAAACCACTGGAAGTACATTCCAGAAAACAAGTCCATCCCACTGCAAACTCATAGTTTTTCAAGATTTCTACATGCCTCCTACTCCTCCTTGCCAACAAATCCAACTTACTTGTGGCAAAATCCACAGACCCCCTTCAGAGAGCAAAATCCTATTCCTAAATAAAGCCTTCATCTCCATGCCACTGTACAAATCACAAAGCTCCAGTAACAATCACTCATACTTTATGCAAACTTGTTCCAGATCTCTGCACAGAATGGTTTCAGACTGCCCTTTGATGACTTCTAGCTATGGTCCTTCCACGCAGCACTAAATGACCTTTCCTACTCATTCCAACTGTCCCAACAGAACATAAGCAATTGTTCTGGACAAGCCCAAACAAATACAGCTCTGAGGGCAGTATTTCTACATATTGCAAAGTAGCCATTCCAGGCTGAGAAGCATACCTTGTCTTCAATCACATCTAAAAAGAGCAGTGAAAAAGAACAGTAAGATACCAAACCCATAGAAAATGGAGGCAAATGATACAAATAAAACAGATCACTAGTGTGAGATGGTGTATACACCAATACTCAGCATGGTGTCTATGAGCTTAAATTAAATGCATACAGATATTGAAGAAAAACAGTCTCATGGACAAAGGACATTCTTGTCCATATATGAATAAAGTTCAAGACTCTGGACTCTATAATGTGATTTTGCATTTCTACAGAGTGTGACTCACTTTGCACCAGGCAGTGACACGTCACAGTATTACTAAGCATTTTAGTCAAACTTGTCTGGCTAAAGCTATTCTTTAGCACATGCACTGTACAACAAAACTACTTTGTATTGTAAAACCTTGAGCACTTCCCTGACAAACCTCCACTGTTTCCCGAAAAACTCAACAATGATGCCTACACATGCATTTATAAATTAGTAAATTGAAAGTAATCATTATTGTACACATGAAGATATTTTCCTTTCGAGATAAGAATTCAAATGTAATAAACTAAATCTAAATTTCAGATGCAGACACATGATTTGCTCTGCAAGCCTACTTAAAAGACTATGTTATAGAGTATGAGACCCAAAATTGTCCACTTTTCAGGAGATACAAGTGCTTTTAATGAGGAAACCCAACTACACTGAAGCCTCTGACAAAAATTCAATCAAATTCATTGATGTGAGATTTCATGTTGCCAAGAACAATGACATACCTGAAGCCATAAAGATCCACAAAGACAGAATCACTCTTTTACTTCAGTATTTCATTTGGCAAATCTAAAATACTGATCCCTATTCTGTTTAAAATTTTGCTGTTTGTGTAAGTCAGCATATTCTAAAAACAGAAGTGTAAAGCCAACGAAGGGCCACCAAAAAGAAAAAATCTGTAGTTAATATTCTTTCTCACTTTTCCAGTTTCACTGACTCATCGCTCAATTCCAAATTTCTGTTAAAGAAAACATTCGGAATGTCTTTGAAAAGTAAAATTTGGGGATTTTTTTTTTTCCAAACTATGATCTGTTTGGCACTTGCTTATCCAGGCAGAATAGACTGAGCCAGCATGGGCATGAGCACTGCAGACGAGGGGTGGCAGTGGCTGCATTACACAGAGGCAGGCCTTCTGCAGGGTGATAAAGGACAAGCATCAAGACTCAGCGGTGGGTACGTACCCTGCCAGAACCATTTCCTGTCTCTGTTCAAGCATCTTGTTTCAGGTATAACAACCAGGTAATATTTCATCCCCTTTCCTCTGCATGGAGAGGAGCTAGAGCTGTGAATGACAAGTTAGACGCAGAGTGAGTTCCACTGGCTGTTATCACATTAACACTTCTTCCTCCCTCCACAAGCTCCCGGTGCAAAAATTTACTTGGCAGCAATACAATCCTAATTTGGCCTTAAAACAATCCCTCTTTCTAAAGCTGTTCTCTGTGCTTGTAAGGAAGGTGTGGGGTTTTGCTAACATACTCATATATGCCCACTGCAAAGATAAGAAAGGGTGATTATGCTTGTAAACATAGCCCCTAAAATTAGAGATTTAAATAACCCCCTTTACACGCTTCCTTTTCAAGTAATATGAGGGCCTTTCGTATTATCTTCTTTCTTACTCCAGCTGCCATGTTATTTAAGATGTTTCTACATTACATGTTTCTCATAACTGAATTTAAAGATTGCTTTTACAGGTGCTAACAAGTAATTGTCAAAGTAGATCCTTACAACATTCTGTTGCGTCCAAAGAATATTGAAAGAACATGAGAAGTTATACCACCTCTATTTTTTACTGGGTAGCTTGTCTCTTGCTACCTCTAAAACACCCTTTTACAACTTTACCCTAACTTGTATCTCTGTTCTACATCATGTGTCACACTAGTCCTTACTCTAATTGAGCACAACTTCCTTCCCCTGATACTCATCACAGTTGAAATAAAGTCACTCTTTCCTCCACTCCCACCTGACTCCTTCAACAGCCTTCTCAGTTTTTCACTGAAGTCAGACTGAAGACTCTCAGATCTCATTGTGTAAGCCCTATCACTCAAAGGATTTGCAGGTTACATGGCCTGAGGTGCTGCTTTCACCAGGAACATTACTTTTACTTTTACTTCTACATCCAGGTTGACCACCATTTCACTTAAACCATTCATTTGCCCTGTTTGGACTACAGGCTTGCTGGAATATGGATAGACTTTTTTGTCTCTGTTGTTTCTCCTCACATGATCATCATCATAATCATGCCAGTCACCACTAAACCCAGGTGGAACTGGTAGCAGAGATCTCTCGTTGGCTAATCATTCAGAACATCAGTGAGATACAAATCTCTTACAAAGAATAGGTTATTCTATTGTGAATGTGAACAATACATCCTACTTTTCATTAAGATATTTTTCCAGAGCCGCTTAGCCTTCTCTAAATCCTCTTCATCCCTGTCGAGACATTCCCACCACTTCCCTTGCACTGGTATTAGCTCTCATGCGACTACACCATGGGCTGTTTCAGCGAGTTAATCCACCTGAAAGCTGATCACACAGTTGAGCTAGGTGAATTTTCAGATGGATAAGCTGCCTCTATCAATTTAGTATGTGATCACACAAGCACTCAGAACCAACTCAAGGAAGTGGGCAGGACCTTACTCTGAGGGTAGAGGGAGGCTACGACAGCCTAGATTTAGGGTGAGACAAACTGCCATGCAACTGCATCCTCAGTCTGATGGCATCCAGCTGTTAAAGCCTATTCCATAAACACAGCACTTGCATTTGCAGTGGAAAGGTATGCGTACAAAAACCAATGTGAGGTAGTCTGACTTCTTAAATGACCTCTCTCTCTCTGTCCTAAACTAAGCTAGCTTTACATTACCTTGTCCATTCAATACCTCTTTATTTCTATCCTCCACATGACATCTAGCAATTGTCACTCAGCCTAGTGAAAATCTATGCTTTGCCTTATTCTAGAAAATGTTGGCATATTGTCAGTCATAGTTCTGGAAGAGTGCACTACTCTGATTCATAGCTTCTAAGAGGAATCTATTGCACTTTACATTCCCAGAACGCTATCTGACCAGTTCCAGCACAAGGCTCTGGGATTAACCCCAGAAAATAGATCCTTCACTCTTTTCTCAGCTTAACCTACCTTAGCTAATTCAGGAAAGATGGCACCCACTGGCGTGCACGAAAGCTAACATTAAATACATCACTGATTATAGCACAGGCCTGAACTCAGGAGAGTCTAGCCAGCTTTCAACACATGAACAGCCCCAGAGCCACCCATGCAAATACCTCAGGGCTTCATGGAATCACAGCCCAGTGTATTACCCTATAGCTGAGTCCATATGAAGTCTGACTTGATTAGAGTTACAGAATAATCAACCACAACATTTATCTTTTAAAGTAACATATGCTAGTGTTGTGGGGTTTTTTTTTTATCATTTGAAACAAAAATTAAATTCTGGTTCTTCAAATAAGAGAGATCAATCAACACAAATCATGGCTTGCATGTGCAGAATAGGCAATTGAAATCCTTAAAATGTTTAAATAATTTGTTCTTCTTGAAAACACTTAACTGCACTGCATAATTCATGACTACCCAGTTTGCCACCTACATTTTCCGTGACCAGAGATTTCTGCTTACTAGACAGTTTTATTGAAAACCCATTTAAATAAAGATCAGCTGTGGTCTAAAACTATAGTTCAATTTTTATTATTTATTTTTTTTTTTAAGGCTGAGTATATCGGCCCTCCTTCACAGGACCCAAGCACCTAGCACCTCTTCCTGACTTTTTGCCTTAAGTACATCCTCAATGCCCACATGAAGGACTGAAACAATCACTTATGTCAGAAAGCCCTGTCAAAGTAAGGGCTAGGGAAAAGTCAGCGGGTTTTACTCAGTTTTTGGGCTAACCTAATTCTGATTTCTATAAAGTCTGAACATACTTACATAATCTTCACTGAAGTCAGACCTAACTCATTATACATTCAACACCACAAGCAGCAAATTTGAGTCTTAGAAATTACCTTGCAAATACTTTTAAGCACCAGTAGAGACCAACCACAGGAGAAATAATATAGACAAAACGTGGGTGCTTTTAATAGTGATTTACAGCTTTAAGCTCAAAGCTAATCTGTTTGGGTTAAATGCTCTTAAATTTGTCTAAACTCAAGAGCTGCTAACACTAAAAGATATGCTCTGAAGAGCTAGGAGCACCAGTTTTAGTTTTTAAAAGTTAGTAGACAGCTATGTATTTCTGTAAAGTAAAAATTTCCTTGGTAGTGCCATAGTTTAAAATGACAATTTTAGCAAATCCATTATCAGTAAAATATGCAGTCAAGATCATCTACTACAGAGCCCCAAGTGAGCTGTACAGACGAAGCAAAACAAGAAAAGTTGTATATAGCCAGATACACTTACAGTCCAAATCATTACTTCTGGTTGATTTGGTTTAGAAATAACTTCTCCCCAGATCAGCATACTGCTGCTCATGACCACTTCAGCACAATGTTTATCAACAAGTCTACCTTGCATGCATAGAAAGTGACAAATAATCTTTGATTATTGCTCTTTCAGAAACTACTTTCCATCAAGCAGTAATTCTTACAGAATTCCATTCCAACATAATCAAGTTAGAGATTTGTCCTTCAATGTTATTAGACTATTGCTTCCATTTTTTAGCATTTACACTAGCCTTGTGGATTTTATTAAGTCACTATAAAATGGATTGACAACTCCTTCTCTTACCCTTACATATTGCTGCACATTATTTTGATTCAAGATGCATCATTCCTACTTTTTTGAGCAGTCACTCCTGCAGATGTCACTGCTTTTAGTACATTGTGAAACACCCACATTCTTCCACTACAGGCTCAGCCCTGTTACTTGCTACTCGAGGCAATCCACCTGTTCCTGCTCTACATGGACTGTGCACTTTCACTCCAAATCAGCAAAACTTTCTGTCTCCTGAGAGGATTCCTCTTTGGTTTTGGGGGGTTTTTTTAAGCCATTTTAGTTGAGTTTTCACAACCCTTTAAGTTCTCATTCAGCACTAGAGCCCTGTGAAGTAACATGCTTGCTGTTCCTGGGACCACTACAAATGCAACTGGGTTTTTAATGGTGTTACAGTCTTATTATTCAAATATTTTGAAAAATCCAACAATGTGCTTCCCAGCAGCTCTGTAGCACTGCTGATTTTGCGGGGATTCATGTAAGGCCCTTAGCAATAACACCCATTGCAAAAACAAAAGGACTTGAGATATCTTACTCTCTTTGCTAATGCAACCTGTGCTCATCAGGAATTGCAAAACCTAAATGGAACAGACAAGTCTCAAACACTGTTGGGTATCTGAAAGTTTTTAACACTCCATGCTGCTTTCACTCACTTAATAGAAAATTAAAAACTCCAAGTATCACAGTGGAAAAAAAAAAAAATTTCATCACTGTGTTCACTGTGACTAATCTGGAGAGGAAGTCACTATACATTTTTGCCTTATTTTCATAACTCCATTTCAAAACATACTAGTGGTTTTAGGCTGCAACATGTTGTTACACAGAACACCACAAACTAAAATGCAGCTGTGGCTCACAGGACTTCCCAGTCACTCTTGTAAGACACGAATCTCCACAAGGCACAACTCTTTCCAGTAGTAACAGCAGCACTGCAGAAATGCACTGCTAACTTCATCCATGGGGGCAGAAAATAACTTCCCTCAGCACACACAGAGAATTGTCTGTATTTCATTGTTATCAAACTTTATCAAATTCAAAGCTGGAAAAATTTTCCAAGCATAATTTACTCACAGAAAACAGACCTCTGCAGAAATACCCAAGGAGCTCATTTGCACTAGTGCAAACGAGGCCAAAGGGCACCAACCTCCTCTATAGTGGCACATGGCTTTGAAGCAAGAAATCCCTAGAGAAAAGGCCATACATCCATCAGTAGCAAAACAAGCCATGTCCCATGAAACAGGAACCTTGAACCACAGCTGATGAGATCACTGAAGGGCAAATCTCAATCATCAAACTCACCTGCAATGAAAATATGTCATTCTTGCATTTCTGATACAAACAAAGCAGTAGACATAGCCCTTTAAATCTTAACCAAAGCAGTAGACATAGCCCTTTAAATCTTAACCGGACGTATATGATAATTAAGAATATACATACAGAAATGTGTTCTTCGTCATTAGTAATACAACTGTAAATTGCATAGTATACAGAATCAGAGTTTTCAAAATTTCAAATCACTGCTTGAAAAAGTACATACAAAAAACCCCAAGACTGGCTACTTTTTAAGATGTGCCATCAGAATGATATGCATAAATTAAAGCCCTGACTGACAGGAGTTCCAACAATGCCTGCAGTACCTAATTAATTTTACAGTTACTTTCTCAATTATGGAAATAACAGAATTGGGTTTGATTTTTTTTTTTTTTTAATAACATTTGAACACTATTTTGAGTAATCTTCGTCAATCTTCATAACTGCATTAAACACACAGAAAGACGTAAACTTCCAGAAATATTAGAAGAGGAAAAGAACTACAGACAGGCTTTTGCACAGCAGTATTTTCTGAGTAGTAACTACAACTGGCATACCAACACTTGTAATTTTTGAACATGTAAGTCACTTGAATTTAGAAAATAAGTGGCAAGTTGACAACAACTGGTTTCCCTTTTGCACCAGTCTAGAACAGTAATTTTGACCAGACCATGTATTTATTTCAGTCACCTGCTAGAATAATAATATGCATTACTAGAATTAGTGTCAAGGCTTCATATATGCCAAAGTGCTGATGAAAAGACAGCCCATTTGGTGTATTCTACATGTTCCAAGGGATGAACAAAACATGAAATTTACTCAGTCTCACATGCATTGGCAACAACAGATCATCTGCTGAAGGAATAATTTAGATGATATACTACAAAAAGTAATTAACAAGGCAAGCAATTACTATTTTGGATCATAAAATGAGTAATGTTCCAGAAGAATGCATACAATCTTCGTGAATAAGCTTCTTTCACCTGAAACTAGGCTTTACAAAAACTATCATTTTTCCACTTTTCTATAATTTTGAATAAAATACCACAGAAATTAAAAAGACTTGGCAAGATGAGTTTGTGAAGTTTCACAACAAAATAATTTCCTCGTTTTCATAACAAATGGATTTTTGATATAATCCAAAAAAAAGCAATACCCGGAAGCATTACTACTTTTGTGCAAGAGCAGCTATATTTACGTGCATCTTTGCCCCTTGTATAAACGAACTGTTTGTTCATCAGATAAGACTGAGCTGTACTAGTCTTCTGGCTGCTTCCCAAATGTGCTGATAGACAAAGAAGTGCTAAATGCAATGTTACAAATCTGTTATGCAAGCTATCAATAGCACAAGACTCCTCCGTCTGAACTTGTTCTTTCTTCTTTGCAGCAGGGTGCAATCCCACACTGAAAGGCTTCATTTCTACAAACCCTCGTTAATCTGACTAGAACTCTGAAGTACAACAATAAATTATGAAAAAGCTCTAAAGATTGTTTCCACAAAGGTAATGTCAAAAAAGCAACATAAGCAGCTATGAACGTTATCTGATAAAGAAACCGTGTAATTCAGCTTAGACCTCTGACGGAGAGCCAGTGACCCAGGCCAGCACTGCCCAGAGCAGAATTCTCAGTTCTTCTATAAGAAATGTTTGCTCAGATGTGTAAGTCTGAAAACTGAAAGGCAGATTTCTTGCCTTCTAAGAACATCTTGCAAATGTATTTTGGACAGAGGCTATCCATGAGGAGTTTTTCCTATCTAAAGGTTTAAAGATGGTGGGGGAGAAAATAGAAGTTATATATAAATGTACACACACACTCTATTTTTACACATAATAATGGAAGTACTGTAAAAAAATGTAAAGAATACCTTAAAAGTATGTTTAAAAAAGGAAAATACTTTGTAGAAATCATGCGAGATCCATTTTGCTGATATAAAAGGCTACACTCCCTGTATGAGGGAATCACAAAAAAATACAGGTGAAAATATAGTTAGAGTTCCTGTGTAATTAAAATAGTTTTACCTAATGGTAGGGAAACAAAGAAATCTGTCCAAGAGAGCATATTAAATGGCAGCATGAAGTTGAGATAACTGATTTCTAAAGAGAAATTATGTGTGTAATGGCAAATGGAACAGAGAAAACAAAGGGTCAGAGACTGGAACAAAACAAAACAAAAGCTCACACAAATCAGTGACAAGAAGAGTAACTTTCTTCACAGTATATTCATACAGGTACCTAAGTCAATTTATCATCATTTATCATCAGTCTTCCCCACACAATTAAACATCCTCCCCAGTCTGCGTCACAGAACAGGTTTGCAAACTGCACTCCCAATTTCTTGAAGAACCAGGCACAGAAGTTCCTGATGCAAACACTAGTAGCCAAACTGTTTCCTCTTGCTTCTTACAGGTGTACAAACGAGTTCTTCATCTTATCTGTCAGTACTGCACATACCCACAGGTGCAACCATCCACCACACTCCAGCATCAACCATTTACAAGTCTGGCAGTTGAGCAGGTTGGGGTTTACCAGTGCCTTCAGCCCTCTGCAAGTAGTGCTGCTGTACCTGGCCCACTAGCAACAAATGAAAGCAGTAACCAAGTGTACAGTTTGAGGAGAACCTACAGAGCATAACTACCGATGAAAGTATCCACTGAAGACATCCTTACCTTGGAGTCATTTCTGCAATCTATTTCTTCAAACATGAAGGTATTTCTGCAAGTAACTCCCTGCCTGTCTAAGCTTACTATTCACCTGTGCTTGTGTGTGCCTCCTTCCTACTTTCACTACAGAAGTCTTCCTTCCCGTTAAATTAAAATATTGTAACAAACAGCACAAACAGGTTTAACAGTACAAGGAAGGGAAAGTTCCACTGACGAACAATGTCAATGGTCATGGAGAGCTGCAGAACAGACCAGGAAAGTGAAGTTTTGCTCGCCCTCCCCACCACTCGGTAAAAGCAAACGAAAAACAAACAGGAAAGACCCACCTCCAACACAAAGTCATTTTAGGTGGTTACTACAACTTACCAAAAAAAAACAGATAGGGAGTATTTGGATGCAAAAGTCATAAAACAATGAAGTTAATCTTAAGGGTAAGTTATCAGTTGCTATGTTCCAGTGCCTCCAGGCATGCAAGGAGCTTACACCAGAAGCAAAACTCAATATGACATCTTTAAAAAATCTTATTTTCTTTGGAAGGAATTTCTAGACAGAAGACTGGAACCACTCGTTCCGAATTGATGAAAAATTTTAGTCTTTGATAAATAATTTACTTTAACTGGGCTTCTTCCCCTGCCACCATGCACACATCTACTGTGACCCAGATGCCAAGCTGACAGGTGCTACATTCTCTGCGTGAAAGAGAAAGCGTTCCCAAGATTGTGGCATTCCCTGACCAAGCAGATAGCACGAGCACCAAATTTCACTTTCTAGATCTCTCAACAGGACTGTGAAAGGGAAGTTCATAATTCCGAATCAAAACAATTACTTTCTGACCTCAAATTCCATATCTGATTTATGGAACTAAGTAAATTTTTTTCCCCCACTTATTCTCCACTGGGGAGATATAACTGTCTGAAAATCCTAGCTTCTAAAACATTGCTTGCCTGTTACAGAGGGATATTAGTAAAAATATGTGAAAATGTGAATCAGTAGAATTACACCACATCATACAGAAGTTTTAATCCAAACTCATAACTACATTTTATATTTACCTATACAACTTATGTAAAATAAAAAAGAATTAAAAAAAAAAACCAAACCACAACAACACAGTGAATGTGACGGTTCTTCTACACACCTATTCAAACCCCCTCAGAGTTTGAAAGCAGAATTTCAAACTTCTATAGTCTAGAAACACATCATCTACTTTCAGATCTGCCACTGACCAGCTCCTTAACCTTGAAGTCACATCACCTTCAGTACCTTATTTATTTTTGCATCTGTAAAGAATGGGAACAGTGAGACCTATCTGTATGTGCAAAGCATTCACAAGGGAATAAAGGGGCTGCTACTACCTAGGACCATTTATACTTGGTTTTAATATTTTAATTTTTTTGTTTGCTTGGTAAAAAAAAAATTTAAAATACTTTCCCCACTTTTTTCACCTTAGACCTGTAACCTGACTGCACAAGAACAGAAACATTGCCAATCATAGAAAAGGGAAATTTTAGAACCCCTTGATGTCCTTTGAGTCCTGGATTCTTATAATTATATTCAGTTCCTAACCAGGCTAATTTCACTGCAGTCGTTTTGGTTCATTAAACACAGGTACAGTATCAAAAATGTAATTTAATTAGGGTAGCACAGAAACAGAATCAATTCTCATCAGAGGCTCGGCATTGTCCTTTGAACAGAAAGCATGTAAGGCCAAGTTATTTTTGTTTCACATACACAGCTGCTGCTATATGAGATGTTGTAGGACATTAACTGGTATATTCTCCCATCAACACACGTAACTCTTAGTAACTTTAATAACAGAAACACGTACACAGCGATAGGACACTAGGGCTCTAGAAAATAGAGTTCAAGGTGTAATCTAACCTTTGATTAGCCCTTTTCTAACTAGACTTGTTAAAAGCATTGTTAAAACCTGCCTCATCAACTCTTAACTAGTCATAGAAACTCCAGCAGTGGCTTCCCTTCCTAAAGTTTGGAGTTTATAAGGTTCTTACAGAAGGTATGAAGAATGGGACACATTTCGTAACTTGAATTACACACGTGCTTAAAGAAAAGTGTTGGCGTTTCGATGGCACAACAGGAAAAATGTTATATTAAGCCCACTTTTATTCCTCAGCAATAATTTGTTCTGGAACTGCAGGTATATTGTGCCACTGAATATATACAACTTTCTTATCTTAATAGTAAGCAAGCTCTGGACAGAGGTTTTATAGGCCAGATTCTGCTCCCAGTTACACAGTTAGTTAGGCTGCACACTCCTATAGACCCTTCATTGAGTCATCCCAGATTTCTATCAGTATAACTAAGCAGAATTTGTCTTCCTATATGTATATTATAAAGTCTGTTCCAAATTCTGTATAGGAATGCAACTTCTTGGTAGAAATGTATCTGTTCAAAATATTTAAGCAACTTCAAGTAAGAATTAGCAAATGATGCTAAAGAAAATCTTAATGCAATGCTGTTGCTGTGCTTCACTTGTCTGTTTTGCAGCACTGCAGGATTCTCAAGAGACTGCACTGCAATATATTACCCAGCATGTGCCGCAATGACTCAGACAACAGCATGAGTTAAGGATGGAGTGCCAGCTCTCACTCGAACTTTCAGGATGCCTGTGCAAAACTCTTCAGCAAAGCCAAGAATCTATAAAAGGAGACACGTTCAAGGAGAAAGTTCAGCTTCCATTTCATTATGCTATACTATTTTCTATTGCAATGCCATTCAGACTTTTACATATACCAATATTCTATGTGTAAAATATAATTAACCTCCTTCCAAACTATAGCTGCACCTCTGCTAAATTCACAATTTACAGCACTATGATTCATCTATTGCAAGCTTTGAGAGGTGCATTGGTAAAGGTTGCAGAGGCATAGGATTGCTGTCTTCTGGTAATTTGTATGCTGACTGAAGCACTCCAAGTTTCTCTTTCCTACAGCTACACCTGACTGGCAGGCTACTTAGCAGGTGATAAATACAATTGTAAATATAACTGTAAACATAAATTGTAAGAGCTAGTTTCCCCCTCCTCCTAACTCCATCAGAGACATTTTTTAAGATTGAAAATCACCTTCATGCCACAAGGAACTGTCTTCCTATTTCCTACCTATTAGCCCAGTACTTCGGCCACAGGAGGCAAGCTCCAGCGTAAGCAGGGTGGGCTGCACAACCAAAAGTCAGCCACGTAAGGCTAATTCACTTGCTTTTGAGTTACTATTTATTGCCAGAGGAAGAGGGGTGAAGTGCAGATTACTGACCCCTTACTGCACACACCCTCTTCCACCACCAAATCCATCCTGATCTTGGCCACAGAACCATATTTCCCTCCCTTTTATTAATAAATCATTTGAAAGAAAGTGCAAAATGAAGAGTTCTCCTTTTGTAAGCAGTTTTCCCACAAAAAAATAAAACAAAACAAAAAAAAAATAATCCCACCCCACACCCAAACACTCCATGAACTAACAAGTCTTCAAAGATTCACACAAACCCTCAGCTTCTCCCCACATAGTCCAAGGAATTTAAGATGAACGGTGTATAATCTACATTATAGTTTTGGAATTACAGGATTGTATAATAAGAGTATCCAGCCATGACACAAATAAAGACAAATGATACTGTCTAATTAGATATCTACATATACACAGAGGCTAGAGGAATTTTAATAAATTCTAATGTCCTTCTTACCACTGTCCTGCCCCACAATTCTGTAAGATTTGCAAATAAGTACATCCAGTTATCTAATAAAGACTAGGAACAGGATAGAAGTGCTCTCTCTAAGGTCTTGGATTCATCATGCCCAATTCAGGTTGCATGTGAAAGGACAGTATCTCTAACAGACTATATGATAACAGCTTATAGTCCTAAGAAAGAAATACACCTGCACATAGCCAATAAATAGTTTCTTTTCATGTCTCACTGGCAAGGTTCAGGGGTTTTTTTGTCTCTTCCTCAGTTTACCAAAGTACTTCCTTTGCTAGAAAGCACTTGTGTAAATAGTTTCTGTGTATTAACTTGGTGCCAACATGGACTTTAAGATAGGCTTAAACATTATGACTAGGCTAGTATCATTCATCTACAACATAACAGAAAAGAAAAATAGTCAGAAGAACAAAAAAAACCCCACCACAACAAAACCCAATCACAAGAGTTTATTCTGTCTGGGGAACAAGAAGGTCTTGATTCTGATCTGGTCTTCATTCCAACAGACTGGACCAAAATGCCATATAAGTCAATGGAGTAAAAGAAGAAATCTGGGAGAGATGCAGGAGCATCCCTTCAACTGAAGGTGACAGCCAAAAGTTTTTTTTTTTTTTAAATTTAAAATAGAAAAAGGCCTTTAAAAGCATTGCTAAAAAAAGATAAATGCCATTCAGGATATGTAAGAGACGAAAGCACAGAGCATACACTTTATTACACTAGGTTAAATCACTTTCAGAAGGCAGAAAAGTTGTAACAGACTTTGGTTGTTTTGGTTAGAAAACACCCTGCTCACCCTTAGGCTGTCTCTATAGACAATAGAGCCAGCTGCTGATTCACACTCTTGGAGCCTCTCTTTCTTCACTGACAATAGGAGAAGGTTGAAGAAACTAGGCTGCATAGGCTAACAATAACTGCTGATGCCTATATTACAAATAAAATATTCACAATAACTGGCAGTCATGTGTTTCCTCAAAGTATTACTTTCTACTATCACTGAAAAGCTAAGCCTAAGAAAAACACTATGAATAAGCTGCAGATGAGACTGCTGCCATACACAGACTTCAGCTACTATTAATTAAAAAAAGACACAAAACGTGAATTAAAGGTCAACAGCAGATTTCCTGTGCCAGCATCATGATGGAGCTTTCAAAACACCCTAAGGGAGGGAGGTTCTCAGCTCACTAGCCTCCAACTACTTTGAAAAATCACACATCTTTACACGGAGATAGTAGCCTGGCTGCCGTTTTAAAGCACAGCAGAAATTATAATAGCATCTGCTGCCTATTAAGGCTTTCTTATTCACTCTCTACACTTACTGCTTTTCTAAACAGAAACGCCACTCTAAAAATACTCCCAGTATGCATCAGAAGATGCAGTCCTCCCACCACCTGGGTTATCCCACATGCACAACCACCATGAGAACAAGGCCTACAAAACCAGTAGGCAGAGATACACCCACCTACATCAAAAGGTTTCAAACTGAAAACAGGAAAACAGATATGTCAGAGGCTGAAAGTGACAGGAGACAAACTTCCATCGCGAACAGAACTCCCCAAAGGTTAATTTTTAAAAAAAAAAAATCTATTTGAAAATATATTATAAAATAGAAAGAAAGCTGAATTCTATGAGACTTGCACATAAGTTAATCAGCTCTGAGAAACAGCCTGCCCTCACTTCAGCCAGGGAGAGGTGGTAAGAGGAGTTCTGCTTGGTATTTCATTAGTCAAATGAGTTATACTCAAGGGATCATCACTGATAATAAATGGACAGAACGGAAGCGATCCTCCTTCTAGTCCACTTGAGTGTTTCAATTTAAACTTATAACCCAAATAAGAAGCATAGTAAAGAAAATTCTAGTGTACCTGGAAGCTATTATCTGTTACATAACAGATACATAACCTTCGGGTTATATATAAGTTTTGGGTCTATCAGTTCTGGGACACCAGAGGAAGCAATTATTAGGATACAGATTATGGAGCAGAATTGCAAGTTTATATATTGGAATATATAGAAAAACACTTAAAATGCCACTCACTCTGGGGTGCAGACTTCATACTACAGTAATTCCAACAGATGCTCATAACCCAATAGTTGTCTTCTGAATCTCACTACCAGATACTTAGGTGAAAACCTATATACATGTGCTATTTTCAGTGGCAAAAAAAATTACAGTTGAGTAAAAAATTCTAGGAGAAAACCATCGAGAACGCTTATTGTGAATTGATGGATTACAGAGACACGGTGACTTTTTACACCACCAACCAAGTCTGTAATAGCGTGTCACGCCTGATTTTGGTGAGGGCTTTAGTAACCATAAGAAGTTAACTGCTGACCTTTTATAAAGCAAACACTTATTTACTTAACTGTAACTTTAGATAAACTAAGTGACATGCACCAGACAAACATCCCAGAAACCTCAACTGCATGTATAAATTTGTAAGTATTGTTTGTTTTTTTTTCCTGGACCCTCTAAACAGAATTAAACACACACAAAGGTGATCACAGCTAGTTAACACAGAAGTTGTACATAAAGACATACAGAGGAGGCAGGCTTTTTACAAAAACAAAACCAAAATGCATTTCTTTTGCAAAAAACAGTTCTGCAACAGTTAAGTGCTTCAGCTAGAATATACAGTTATAGATTAACTCCATTAATTTTGTCTTAATCTGTCTATAACTATATATCTATATTACTCTGTATTTCAGTTGGAACTGTGCTTTATTTCAGTTGAATAAAGTCTATTCTAGCGTGGAAATAGTATATTTTGAAAATACATGGATCTTGTCAGTTCTCTGATATTTATTCACATTTCTGAAAGAATTGTTAAATACAGACTGTCTTAACCCACTTGCTTCACGCTTCAAATTTTTTGTCTTTAGTTTCTGTCAGGCTTCAAATATTATTCTTATTCCTTAATCACATGTCCTGGCACAAGTCTCATTCCCTTCAGTATTCCTCAATGTCCTCTGGGAAATTTGCCAGGTTTTGTCATCCGCCCCCATTCTCCTTTGGGAACACTAAAGGAATCAATTTTATTCTTTCCCCAAGCAATGCCCATCTCTGCTGTTAACAGCTACCCTTGGCATCTCTCATCCATTCAGTACACAAAGGTATAAGTCTCCTTAAATAATCCTACAATACTTAGAGATGTTCCGTTGAGAAACACCTCTTTCATGCTCTGCATTTGCTTGTTTTACCATTTTGTTAAAGATTTTAGCTAAGAGATGGAGTGCCAATATTTCCATTTCGCATGCTCCACTTCATTTTTTTTTTAAGTTTCAACAGCTGTTTAGTTTGTACCTTTATACGTATGGGTGTGACTACGTCAGAGATAAATATATCAGTTATTTAAACCTGGATGCTTTGGTCAACTATATATACACCATTTTTTCTATTATTTTTTCCACTACTACTTTGCCAAACATCTTATCTGAATTCTTCCAGAATGAGCTCTCAAGAGGTGTCTTGTGTTTCCTCAAAACATCCAATTCCAATACCTTTCTCCTGCATGTTAATTTCCTACTAAACAGTATTTCTTCCCCTGAAGAGAGACTTTTTCAATCAACTACTTTAAATTCCTCACTCAGTCCTGCATTTGAAAATAAGTGGAAACTTTACCTTTGACCCACTCTGAGAAGAAGAATATTATTCCGAGTTATACATCACAATTCCTTACTGCCATGAATTCTGGAAGTCATACTACAACTTTTCAATAAACATACTAGCAACCTGGGCTAGTGGAAGGTGTTCCTGTCCACACAGGGGGGTTGGAACTAGATGATCTTTTAGGTCCCTTTCAACTCAAACCATTCTATGATTCTATGACTCTACAGTCAAATTAATAATACTATATTGTTCTTTTTTGCCATTACTACTACTTTTATCAGATCCCCTCCCTCATTTTTTTTCTTGTTTACCTGACATCTGGGCAGGATTAAGCAACTTGCACTGTTAGCAGTTGCTAGATGAGACAGCACTTGTTGTGGTTACCTCTCTAACTTCCTCAGATAAATACCTTCTGCTTCCTGAGTTAGAACTCACCATAGCAAAGGCTGTATCACTTACCAGCATAAGTCAGGTGCAAACCAAACCAAACCCTTTATAAATTGTCCTTGTATTTGTTTAACAGGGAAGTCCCCCATTTTCTCAAAGAAACAGTGAAAGTTAACTAAAAGATACAGATTTATGACATTATTTAGCATCTCTATATCCAAACAAAGCGCACATTCCGCATTTGGGCTGCTGACAAGTGAGATATGTGAAGGAGGACCTAGAAAGATGACAGCTAAGCACTCAACAAACCTTTTATTTTTCCCACTCTCAGCAAGACAAGAGCAGTTGTCCAATTTGACCGAACAGGCTACAGACACTAATTTCAATATTACCATTATCATTAATGAGAGCCGACAGAAATACAGATCTCCCAGGCTTGGAACAAGCAAGCAAAGCCACTGAGGCTTCCAAACACCTTCTGTGAGAAGAATCCCACTGCTGCTGCACCAACGCGGGGCTTCGGGTGGGCACTACTGTGCTATGTAATGCAACCGGTCCCCCTGCTCGGCAGAAAGGGGTTTGTCTCTTAGGAGAAATCAGACGGGTTAAGGAGAAGCGCATTATAAAAAAAGAGAACAGGAGAGAAAAGGGTCAGGAGAAGATGAAAGTTCACCCAGGAAAAGATAAACAGTGCAGCATCTAGAAATGGAGGGAAAACTCTAGAAACGTATGATACCCTCTATAGGACAAACGCACGGTAATGCCAGGTAGGATAACAGAGCAGCACTTTGTGGAAGCACACAATGAACTCTTTAGGAGAGAGCTAGTGCCCTCCAGCCTACAGCTTTAACGGGGGCCCCAGAGCACAAGTGCAAACCCGGCATTAAATAACAAACACTAATAACTAAAAGACCTGAAGCTCCAAGCAAAAGGCGGCACCGGGCGACCCTCTCTTGTAAGGATCCGCACAAGGGACTAAGCGGCAGAAATCAAAGGCAGGACCCAGAGGCAAAGCCGAGGGAAACCCTCCCCGGGCGCCAGCGAGCTGCGATGCCGCCACCTCGACGGGAGAAGGGCGAGGGATCCGCTGCGCCCTGCGGCGGGCGCAACCACCCATCAACACCAGAGCCCCCGCGGGCCCCGCCAGCGCTGCGGCGCCGGGAGCGGGCCCCTTACCTGGCTGGCTTTGTGGAACTGCTTCTTCAGCCCCGCCACCGACATGCTGCCGCCTCTGCCAGCCGCCGCAGGACGCCTGAGGGCGGCGGGACGCGGCGGGACACCTCGGGACGCTGTGTATCAGCAATGTGCTGATATAAATATAAATAGGAGTATGCCTACACTGGTAAAGTGCCTTCAGACTACACTTAGATTCTGGGGAAGACATGCTCTGAGATATGCTGCTCAATCCTGGCTCTAAAATCACTTGGGAGTTACAATTTGGCTGAAACTTCTGCACAGGCCTGGGAAGCAAGAGTAGAGATAACCTTTGCTGGCTGCAGCTGGGCTCTGTGTTACTCACTGTCATGCTTACTGCATTTTTATCGGGTTGGGAGTGACAGGCATTTCCAGAGTATGTTAATAGTTACTTCTTTATACCAGCAAAGAGGACAATGGCAGAAAGTACAAAAACTGTAATTGTCATTTATAAACGGGGAGAAAGGAATCGCTGTCCCACCTGTCAGAAGCAATTATATACCACTATGAAACAAAGTGCAAAGACAAACATATCCATGAGTTAGGGAACTCCCACTGGCTATTATTTGACAGAGGACTCTGTACAGGAGAGTCAGAAGAGACTAAGGAGAAAGGAAAGAGGATAGCAGCAGTCAACATTTGCTCTGGAAGACAAACTGTAAGGTAAAGTCCTTCCAGGTTTTTAGCCTGAGTAATGTTTGAAAGAGGTCTGCAGTTGCCATGCTACATGGTGCCACCTGTGTCCAGGGAAAAAGCATTTCAGCCTCCTTATAAGTAAACATGATTCTACCACAGGCACCTGATTTCAGCACTAATTTCTCCTCCAAATTGAAACAGGCAGCAAGATGTTAACTGTCCAGGACGAACTGGGTATGGCTTAAATTGGTGATGCATTTGTAGAGATCTCGAGAAAATAAGGCCTAAACTAAGAAATTGGAGTTCCATAAAAGGTATTAAAGCAACCTCTTAGTGTACCTTGGAATAAGGGAGAGAAGGTGGCTTTGGCTAATCTTTGTCTTTAAGAAAAGTTGGACCAGAAGCAGAGAAGGAAGGAGTTTCAAATAAGTCACTGTGGAGGAGAATCAATGGATTATGAAGTCACTGTAGCTGTTAGTTGTAAAATTAGATTAGATAACTTGAGTAAGGCCTTATGTCTACAACCTCCTTTTTTCTTTTTTTTATCCTGTCTGTACCCCAAGGATAGCAGTCATGTTGTCTGCTGAAGTGATACAAGAAATTCCAAGTGGGAAATGCCCTGTAGAAACTCAACTTCACAGCCTAATTGCCCAAAGATACAGACAAGGTGAAAACTTAATTAGTGAGCCAACATGAATGGTCCAGGTGTTAATGATTTGGTAGAAACACCCTGAAGAAGAGATGGTATTCAGTTCAGATATAAGTAAAAGTTATAGCTTGTAGCCAGTAATGTATGCTGGCTAAGCAATACCTGAGAACTTTATAATCACAAACACAGTTGGGGGAGGGGGGGAAGGGATTGTGATTTGCTGGATGATATTCCTTAAATTTTATGAAGAGTTACTAATTCAGTGTGTAAAATGGGGGAAATCAGAAATAGTATATAAACTATGGGAAGTGGTTCAGGTAAATGCTGACATGATGGAAGAAAAGCTTCTATTAAAAAGAACTGTTACATGCAGAAGACAGGCCAGGGCATAGTACTACATGGACACAGTGAAAAATGCTTCACAGAGTCTCGGAAGGAGAGGGCCTTCAGGGCAAAAAGTGCTAGATGTCTGGATATTTAAACAATTACAGTCCCACTACTCAGGAAATCTCAAAGTGCATGAGAAAACAGATGATGGCTCCAACATGTTGTTGTTACTGAATCAGATGTGCTAAAAAGGACAGTGAAATTTGTACAAACTGAGAACTCCTAACTGGGCTCAGATCAAGGTAGTGACTAGAAAATATGCACTGGCTACTTCTATGGGAGAACTAGGCTTGAAAATTGGTCCTGCAAAATCCAAACAAGCTAGATACTTGGATAAATGGATAAATTCATAATTCACTTGGATTTCACTGTGGCTAATACTATGTAAAAAACACAGTCAGCAGAAACTTAATCTCCAGATGTGGCAAGCAACATTATAGTAACTGGATTTTCAATAAACAAATTACCTTACCTGTGGAATTGCAATAGCAGCCATATGAAGTATTAGGTTTTCAGCAGAATGAAAACTAGAAATATTTAAAAAACGATCCAGAGGCATCTTAGCAGTTGAAATTACTTGGAATTTGAAGCCAACTACATCCATGTTTGCTTGAATGTCTCTTAAAAATAATGAGAAATCTGTCAGTGAAGTGGGTCTTTGGTAGTTACTGCCATGAAAGAAAACATCAAAAAAGGGAGAAAGGATAAGTTTGTGATTAAATTCTATCGGATTTGATTCTGGGCCACAGTCACTGCCTAAGTAAAGCACTTATTTATTCCTTAAAGCTTAAATATTCAAAGCAAGTTACTGTGCATCAGCTTACCTTGCAATCAATATCTATACATGGCATTAGAAGGAAACTATGAATGTACTCACCTGATCCAGGACAAGAATAACTACAGGGGAAAACAGCCTATTGAGTAACCAAGTTATTGCTTACAAAACCAAGGTCATTGAGAGAAACCTGTGAGAGTCCCATAAGGGAGACTTTCATCTGTAGTTGAATTAGAGATTAGCAACCCCAATTTCTGGATTTATATGAAAATAAATGGAAACTATACATGAATTCTCTACATGTTGAAGAAGTCTGATTTTCCAAACTTCATCTTCAAAATACAGACAATGGGGAAGGAGAGAAAAAAGCAAAAAAACACAAACCAAACCAACCAACCAACCAACCCAAACCCCCAAACTCTTACATTACTATAGGCTTTTGTGGCTTTCAGTTTGGAAAAAAAAAAAATCATTAGGTCAGAAATGGTACATCCACAGGACTATGTTGAATAAGAGCGAAGGGGCGAAGAATTAAACAAACAAAAGTGAGCAAGACTTTCAGGCACAGATGTGATAGCCACTAATGGTCCGTTATCTGGTTACCAGATTATCTGGTTACTTTTTCCTGTTCGTTATCAAAACTATGGTCATAGCCTGTGCTTTTTGGTCACAGGAGAAGAATACATTTGAAAACTAGTGCTTAGAAAATAAGCATTCTGGAAAGTTGATCCTCTAGGAAAATTATGCTATTTGAAAGGACAGTTGGCCAATACCCTGCTCAACAAGGGCAAACTTGCAGAAAGCTTTAAAAATAAATCAGGCTCAGATATAAGTTTGTGTGCTTTTTCCAGATAGGTGGGAGTTCATCTGGTTTGACAATTCTAGAAGAATGAAGGGCATCCTAAATTGAATTGACGCCGATACATGAGTATTGACCCAAGTAAATGAAGTAATGTATAACAGTGTTCCAAAGGACTACAACATTGGATGAAATTGGTCCCAAATTTCATCCATTTCATTATTTTTTCAGTGTCATCTTCCAGGTTTAATGTTGCAGGCCAAACTTGGGAGCTGACACTGGGAAAACAACGCCAACCCCAATAAATTCAGAAGAGAATCCTGCAAGAAAATGCCCAAGACAGTAAAGACATCTCATGAGCCTGTTTTAGCACCCTTTCTATACACTTAAATGAAACAATTATTTAAAACTGAACAAAAGAAGTGGGTGATATGAAAATATGTTCATGTACAGGAGCAGGCTAACACTATGGTTTTGCTTCTAGAGCAAATTCTGCATATCATAGCACTTCCTGTGCAGATAAACTAGCTCAGGTATTTCTGACATTTCACAAGAAAGGGAGAAGAACAGACATTCTTGTCTACACAGCCAGCACTGGCCAGAACTTGGAAAGCTCCCTGTTCCACAAGGATGCTGCTGGCAGTTAGAGTAGGAATATGTGACCCTGGGGCCAGTAGACACTCTGGCTAACCTACTTCATTTGTTTAGGATGTTTATGTTTGCTCCCCAGATCTTCCAACTAAATGTAGCTAGTGAATTATTTTTGGCATACGTGATCGTTCTTCTCAAGCTGACTTTCCATATGTGTTGCTTTACTATTACCCAGATCTTTGCTTCTCTCCTTGCCTCCTTCCTGTGTTTGTACTCCACAGGCTTCTCCATGATCCTGCAGATACCTTCTATCCTCACTTACTTTCCTAAATCTCTGGTTGCTGTTCTGCAACTTTCAACAACAAAACAAAAGCTTGCTAGGTCTTATGCCATTAATTAATAAATATGGTTCTAATTATATGTTTCTTTTAAAAAGACACACAAACATTTTAGATTAACTCAAATTCTAGATATTTTTTTAAAGTTACATATATGTATACTCTAAGTAGGTACCCTAATTCTGAACAACAACCTCCTTTTTTGTGTATGCAGCTCTGTCACACTGCAGTTTATCAAAATTTTGCAATCCTAATCTTGCAAATTATATTATGTGGATGAGCTGCTGAACAGCTCCCACTTGGAGATCTTGTAACTTTTAGGTGTGTATGTTGTTTCTGGTAGCAGTAAACAATTTTAGTTTTAACCATTAACATATACCTAGGCATTCAGTGCTCACAGACAACTCTAGACTGTTGAACAAAAAATGAGTTACACATGTAAATTTAAGAATAAAGATGTGAGTGTCCAAAATTACTCCACAGTGGAGACAAATCTGGAAATAACAGAGTATTAGTTAGTGCTAATCCTGGACACCCAGAACATTTCTATTTCCTCCATGCTTGAGATTTCTAACTTGATAAACCACTGAAATAAAATGTAATATGTTTTCCTTTGGGTAGGTCTATTTGTCCTAAATAGAAATATTTCATTTTTCAGATCAAATTGGAAAAAACGTCATTTCCAATCTCGTTGTTTTCAGTACAGCAGGATTACCTCACAGAAGCACCTGGTCTGCCTGCCTGAGCCTGCCTTTGGGGCCATTTTCCCATGACTACCTCTCCTCTCATGCATCTGTGGCCATGTGAGGGCCCGGGGGGGTTCTCAGGGTGGGTTCAGTCAGGGCAGTGGCATGTTGCTCTGTGGGAGATTTGGTCTAACCAGGAGCCTGGCCAGCGAGGGGCAGCTGGGGCAGGTTGTTGCCAAGTGGAGCTTCTTCACAGAGGTACAGCAAGGTAACAAATCCATGAGAAAAGGCTGCATTGTGAAATGCACCCACAAATTTTTTCACTAAGGATAAGGAAAAAACCCTTTTTCTATTGGAAAGTACTAAAAAGAAAAATGTAGCCCTATCTGAGCTGACATTTCTTAGCCTCTTTTCTGGTGAAGAAAAATCAACCTATTTAAAAAAATTAGTTTAAGAGAAGCAAATGTTGATGTATCAGAAATAACCACATAAGGAACATCCCTCTTTTTGCTGGCCTTTCTAAAGTAGCCATGTTCCTTTTTATTAAAGCATAAGGCAAAATAAACTGTAACTTTAAATGAGTGTCTGTGGTATTGTGCAAATAATGCTGTGCTGATTTCAAAAAATTGCACCTGAGTTCTGTGCTGCTATTTCACAGGTGACAAAAGAGAGCTACTAATTTTCTACACACAGCTGCCCCTGTTCATCAGAAAATGACAACATTCTCATTGTTGACAATGCTAGCACAAAATTTGAAATTGAAATATCACTAGAAAAGGAACACTAGCTTCAGGAAGGTGTAAAGGATATTCATTCATCTTCAGCTTAAAACTACTGTATGATAAATGGTGAGGACTGTTTCAAGGCGAATGTTGTAGTGCTCCAGCATAAACTGGATCACATTTACTGTGAGAAATCCAATCTAGAATTTTATGTAACTGCTCTTCAGTTATGGAACAGAGCTTTAAGTATCATCTTAATAACTCTTGGTCTTTATAATGATCCTTTTCAGTGGAAGAAGAACACAATGAAGAACAGCATGTGCTGCCTTGCCTTGCTTAGAGAACGCAATGCACAGGCTGCTTTGATAATAAATTTTTTTTTTTATCAGGGAAAAAACAGATAATCAGCAAGAGCTAAAACTTTGAAAGAACATAGACTGTATGTAATAAAAGCAGACAAATAGTAAAAAATAAAATAAAGTATAAAACCCAGTTATCTTGTCCATGTATAAATACATGCTTAATTCTATTTTACCTTGCTTCATATTACAGAAGAGAAAGTTGTATCAACTCCATGTCACAGTGTCCTTATATCATACACAATGTGGACATTTCAAAGAATTTGACTGATGTTTAAAAGCAATTTGAATATCAGTAAGTATCTTGTAGCAAGGTTGTGAATATTCAGACATACCTGATTTTAACAAAACTTTTACAGCATGGATGTTGTTTTGCTTTCATTGTAATTTAATAGGTCTTTTGGGATCTGCCATGTTTGAACATCTGGGAATCATCACATGTTGTCTGTTGATCAATGAGGCAACAGGAAAGGCATGATGTGACACAGATGTTAAATATGGCAATACTCCATAGACCGACTGGATCACAAATGGGAATGATCAGACTTTGAAAAATCTGATTAAGATTCATTGACTGGATATTTTTTTTTCTTAAATTTCATAACTATTCTGATAACAGTGGTATTATAGTACTCAAAGAATTATTGAAAATTGTCTTATTTTGAAGAACAAAATGGTGTAACTGAAGGGCTTTTACTATCAAATACTTTACAGGAAGATGAATAGAACTTGCCAGGTCCCTGCTGTCTCGTCATGAAGATTAATGTCTGCTACTGGATAACTCTGCCACTCCTTGTAAAACAAAGAATACGTAAATCAAATTTATTGCATTAGTTTAAGCATCATGGTTAATTGAGTAACTGCCACTATACGAAGAAACCTTTTTCTCTCCTCTCTCATATGCAAAGAAATAGGATAAATTAATTCCTTTAACTGTTAACCATGAATGCCACCTTCTGGTTATGTACAGAAACGCCCTTTGAGAGCGATAGGGAAAAAGCACACATTTCATTCTGTAGTTGCCAGATAACCATTTCAATTAAATATGTGTTTAAAATGTGTGAAATACAGACATGCCTCTTGACAGACTTGCTACCTTGCTCGTTGAAATGTAAAGGTACTCAGATATTTACTTTTCTAAAGAAATTGTGCAGCTTAAAATAATAAATACACCTGACATTGACTTCCTGTAGAAACGACCTGAAAACTGTTGTATTTAAAGCTAGCAGCTGAATCAATATCATAAATGAAATTCTGACCCTACTGAAGCTGACAGGGCTTTTGCCACTGACTTCAGTGGGGCCCAAACTTTCAGCCTGTATTTTTTGAAAGATGCTCTTGTGAACTGGGGTTTGAATTTTCAGAAGTTTTTAAGGAAGACAAGCGTATATTCTTCTGCAATTCAGTGGGCACAGGTTTTTAAAGCAGAAACTGGTCCTGCAAAACAATGATGATAAAGATTTGGGGAGTCAGAGACCTCTCCTTCCCTATGATCAGACCGGATTAGCTGTTCCTTTTATTGCTTGAACTTCTCCTGCAATACACTTACAGTTGTTCGGTGTTGCTAGTACAGGTAAAAGCATGTTGTACGTACCAGAACATGTTCCTTAAAGCAATCATATTATCATGGTGTAATGGACTCCCAAATCAAAGCAAAATTCTACTCTGTCTGCTAGGATGATATACAGACAGCAGGGGAAACAAGCCAGGGAATTTCTCTCACCTGGGGAAGCAAAGAAAAAGCATT
This sequence comes from Athene cunicularia, assembly GCF_003259725.1. NCBI lineage: Eukaryota > Metazoa > Chordata > Aves > Strigiformes > Strigidae > Athene > Athene cunicularia. The sequence continues at coordinate 17,964,305 of NW_020799112.1, forward strand.
TCTCCAGCGCATAAAGAAGAATATTTGGGCAGACAGTAGTTGAAATCCCCTGCAGTTACAGATTGCTTTAACTCTACCGCATTTAACTTATTTTATTTTTTTTTTTACCTATCTATTCTAGCTGTGTGATCTCCTGCACACTTAAATTGTCAAGTCATAGTTAAAAATAGTTTTAGTGAGCCCAAACCTACATTTAGATATATCAGTGGGAAATCAGTCATCTCTTCTTAGTTTCTTTTTGATTCTGCCTATCAATTCCTTTACTGTGTCAGGTATAACATGGTAGAAATTGTATGCAAGCTGAAAAATCACTTAACGTTAATGTAGACACTGGACTGCTTTTAATTTGCCTTATCTGTGATTCTAATATTTTTTGATGTTGTCACATATGCACTAATTTCACGGACTCAGTGAAACAGCGTATATAATAGTGACATAGTGGTGACATAATAGTGACACAATAGTGACATAATAGTGACATAATACTGTATATTAATAAATGATGTCTGACTTGTTTGATAAAAGTTTTCCTTACAATTAAAAAAAATATATCTGAATATGGAAGATACAGGAGGGAAATGATGAATTCTATTATTTTTCCCTTTAAAAGTTATGGTAAATGTAACAGGTTTCGATATGCTGCAAATGTGTTGTTCTTCTGCAATAAATAAAATTAGCATGAACTTTATCAGATTTCTTTTTTACTCCCTTCTTTGGAGGGAAAAACTAAAAGACAGGTATTAAATTGAGTTTCAGCTATAGCTCTGCTCTTCCTACAGTACTGTACTTGCTTGGTTTTCCTGATAGGTCATCTTGCAAATATGACCCAGGCACTGATACACGGAAAGCAGGTACCCACTTACTCAGACCACCTCTGCAAATGTCCACTGCATCTGTTATTTTTCTCAGCTGCTATCTGAGAAACCTTTAAGAAGCCATTTATAATTTTGACATGTATACTAAATTTTGACATATATACTAGGTAATGGAAAGCACATTTGTGAATCCTGACTTTTTTCTTCCCCCCTTCAACTTTGACTTAAAATATTACAGAACTTCTAAGATTCTCAAAGTACTATGCTTTTCCTTTAATGAGGGTGATCATGATCAGTGTGCCATAGAGACAACAGCGTGTGTTGGGTGGGTGACTTTGTGGGGTTTATAAAAGGGGAGGAGGGTTTGAGGAGACAAGTGCTCAAGGGAAAGAAAGAAAAATATTCCAACATGAGAGAAACTGTTCCAACAATTTACTATAGTATTAGTGATACTATCTCCTATCTATAGATGGCAGTGATCTTCCACTGCCTGCTTCAGGAGGAAGGGGAGGGAGGGAGGGGGGGGGGATCA
>NW_020799112.1:17965701-18006243 GCF_003259725.1 Athene cunicularia
GGGGGGGGGAGTCCTAAAACTAAAACCACTATGCAAAACAGATGTGGGGAAAATAAGTCATGAGGTTAACTTAATTCTATATACCAATCTTCTTTTTAAACGAAAACCTACTTTGAAAATATAGGAAGGTATACCCCTTTTTGTATTTTCCTTCATGTAAGGAGAAAATTCATCCTGCCATTTAAGGACTCAGAAATTTCTGTATTGAAGTATTCAGATGACAAATTACAGAATATTGTAGTTTGGAATTTAGCTATAATCAAAACCCTTCACTGGCATTCTGGACATCTTGTAGGTATATTTGATACATTTCATTATTTTAAACATGTTTATTCAAATAATACCTGCATTTTTCCTCCCAAACCCCTCTGGGTACTTAGCTACCTCCTTCATCCGTTTTTCAGCAGGTATGTATCACCTGTTTAATTTTTAGGTTTTTTTCTCTTGACATTTGCATTAGTTTTTACTTTCTTTCAAATAATCTGCAGTAAACGGAGTGTGTAAGGCTGTCAGGGTACACTTTAGTGAAGGGTGTGATGTGAAGCCCACTGAAATCAAAGAGAGTACTTCTCTTAATTTCAGTGGACTTAGAGTCTTGCCTCCCAAAATCTACCTTGTTCGGTGACTGGCAGAGAGAATTTCAAAGTATAACACAAAATCCAACCTTCCCCTTTGTCACTATTTTCCATTATGGTCTGTGTTTTTTTCTTAAGGATTCTGCCTATAGAATTTTAATATATACTAATTTTTACAAAGATCAGACTATAAAAATGACAACATCTTTAAAGTTCAAGTGTCACATAGGCTTCTAGCATCAGATTATAAATGACATCTAGATACACAAATGCAGATGAGGTGCCGAATAGGATTTCAAACAGCATCCAAATAGCATTTTTAAATTTGCTTCTGATGATAATGAGTATCAATGAGAATTTGGGTTCTCAGGAGGAAGATGCCTACAATGCATATATATACCACGTGGACACAGAGAGGCACCTAAACCAGTTAATTTCTTAACATCTATCGTTGTCAGTAGAAACTATATCACTGCAAAGAGCAAAAACTACAGAACTATTCATCTACTTCTAAGGCAGCTTAGTTTACTTTAAATGGTATGAGCATTACATACCTTAGAGTGACTCCAAGTTGAGACATTCCTCAGCAAATTATGAGAAATTATTTGTGTCAGGTTCTTCCATTTAACATTATGCCATTTTGTTCCTTGCTGCTAAAAGATGTTTTGCAACATCAGTACACCTAATTTGCAGTCACTGTTGTTTCACTGCAGTCGAGCAGAGGCTTGTCACTGGTATGACCAGTGGCAAATTTGACGACTTCTAGTGCAGAAAGCCAGTATAACTTACTGTGCATCACTTAAATCCTTTTTGGAAAGCTTAAATGGGAGTTACCTCCTTTTGCACAAGAATGTATCACATCCAGTATGTTCTTGAACAAAAAGGACATATACTCTTCATCCCAATAGCAGGCTTTCCACCCATTCCAGTAGGAAGATAAAACCATCTACCTGACATCAGTCTTAAGAGCTTTCTATACATGCATCCTACATTTTCTCCTCTGAATTTTGTCACCACTTTTTTGTGATGCCAAATAGCTTTTCCTTACTGACCACGCTCTTCAGTTCCTTCAAAAACAGCAGCAGACTCTCTATCTAATCTATCCACATTGCTTAACCTGCAGTTCTTAAAAGGGATTTGTTTTTTAATGAGTGAATGTTTAATCTTTTATATTGCACTGTCAGAAAAATAATCCATTGATTTGTTCCCAGTGTGTAGTACACACTTTCATAATATGCGCTCTCACCAAAAAAAAGGATGGGAAAGGGCAGCTAAGGAAGGATGTATGGCCTTATTCCCTGTTTATTTACACACGTGCATGTTTATATATCCAGACTTGCTCTTATTCCACACACTACTGGCAGAGAAAATAGGTCACAGTACAGAAAATAGGGTTTTTAACCTGCTTATATTGCCCTCCCTCAAAAAAAACCCCACTATTGTGAGATATTAAATAACACCTAGGTTTAATATATCCACTCATGCTCTAAATGCACACAGTAAGATCCCTTCTTTGGGAGTTACTCTCGGCCACTTCATGAAAATCTCAACATTAGAATTTTGAAAAAAACCCTTAGTTTGGTAAGCCAGTGGTTCAGTTTGCTTTAGATACACTTAAAAGATTGTTTGCAACATGAACCCAAAGTGTGTTAGAACTCTGCATAACTCTCCCACAGCTTCCAGTCATGCTGCCTGACTTGCACTGTTACTGTCTTTCCTTCCTCCCTTCTGCTTCTTCCCATTCTCATTCTTCTGCTCCCTCTCTTCATCTTTCTAATTCATTCCACATGCCCTTGAATATGTACCATGTAAGTTGCTGTTTTGCATTCAACATTTGTTTATCCTGGGATTTATCACAGTATCTGAGAATCTCATAACTTTCACAGATTTTTATCCTCTTGAAGCCTTTGTGAAACAAGGAAGTATATGTCAATTTACAGATGGGGAGTGGTCACACTGTAGATTAAGTGAGGTGCTCAGAGCCCTGCTTAGCCGTGGGAGCTGTATTCAAGTATTTCTTGGCTCCTGATCTCCCGTATAGATTGAACATTCCTGTTGAGCTACATCTCCTGCAATGAGCCACAGTCTCCTTTAGCAGTGAGGACAGGCCATCACTCTAACCTTTTTGGCTTCAGAGACTTCTGGGAGATATGGACTGACTGGGGAGACTCTTTACATTAGAACAAGGACATGAGACAGAAATTCAGAAATTTCAGAAAACCCCATTGTGACTTTTCAAAATCCAAATTTATGGATGGATAGAAAAGGGAATGTGTGTGGGCATGTGTTCAAGTGTCTGACTTACATTTCCATTCCCCCACAAGAAATCAAAGTATCCTAAAAAACAGAATCAAATTCATGCAAAGGAGATACTTTACTCAAAACCAGTTAATGACCTAAAAATGTTGCCTTCTGAGGAATTCTGTAATGGCCCTAGTTGTATCTTAGACTGGAAGAAAGCACATAACTAATAAAGATTTCACTACAGTTAATCTTTCCTTCTTATTTCAGAGTATCTGCTGTGAGGATAGCATACTTTTTTTGCAATAATATTCACCTACCTATACATCAACACAGTTAGAACACTCTCTTCATGCTGGTTCTAAATTAATTTTTTTTGAGTTGTCAAAACATAGGAATGTGTATCCATGTTTTACGACTCAAAGGGGTAGCTTCCAAAGCAGTGAAAGGAAGGCTCACATAAAGATGGAGGCTGGCAACATGTGAAATTTGGGTGCCAGATTATTAAGTATTCCGATTTAGCTGTGATGTGAAACTCCACAGTGAGCTCTACAAATAGCTCTGCTGATACCGAGGTAGTGACCTCTGAGGCGCTCATGTGACTGGGCTGCCAATGGGCTGTCTGGTCCACCAGGGTGCCACTTTCCTTTGATTTATCTTTGAGTCTGAGGAATTTTTTTTTTCAGTGTAGTAAGAAAATCCTATTTCGATTCATTACTAGAGCTATCTATGCTGTCTGGCCCCAGTGGATAAATCCTAGTAACTAGATATGTATTTTCCATGGACCTATGCACTGACTTTAAAACAAGTCTCATGCAGATAGATGTCTGGTTTTTCTTATTAATTAAGGGAGGTGGGGAAGAGAAGAGAAAGGGGAATATATAATAGTTCGCTTACCTGAGAAAATCTGTGCAGCTGGGTGTATAAGGCAGAAAATATGCATCTAATCAATTGTACTCTCTTGGAACCTTAAAAAAAAAAAAAAGAGGTTTATAGCAAATGTTATCATACAAACTTGGTGATAAAATAAACATTCCAACTACTTCTGCACTTTTATGCAGACCAAATACAGTCATCATAAATAAAGAAAAAAAAAAAGGAAAGTAACTTAATGAAGTGTTTGTATAAAACTACTCTGGTAGTGAACCCGTGTCTTTTATTCTCAGGACTCAAACTGCTTAGCCTAGTAAAAATGTTTCAAAACTGACACACAGAAAGAGTCTGCATTATGCTGCAAGCATAACTTCCACTGAACTGTGTAAAAATAAGGCAAGATACAATGTCAACACTAAGAAGAAAAGGTTGAATTACAGTCCTTACATACTTGGTGGGTATTGCCTAAGAAAGCCTTTTTCAGTAAATCAGTTTAGTGCTATTGTCTGTTCAGTATTAAAAACATTGCAGTATAATCAAAAGTTTCTAGATCTATTGCAAAACAGTGAAGGTACCATCTCTACAGGCTACAATAAATAACTTAAATCTCACCAGAAATCTGATCAGAGAACTTAATCTGTCTGATGAAGCTTTGCAGAAATTGTCTTTTATGCCTCTATAACCAACTACCTAAAATCACCCACATATATAGAAATATAACTTAGTCTCTACACAATGTTTTACACAAGAGAGACAGTTGGGAGAATATTGTCATCTCCACCCTCACAGCAATTAGAGCTGCTTACTGGACAGTTAGATGTTGTTCAAGGCACATAGTCCAGCTAGTTTCAAGAAGTGAGTTTAATTCTAAGAGCTAACAAAACCAGCATCAGCTGGTCAGAGTCTGAATATAACACAAAGACCACTGCACCTTGTTGGATTTTCCTCTAAAACTTCTTAAAAAAATTATCTTTGGCACAGAGGAAGACTGCAGTGCAGTCAATGTTTTACTTAAGGCTGTAAGTCTACCACATAGGGCTAGACTTGAGACAATGACTGTTACTTTCATTATTCGGTTTTTCCTTATATTTTTACTCTCTGAGTGATCCTCTTTCTCAACGTCATTGTTATTCTATTTTTTTGCATCATATTTTCAGCTGCATAAATACATGGCAGCATTTTACAGGAGTTCCAAAGCTTCCTGAAAAGTGACTGACCTTTATAACTCTTGGAGTGTGTGCAGCTAATTGAAAAGTTCTCCTCTCTATATATTTTCTCTAAACAATGCAGAAAATATATATGTTAAAGAGAATCCCATCCCAGTATGTGTATAAACTTGAGAGAAGAATGCAAAAGAGTTATTTATAAAAGGATGGAAATATTAAGTATTATTTATATAGTGCCAAATATATTCTTGGTTCTTATCTGTTCTTACAAGCAGCACTTTGTTCATATATGGAAGAAGCAATCTGAAGCCATGGCAGCTGAGCTACCGTAATTTTGATATAATGGCAAGGAAAAGATGCCAAGAAGTACCTTTTATGTGCATGTTAAACTTAGCTTTGGTTGACAGTGTGCCCACTGCAAAACATACACAGTATCTATAGGAATGATAAACAGAGCCTTCCCCAAGAAGATTTTATTCACTTCTGTTACTAACTTAGTGGATAATTTAATCTATCAATTCCTTATCTATAAAAAAGGATGCATCAGGACTTCTGTGAGTCTTGTCCAGACACATTTCAGTTTCTTTTCAGAGGAGCTATCCTGCTAACTGCGTTGCACCACACCTACTATCCCAAAGCCCCAGTCAAGAAAGGGGCCTCGAAGTACAACTGTAATAACCAATATAATATGAAACATTAACTTTCTTATAGTAGCTGCAGCCCTGAAGATTTTAAACAAGGAACAAACAAAAAAATACTGGCTTTGACATATAAAGGATATGAAAGAAAGAGTTCTGGATATGCTTTTAAAATATCTTAGTAATATTTTCTGAACCTCTAGACACATTTACTATGATCACATCTCTTTTTAAGTCTTGTAAGCTAACACCGCCTTATTAACTTTTAATATATGAAAAATATGCACTATAGGAAATGTAATGTTACTAATGAGGTAAAGATCTTCCCCCTCACTGTTATTTCCTGTCCATCTCCGTGGTAAGTAACCATGTATCTTTGTATATGGACATGTACGAGATAAGTGGAGTAGCTGCTTACCCATCTTCAGTCCCTGTGGACCATGATTAGCTAGTAAAAAGGCAGGGGCCACATCAAACCAATGCTCTACAGAAGAAACCTGAAGAAGTGCATTAAGATTCTGCCCTTGCAGTGCCAGCTAGTGAAATTTTCACACATGAGGAATACAGACTAGGATCTTCTAAAGCTAAAAGATCTTGCAAATTACAGTTTGTCTCATCACCTAGTAGTTTCTAATAAGATAAATACAAAGAAATCTGCCATAAAAGCATAGAGAAATACTCTGTATTCTAGAAAATACCTCAGACTTTTAACTCAACAGCAATATTCCCCTTGTTAGAAAAGCAGAGGAAATGTATTTGCTTGTTAAACATAGCATTCAAAAAGGGAACCTTTTCTTTTCTGGTGATTGCACACAGCTTTCAGGTACTTCCCTGCAAGCCACATGCAGACATAATTTTTTCTAATATAAAATGCAACCCTTCTGCAGTCTAATCAAAAGTTAAGACTGCCAGGCCCCAAATGATACTAAAAAAAAGGTCACATTAAGTTTCTAAGGGTCATTATTAAAACCATGTGGAATGTTCCCTCCAGTAACTTTGTAGTTAATTACACTGTCTGGACACTCAGAGATTCCTCACAGGCAAGGAACAAAACATGTTGATGTTAGCGGCCATACAGAAAACACTCTTGCTTTCTCCCTCTCTGCCCATCCTTCTTGTCCCTGACCCTCCCTACCACTCTGGCCAAACCGTCAAGACCATAAGCACAAGAAATAGCATGATCATTCAAGGAGTGCTGGAAAGTACTGTTATAAATGGGCAAGCAATATCAAAACATGTCATAGCTAGCAACAAGCAGAAAAGAGCACTGCAGGCTGGGCCCTGGGGATATGGACATCTAGTAAAGATTGGGAGGGAAGTCTGCAGGTGGGAGGCAGGGAATAGCAAAGAATGCACCCTGGTGTATGCAGGAACTGAGACACTCCTCGAGCAAGGCTACAGGTTCCACATCATTCATTCAGATGGTCTCAACTCAATTTCAAAGATCATCCCACTGCAGTGAGCCCCCATCTCTGCTGTTGTTCTCATTTGGCTGGAGAGGGCTTTGTGTAAGGTTAACAGCGCAGCAGCGTATTTGTTAGACACTACCTGTTAGTTATTTGATTGGAAACACAGGCTCTAGAGCTGGTGCATAAATCAGATTTCTTTTGAGATGGAAAAATTGTTTAGTAAGTAAACATGACTTAGAGAGGCCTGAGACAAAGATGACAAGTCACGGTCTGCAACAAGCTATGTCTCAGCTCGATAAATTTTTTTAAAAACACTTATTAATCATGATTAAAGGGTCTGTAGATCACTGGTGATCAACCCTGCAGACAGAATAGCAAATCATAACATTCCCTTATTACAAAGTGTTTGAAAATTTGGGTATAGCTACTGAAAACCACTGGAGGAGATGAACCTGTACGTGTGGCCCCACCAGTCCACAAGGGGTAATAAGACACCTGCAGGCCAGAAAAAGGATTGTTATCCAGATATCCCTGCAAGAGATAGGGATTTCCAAAGATGTAAGATACTCCTGCAATTAAGCTAAGCAGGCCTCACAAGAAGTGAATGCTATATATGTTAAGAAAATAATTCCTTCATTTTAATCTCATTTTTTTCTTTCAGAATCATTATTACTTTTGGATTACCTCAGATTCCTGTTTAGCAAACTTTTTGCTAGGATGACTGTTTAAGGAGAAATTATGAATGTCCTCACAGAGGAGAAAACTCAAAGGTGAGATACAGGCAATATAGCTCAGAGATGTAAAAGGTGTTTTTCTAAAGGGCTGTGTTGGTTGTTTCTCCTAGAGTCCAATGACAGAAGAACATAAGAAAGCCAGCACTGGTGTTGGATATCATGGTCTCCATCCATGTGATATATGCATAGCTCCTGTTATTTTTATTCAAATAGATTAAAATTCTTGTTTGCCCATTGCTTTTTTTCTCAGTTCCTTATCTTGACAATTGTTAGTATTTTCAAAACAGAAATCCTATAAAAAGAAGGAAGGTTAGTTCCAGTAAGACCATGTAAATCTGAAGGCAAAAGTGTCCAGCCTATTTACTTCAGAAGAGCTTTTTTTAAAATACTATTTCTACAAGCTCCCAGTCCTTATAATCTGTTCTCCTTGTTTAAAAAAAAATATTCTCAAGAATAAGAAGAAAAACTCAAGAAAAAATGGTTTAAGCCACTGGTCAAAATTTAAACAAAACCCACCCCAAACCAGCAAACCATGCAGAGCAGACCAAACTCTGAATTAAAGCCAACTCATGTGAATTTCAGGTCAACCAATGGCTAATAGCAGCTCCACAGGGATTAGAAGGCACTGCCTGCTACTAAACTGAGCAACCATAAATGTTAACTCACTCAACCATTGAAGTCATGTTGGACATTTACTGAAGCATGACTTAAATCGATACATAGAATTCCAGATAAACTGGTGAAAATTTGTTCAGCGGACGAATACTGCAGCATCTGATTTAAAGGGGGCTATTCAAATCTCTCTGATATCACCTACTCTTTCAACTTTCCTTGAAACGTTGATTCAATACAAAACTGCTTTGTAGTACTTCCATGAACTTTAGATTTCCTGACCTCCAGCGAGATGGAGATTAATTGCAGTTTCCCCCCCGATGTCTAAAAATGCGTCTTTTTAGGAATGGCACATTGGGCATTTTGTCACTACGCAAAGTGCACTTCTGTCTGTGACGAAGTTTAGTTTCCGTGAACTAAATAACATTTGTAAGTGCCAAGAACATCAGATGATCTCTATCTATGTGATGTTACAGCACCCTTGGTCTTATTGACTGATGCACAGATTCCTAAAATTAGCCGTTTGGAACTATCTAGAGGGATATGGGGTTTATTTCTAAGCTCCAGTATACCTGTTCATATTTATTTACAATAATTATAATAATTTATTTTATAAATCAATTAGCTTCCACTGCTTTCCTTCCAATTTACAGAGTGAAATGTCTTCTGCCTGTTGTTACACTGCTTATTTAAGTTGGGTAAATGTTCTTTAGATCTATTTCTTATGCTATAGGATGATGCAGTGAAATTTCATTTTTCTATAACATTTTTATTTTAAAATTCCTTTGAAAAGTTTAGTAAAAGAAAGATGACAAGCCAACTAAGTCATGTTGATAAACCAGGAATTATTATTATCTTGGCTTTGCTTTAAAACAGCAGCAAACAAACAGAAGCAATATAGAACCACTCAGATGAAAATACCTTCCATAAAGAAAACAAAAAGTAAAAGGTAGAACTATCACAAATGTACAGACTGTTCTGTGAAATAGTATTTGTGGGCTTAAGGAAACTCACTGGGATCTGGGTCACTGGGTTAGAAAGAATGAGTTAGTGAAAGAACTGTCTTTCTAATTTAGTATACTCGACAAATAGTGAAACTTGATTTCAACAAAATGTTTCTGACATTATATAACATAGAGTTATGCACACTGCAGGTAAAGACAAGTTGATAAAATTCTTAAAAAATAAAAAGGGGGGCATGTAAATCCACCCTTTATGTCCTGCTTCTTCCAGTAATTCTGGAAGGACATAATATGCAAAATATATATATATATATATAGGCTCTCTGCAAGAGCACCATATAGAAACAATAAATTAAAAATCAATTCTAGAAATTATCTTTGCTTTTAATCTCCCTTTATGTTCCTTATTTTAAAAAAATAAATAAAAGGAAAAGTTGAAGACTTGAGAAAATAATGTAACCACCACTTCTCACAGAAAAAACAACTTACTATAAAAGATTCTCAGTAAAACTTTAAAATATATAGCTCAAAGTCCTGAAATATTTTACGTATTTTACCACCTAAGACAACAATGCAGAAAGACAACAGCAAACAAACACTGCTGCCTTAACCACCAAAACTCTTCATGTAAAATAAACCTTTGCCATGAGTGCTACACCAGATTAATATACATGAAAATCAACAGGTTCCCTCTTCAGACAGGAAGATCTTGTAGCACCGTGCTACAATCTACTGCAAGTAGATTAATACTATCATAAGAAACTTGAGATGGCTTAACAGTAGCATTGCATTTATGTTTGAAATAGGCTGGAATGAAAATTTTATTCCAAATGAGTCATATTGGGTATTCCTAGCACCACATGAAAGGCTTTGACTTTTATTACCTTGTATTTGGATTATGCTTTACCTTGCAATTCCACATGATCTCACAGTGAACGACTACAAAGCTTTTATAAATGTTGAGGATGACGTGATATTTAACTCATCATGCGATTGGGGAATATGATCCATATTTTACCAGTGAAAGGATTGAGAAACAGACTGGTTAAGGGGTTGGTTTGACCTAGACAGTGATATCAAAACCGAGTACTGAACATCTCCCTCAGGTTCCACAGGTATGCCTCAGCCAGACAGTCCTTGCCCCTTGCCGGCTGCTCACACCACACCTCACTCAAAGTCTGTGTCACACTACTCTTTTGTCCAGAACTTCACTCTAAATATATATGAAATTAGAGGTTAAATTCTCACCTTTTGAATCTGCAGAGACAATTTTGGAAGGCATTTTGCCTCAACATTTCCTTTCACTGACATCTAAAGCATTTTTTTTTCCCCTAGAATGGAAGACAATCCTACTTCAATATAAATTGCTACACAGGAGAAAAACAATGAAAATGTCCCTTTCTCTCTGCATGAAGACAGCTCTACTCGGTTATTCAGATACAATTGTTATATATTTAGCAGCCTAAATAGAACTACTGATACAATTCAAATAAAATGATAAAATTATTTTAATATTAATTGTGCAGAAGTGAAAATCAGATGGAGAGGTAGTTCTTGTGCTCGCTACAGGTGAAAGGCTACAGATCCCATATGAGGGTATGTTTTAAAGCTCACTGAAATTATTGAAAAAAACTTTCAAGGATTTCAGCAGTCACTAGATCAAGCCTGTGGCCAACAGGGTGAAATTGAAGCTTATTTGACTTCTGGACAGTTGGGAATTTTGCAATAGCCCTCCACTGGGGCCAGTATTCTATATCTGGTTTCACCTTCCTTTGGTAAGGTTCCCAAAACCTTACATATTTTGATATCAACCCAATCCCCTCTCCATCAAACTGACTTCTGAATCGGCCCCTAAAAGAACACCATATTGGCAGTACGTACTGTAAGCAAGAATAATCTCCGTTCTCTGCCATATGCCCCATGTGGTATTTTAAAAAATGACTGATTGCTGCATGATTGTTCTGCCTTTCCCTGTAGCTCTTGGGCTGACTATATATCTTCGGGTGTGTTAAGGTACGATGCCAGACTAAAATCTGCCTTAAACAAACTCCCAATAGCTCTGATATCACTTTTAATTTATATTATAATTTCTAAATTCTAGTCGCTCCCTGGTGATTTTTTTTTTTTTCCAGAAGTGCATCTGGAGCTGAGAAACAGTTTTGTGCAGGAAGCAACCATGTGTATTAAATGACACCCTCCTATGCCTCTCGCTTCTCGGTGCAATCTGACCTCTTTCACCAGAGCGGCCAGTTGAGTCTCACAGCTTCTGGGCAGCTCTTACTGTTTTTACCTAAAGCAAAAAATTCCTGGGAGTGTCCACAAATCTGAACCGGCATCTGTTCTTTTCCTGTTGTTTCTTCTTTGAAAATATAAACAGAATGTTAATTACCTTGCCCTGATTTTATCCTGCTGCTCAGTTTGTTTCCTTTTAACTTCTGAATCTATTACCACCTGCCAATTTGTCTAATCCTGTATTCTGGCAGATGTAAGGTTTTAGCTGAGATTCCTGCAATGATCCTGAAGAAAAATTGAGCCATATTCTATTAGGTCAACAAGACTTGGAAAATCAAATCTCTTACAAATGTTACTTCACTATTTGCACAAATTGGAGTCTCCATACAGAATCCCATTTCATAGATTTGTTCATGAATATATTCTGAGTTTGTAACAATCTCTCACATGCAACAAATGAGTCACAGGCTTTGAATATTTGTGCCTCCAACACTTTTGGACCTCACTGTCCTTGGCATTTTTGTCATGTTTTCTTCTTAAATTAATAATAAAATGAAACTTTAAGTAATCTGGAGATTCCTCCCTATTTCTCAGCACACACAGAAGAAAAAAAAAAGCTGAATCAGCATTTTCACACGTGCTTAACTCTATAATTGAGTGCTGTGCTAAATTAGAGAGCTGTGCTCAGGTTTCATATTACAAGGACTACTTTAATTTTATACTGGAAAAAAAGAATATTTTATACCATATTTTAATAAATAATTAATATTAAACTGCATCTATTAAATAAAGGTTCAAACTTGCACAGTGCCGTAAGCTCCCACTGGATGGTGTTTATCGACTTGCAAAATCAGGATCTGGTACAATGATATTTGGAGTGCTCTTCTGTTTCATACTGTGCCAGTTCAATATTGCTAACTACAGGTGTTTAAAAAGCATAAAGTGGTCCATCAAATATCAAAAGATTAGCTTGATGCTTGCCAGATCTCTAAAAATAAATAAATAAATTTGGGGCTCTGCTTATTTGCCTTCTGTTTTTTGATACTCTAGGGTTCAGTTGGCTCATGTTTTCATGTTTTATCTCTAACCATAAAGGCTAGAACTCTTTTTTGATGGAAGCTGAAGTTTGCATCTACTCACTAGCCTGCAGGAGCAGACTTTAAGAAAACATGAAATATCATTAACGCTCATGGGAAAATTGTAAAATTGGGCCATCCCGCTTGATAACTTACTAATTTACAAATTTTAGTAATAGACATTGGTGCTTTGAACCACTGATGTGAATTATCCAGGTTCTACTACTTACTTAATAGTCTGTGTTGCTTGTGGCATTGAAATTACCCTACAATTGAACACGGTGTTGCTTGCCATGTGAATCTGGAACAGATTTGCTCCTAGAATGGTGGGGTTTTTACATTTTATGTTGGAATAGAAACAGTATCTTAAGACTAGATTAAGTATTTTAAGACTAGACTAGTTCATCCAATTGTTTTAATAATGAAACTGCCGGGTTTTGCTCCTATTACAGTTCTTTGCCTCCACTAAGAAGCTCCACAAAGTCCAATTTCATGCCATGGATTTTCATTGTTCATTATCTGATGGATGAGACACAGTCATAGGTGTTTTCTGAGTCAGTTTTAAGAAGGAAATGTAAACCCCTGACCATCTACATGTTTTGATTTGTCTTAAATACAGGAGCTACAGAAGCAAGAGACATGAGGTAGATTTGTTGGAGGAACTGAGTAGACAAGAACTAATATAGGCTCAGGCTCTATCACTGTATGTAGCAGCATTGTTCCAGTGATGAACTTCTCTGAAAAATTAAAAGTTCAATTTGAAGGCTTGTTCCCCTGTCGTTTTTTCATCTGGCTGGATTAATTTGTCTCAAGAGCTGAAAAAAAAAAAATCTAAAACTTTTGGACCCATTTTTTACGCTGTATAGTGTGAGAAGAGTAACAGAACTCTGTTCTTTCATAAGCAGGTTTAGTGCTTTAATTGGTTGTTGGGTGATGTAAAAAATAAAAAATCTTATTCTGATTCTCATACCTCACAACCTATGCATCGTTCAGTTCAAACAAGACTGCAGTAGTAAGCACAAAACAAAACTAGCTCAGAACAAGGGGGAAGATTCTTTTCTCATCTTTTAAAAATATCTTGTGTTGGTAAGAAGATATAGTAAGTACAGATCAACTACACATAAACACCCTAATTTAAACGTGGTGGTTTTTATAAACTGAAAAATAATAACAAAAAGCATTTCAAATTATGAGATAATTAAATGTGTGGATCTTCTCCTTACTGTTCATTCAGTTTTACTTTATTTCAGGATTAACAAAATGCCATGCCTAAAATTGCTCTTGAAGTATTGAAGCAGTATTCGTGTACCTCCTACTGTGACAGTGCTCTCGGAGGCAATCTCAGCATCTAGATTCCTGTACTCTTATGTTTGGCATGTTTGTTTCTAAGGATCAGTGATTTCTAATAACAGCTGAACAAGCAGAAAACTATTCACCCACCTAATATACAAATATTTCATATTCTAAATGTAAATAATTAAGTGTTCTAAATATCAGTGGCTGAAATCAGTGGTATATTCAGTTCATGCAGAACTGCTTTAGTGCAGAGTCAACTGAGGAGTCAATAACCTTGCATTTAGTTTATCTAATACCCTCTGCTGGACTCACTGGGTTTGCAGTCCACCTTCCTTAGCAGAATCTGCCAAAGCCCATCACTGAAATCACATTTTAATTTCTGTTAACATCCATGACCTTTTATTGCATATTTTATACTATCCATGCTTACATGATTGTTAGTAACTTTATATAGGTGCTGTATTAGTGAGGTTCATGCTTCCTTATGTTATTATAAACGCTACATTTCTGTTTTATAATTACATTATTTATTTATTTAATATAATTAAGGCATTTTTAGAGTGCTTATGTTTGCATGAAGTCAGCAGAAGTTTGGAACGGGCAAAGAATGCAGGTTTGGGCTTTTGCTTTAGTAAACGTTAATTACGCAGGTATTTCCTACATAAGGAATTACTCTTAGAAATACAAAGCTATGCTTTGATAGTCAGTATTTTTAAGAAATTTTTTTTGTTAACATGTTTTTTTGCTTTCTATCTCAAAAAGGATGATTTTTTTTTTCACAGTTCATTTATTGCTTTGGTTTTTTACCCCCTGAAGTACATCCCCAAGATTTTGATTTTGAATCTGCAATTGTACTAGGTTTGGAATTTCACTGAACTTTAGAGAAGTGCCCTGGCCAAGGGAGGCTTGCAGAACTGGGCACTTTTAAATGCTGAAGTATTTTTAGTTGCGAATATTAAAAAAATGCACCCTCAGCTGTTCACACAGCAGTGACTGGAGTGGTTGGAGTACTGGAGAATGCTGATACCTTGATATGTTTTATGAGTGTACTGTAGCTGTGCTTCAGGCAGAAATTCTTCAGAAGAATGAGCAAAAGGAACACCAAGCTGAACTGTTTAAATTAAAAACAAAAAGGTTATTTTATTTTTTTTCAAAAGGGACAGGATTAATACTAGAATTCATATGGACAAAATATACTAAAATTCAGGTATATTTTAATTTGGGTACAGTATCCAATTATCCTTTTATTACAAAATGACTCTACTATATTTCTAACACAGGTACTTAAGTAAATGCCATGACATGAGAAATATATAGCATATTCTTTTTGAACTGATTTTATTTCATTTTTTCATAACGCTCATGAATATCAAGATGACAATTGCCCACATTGAAAAAATGAGTGTAGGAACACAGGCAAAACTAGATTTTCCAGGGGGCTTAGAGAATGTAATCTGCATATCTACTTCCCCAGTGTCCTCCTCCACTTTTCATATGCCCCATCCGAAGGTGAGCACCTGCATTTCTGCATAAATGTGTTCTATGAAACCCCCCCAACCCCAATACCAACCTCATTCTGCATCTGACCAGTGGTCCACCAAGCCCAGCAGCCTTTCTCCTAGTACCAGTATTGACTAAAGAGTTTTGAAACCAGGCAATTGATTTCAGTCTGCAAAGACCTCCTGAACTGAAGCTGGCAGCTTGCATGTCATCTTAGAAAAGTCAGTTTCAGGCTTTGTAGACTTAAGACTTAGCAGTTGGTTCAGAGAAATTTATTAACATTTGGGTGCTTTACACAAACAAACAAACCCTTTCAAGTTTAATTTATTTTTAGTTCTTTTGTTTGATGTCTGCAACACATATCTGGAAGCAAGCATGACTGCCACAACTGACCACTGATACTAATTAACTACTTCCAATGCAGTATGCATCAAACACTGTAGTTAAAGAAGATCTGTTTTATTTGCTTTTGCTCAAGGAAGAACAAATATATAATAACTGAATCCTTTAAATAAAATAAAATTATAAATTAAGGTAAAATATAACCCTTTTTCTTTTCCTCTATAGCCTCATGCATTCCTTTCAAACATGAAATAACTTTTGAAGGAAGGATGGCTGTGGTGAAAATCAATATTTTTCCTCTAGCTGAGCCTACTTCAGAGAAAAGTCAGATCCTGCCTATGCCCTCTGCTTGCATCTAAAAATTTTAGGTTTCATTCCCTGTGGTAACTATCATAACTACACAGCTACTTCATACAGTATATATTGACTTTGTAAACTGTGGTTGTTCTCTGGTGCGGGGATCAGTATTCTGGACTGAGCATTCAAGTGTGGAAACAGGAAAAGTCTGACATGTTATTAGATGCATCCTTACTCATGCTCTTTGTAAGGTTTCCTACATACCCCTGGATAGAAAATCAATGGTTACGTATGAAGTATCTGTGGTTACCTATTGGAAAGCAGCAAGATGCTTCCTGTATGAAAGAAGCTTGGCTTTCTTATTTAGCAATGGAGGACTGTAACAGACAAAAATATAGTTGATACATAATAAGCCTCAGCTTTGCCAAGTTTATTGTGAGAAGAACCAAAAGACACAATGAGCAGGAAGTGAAGACCTGTGTACAAACAGTCCCCTGCCAGCTACAGCATAAAGATTTGCCTTTGAGCAGAGTGGAATCTACTGCTTCTGCAGAACAAGACAAAGTTAATGAGGTAATATAACTGGAGCTTAAAGAAAAGTGACTGCACCCATAATGGCAAAGCAGAAGAGAATTAAAGAGGAGAAAGGTACTTTTATACAAGAAGTATTAATAAGTCTCAGAACTTGATATAAGCTATTGGTAGTGTTTGTGCTATTCTAAGTTTTAAAAATCATTAAACAATATAAAAATATTTTTTCAGTATAACTTTAGTCAGGAACAGGGCCTCATATAATTATCAAGTAAAAGATGATTTCCTACTTCAAAGAGTTTTCCAAGTGCCAGTCAAAAGCATCAGACAAGAATATACTGCTAAGCTGTCAGTCAGTTATTGTTTTAAAGTTCTTAAACCAAAATGTGGTCTTAGCATCTGTGGGTTATCGTGTATCAGCACTGAGCTCACATATGTTTGTCACAGAGTTGGCAAATACAGCTCTCCGAGACAAGATCTACTCGCTCACATTTCAGGTGTGAAAACAAAGCATGATATGTGCCCTTATGAGGTACTATAGTGTCTCTAGTTGAAAAATCATATCCTACTAAATATGATAGGCCAGATTCTGCCCCTGGTTATGTGCCTTTGTCAACCCACTGACAATATTAACTACAAAATAATATAAAGTGACACAGGAATTAAGCATTTTTACAGCTTAGAAAGTAGTGAGCTCACCTAAGAACATCCAGGCATTCTAAGCTTAAACTAGTTATATCTTGCAGCTGCTAAATGTTCTTACTGTAGAGTATACATATTACATAGCATGCAGGTGGCAGTCATATCCTATCACTATTATAAAAACAGTTTATTAAGCATACGCAGTGTGACAGGGAAATGGAAGACAGCCAGGAATTTGATCTTACCTGATGCTCTATGCCGCTGCTTCACGGTCTCTTACCATGCTCAGAAGTCCTATGCTTTGTATTTGCTTCAGGCCTAGAGCGTCAAAGTGTATCAGTTCTTTTACAAAGCCACACAGCATCAGTATGACATGTGAAACTAGCCAGTTCTACAGCTCTTTACACTTCGAATGTTTTCATGATATTGAGCCTTACAAGAAAAATGTCAACCCAGCCTGATCTTTAAGCCTTTCACCATTGAATCAACTCATGTATGTCACAGATATTTAACAGTAACTGTAGAGATGGGTGAACCAGTTTGTGGAAAATCCTGGCCCTGCATGTGTTTGCTCCACAAGCCCTCCCAACCCTCTCTAAGGTTCGTATCACATCTCAGGGATCCTCTTATTTCTTTGTTACTCCTTGCTGATTTTCTGGTCATCATGCTGCTTGCTGATAGTGTAATAAAGACACCATCCATCATCATAACCGAGCCCTTTAGCTTAGTCTACACAGCATAATTATGAAACTTCACTCTGGTAAGGTAGATAAGCAAATACCTAATGTAAGGGATGGCAGTCACTCTGCCGAAACAAGCAGGATGTTTCACATGCTGAAAGTGAAAAATGTGCTTAAATACATTGCTGATGTTTTCTTCTTATATAACAAGCCATTTTTTCACCAGAAGTGATTAATTCTGAAAAGGAGGAAGGGGGAAAGGTCATGTGTTTTGGGAAGCATGGGCCAGCAGTGTATTTGCTCATTTACATTTCTCTATATTCTTTATTTTACCATCTCATATCTTCCCTTTGTCACTCCTTTTTTTCTCGGGTTTTCTTCCTCTTTATTTTCTGCTTCCCTCCTTTTTGTTCACAGACTCCATACCTGCAAGGACTTTGCTTCGTAACTTTGTCTTGTATATAGAATTAATATAATACTTATCCATTATTTTGAGCTATTCTGCCTTAAATGTGTACGTACCACTGTCCAAGCAGAAGCAAATGACCTCTGTGAATGCTCGTGAGTACCTTGTTCTCTGTGGCTGACAGGGTAGAAAGCCTGCCACTCTTAATTGCCACCACAGATGACCTTTCAGCCCGAGTTTTGAAGTTCAATCATGAGATATATGGTATTTTCCAAGCTATTTGCACATGTTTTAACTGAAGACTGTGTGTATGTGTACATAGCCATGGGTCATTACACAAAGTGAAACCACCAGCTTGCATGTCGTAGGCCACCAAACAGTCACCAGCTGATAATGACTCTCCGTTATTAGTAACTAGGGTCAAATTCATGCCAGTGACCTAGAATAAAAGGGCTCCGTATCTCATTACCAACATTCTGAGCTCTCTAGTCCTACCAACCATTGCATTTAGGTCTTTAAGTAAAAGAACGAGTCACACACAAAAAAAAAAAATTCAGAAAACTAAACCAGGAATTTCAGTAAAAGACATGCATGGTATATTACCACATTAAAAGCCATTCAGAGCACATGAAGTTCTTCCACTCATAATCTGATAATACATTCTTAGCATACAGATATCTTCTTATACAAACAGCTGAATAACTATCGGCAGAGGTCCATAGGTATTAATTAGTATGATAAAGAAACAGTTCCAGTCTGTTGAGTGAATAAAAGACATTTAAAGAAATCCTTAAATATATTTTACTTCATAGCTTTTAACTTTTTGGAGAGAGTCACTCCGGTATGTTCAGTAAATAATAAGATTCAAAGAAGTAATTGTTGTGAAGTTTCAGGATATTTAGACATAAAGGATCTATCTGCAGGATACCTCTAATATGATACTGATCCAGCAAAAAACTACAAATACATGCTTTACTTCAGTAAAACTGCTGATTGCCAGAACACATTTTAGGATTTAGTTCTAATGAATCTGGGAATTCGGAGTCTTTAAAGCCTAACTAGTTTAAAGAAATGTATACACTTGGCTTTTTACTCTCCTTAAGCTGATAAACAGTACAAAATCATGAACCATAAATTCTTTCCCACATTGTCTGTACTACCATAATAAAACATTTCTTACGTAGACATCCTAATGTTGTCAAGGCACTCATTAAAGTATGAGAACTGATAGTACCTAGAGTAGTCGTTATGCCTTGTATCTTTAGAAAAACTGAATCTTAAACTTGGGCTCAGACAGGTAAGAAGAGGAATTAATTTTTAAAATTTTGTTTTGCTATAGATTTGGATCATTTAGTTTGTGAAGAGAAACACATTGCTCAACTATTTATTTGGGCTTTTAGAGGTATTCTTTCTGCTTATAGTAAGGTATTAGCTACCTTCAATCCGAAAAATGTATTGAAATATTGAGTCCAAATTAGTTCATTTGCCTGAAAGGGAGTGGGAGGGGAATAATGATAGGAAGAAAAGTCCTTGGGTAAGCTGTTCCAGGCATGATAGCAGCCTTGCCAAATCCAGGTGTTCAAAAACCAGAAGACAGTTCCCCAAAACACAAAATTGGATCAAACATCACAAGACTAATATCTGGTTTTCTTTTGATTTACTTCATGGCTTCTGAGACATAATTTTTAAATGAAAGATGAGATTCTTACCTAACCACAGAATTTTGGAAGCTTTGAGTTTAAGAAAAATATTATACACAAAACTTCATCTGCCCATGCTTTTGCTCACCCTCTATATAGCTCAGCATCTGCACTGAAATTGTGAGGAAGGGACTATACAGGCCATTTCACCAGAGCTGCACCACCTGGATTCTCCAACACACTGTGACTGGGCTGCCAGTTAACATAGCATTAAGTCTGCTTTGTGTTGAGGAAGCGATGCAAAGCAAAATTAATGGTCCAGTGAATTTGGTTCTGCACTGCAGTTTAGTAGCAGTATCACCTCTACTTCTCAGCTGCACTCCACAGAGGCACATCTTCCTGCATCTTAAAAATACGGTGGTGATATACAAGTGTTGCTCAACACCCCCCCTGGAAATTGCTGCAAAAGAAGTGTCATAGGTGTTTGTAAAATGTTTTTCAGTTTCATTGAGGGTTTTTTTCTTAGTTGTTCAGGAGGACTAATACACTAAAGGTCTAGTTTTGTAACACAGAATTGCAGTATATATATTGGTGGAGTTGATCTCAGAAATCAATTACTATCAAGCCCACAGCATAACACAGGTTACCCAAATAAATCCTGCTGTTGATACAGGAAGACATTTCTAGGATGGTGGCCTTCTACCTGCATTAATATAAACCAGATCCCAACACAAACTGCTAAATTTTTCAGCTAAATTCAGGACATCCATCACCAAATAAGTTTGATTATTTGGATTATTCAAAGAGCTGTCATTTGATTTCTTCTGTGAAGGACAATCTGTGCACTCTGAATCTAAATTTCACACATTTGACTTATTTTGCCTCTGCATAAACTAAGATGAAGAAACAGATGCATTTCGCCTCAAGGACTTTATGTGAATCCAATATATGCACCTTCAAGTTTGTGATCTGCCTATGATTATCTCTTAAAAAAGAAAAAATGGGAATTGAGCAATGAAATATTTTAGCACAAAAGGACACAAATTATTTTTTCTTTTCTTTTTTTTTTTTTTAAGAAAAACAGGGAAACAGTCACATCTGGTGATCAGGGAACTATAACAGACAGACGAATTTCTGTTTGACAATTTTACACTATGTAATGCTGACTTTGCAAACTGCTTTATGATAGCAGAAGACTTAAAAGATGTTTTCTATTTATAATCAGGCTAATGAATTACTGTGTAAAGTAAACAGAAGTCTACCACTTCTATAAATAAATTACCCCCTTATAAATCCTAAATTTTTTTAAGTTTTCAATTCAAAAGACAAATGTAGTTAACTGAATTTAGCAGCAAGTCCTACGTGAGTTTTTAGGTTAAAGTATAATAATTGAATTAAAACAATGCATTAAAGACAGTGGTTCCAACTAAACTAACCTTAGTTGCCTGCTGCTACAGGAACAGTGTCTGTATATTCATGCTGTTTCAGATCACATAATACAAATCCTATAAGACTGGAAAGAAGCAGCTCAATAACACTGAATTCAAAGGAATTGAATTAGCTCTTCATTAAGGCAAGCAGGCATTCATTTCACTTTGACTAATTTGCATCTTCACAAATTTTTCAGCTTAAAAAGCTCTTTGGTAAGAGCTCTTCTTTTGAAGTAAAGATTATGATTTTTTAATGAAAAGCTGTATATATACAGCCATTACAAAGACATTAGAAATTTTATATCAAAGAACTTTGGATTATGGCCTCTTCACAGCCAGGACATATGATATGCTATCTTCAAAACTAAATAAAGATTTGATCCTACTGTTAACTGATGTATACTTATATGCCATTCAAAACATACATACAAATGTACACATACATATGTATGCATACATATATCTCTCCATGTCTAGCACAACACCAGAGTTTAGTGAGAAGCCACATTATTTTTAAGCCTGACAATCAGAAATGGAAAAAAAAAAAAAGCTCTGAACAGCACTGAGGCATCAACTGATGACCCCTATATTGGTGAATCAAGACATCAAATTCTTGTTACATAAAAAAATTCACAGACAGAATCTTTCTATGAATCAATTTACATAGAGTAAAGCACGGGATGTTACGTTACTGTGGTGATATTAATAAGTTTAATGAGTTTTTTCAAAATATTGTTTACAGAACACATGGAGAAAAAAAAAATATTTTGTGGGTCCGATTTGTAATCACTGTTAACTTCACTGGTTGCAGTGGATTTGTAGCAAGAATTCATATGACGCACTTTGTTCAAATGGATTGGCCTGTTCCCTTTGGCATAACAGAGGTCATTCCAAGATGATGATCTTTTATGGAGCAAGGAGGTTGGAGCATTCAAACCTCAAATAAAATTCAGTTATATATTCTGCCTACTTCAAGGATAAATATGTACCAGTTGAACAACCAGCACTCCACAGATAGCTCTCATTCAACAAAGAACTTAATGAAACAACTGAGTTTATTACAGCTTCTTCAAAAATCCGTTCCCAAATGCAGCATAGGGGGATTCCACTGCACATTTCCACAACGCCAAAACTTTCCTCTAGATGCTAGTATAATTAGCCTTAGAGACTGTCCTAGTTTCAAAGTTATTTCCATGACACAAAATGTGGAAGGAGAGGCAATGTGAGTATGCTGACATAAGCAGGTCTCCTTGGACCCATTCCTGGGATAGTGTTATTTACAGTATTTAGGAAACTATCTGATCTCTAAATCTGTTTGTCTAGTTTAGTCCAGTGAGTACACACCTAAGTAGTACACTAGCCTAGTCTAGTATTCAGAAAGCATTACCATGTTCCTAACCTGATCATGCCGAGGTTATGCAACTGTGTTTTCTGTCTTTCCCACTAACTTTTGAATCTATTGGCCAATCTCAAAGAAATTTGATAGAAGAGCAGCGATCTCAAAGATATTAAGTTCTACCCAGCTACATGAAAACTGATGACTAGATAGATGACTGGCCTCATTAAGGGAAAAACTGCAACGTGAACTCAAAAGTTCTGTTTTGTCTGGCTTACCAGCTGGACAATCAACACACATACAGCTCATAACCAGCCACAGGACATGCTGCCTCTTGCCCAGCTAGTAATTAGGTATAGCAATGAGACCTCAGGATATGGACAGCGAGAGAGGACAAGAAAGCACAGATGAAAGATTTGAGGTCCTGGATGGAAGAATCATAAGGTACGTGAGAGGAGGTAGACAATATTGCTATCGTGGAGTTGTACAGAGACTTAAAAGGCAGAAGTGTAGGTGTTGATTTATGACAACATTCTTCATCACAGGGAAGGTGTGTAGCTGGTGGTTATCAATAATGTGCAACTCTTCCTTTTTGATTTTTAAGAGAAGAATGTGTATCTGAAAATCAGATATCGAGGTTAGATGCTCAGTCAGAAGTCAGTGGGTATGTACTCTGTTATAGAAACCAAAGATGGCAAGAGTGAGAACTAAGACAATATTCTCTGCAGAACATTTATAGCTTAAACCAGAAATTTTTCACAGTGCACTTTAAAGGCAAATCCTGCACTGACCAAGCTATGTCAACCCTGCTACAACCTGTGCCATTGCATAGCTGTCACCAAGAACAGGATTTGGGTTTGGAATATTTTGCATAAATAAATAGGGAGTTTCCACTGGTGTTCACTGCTGTTGGACATCATATACACAGGTGGCATAAATTACCTTCTAGCTTGTCCTCGGTTTGTGTGAGTGGCGGGGGTTTGTGGATGCTTGAAGTTACAGTATATCACATATCAGAGTATATTAATAGAATAAAATAGGGACTACCTATTGACATGCCATAATGCTTCATGATAATATATATAAATACTATGGAACATAATTCCTCTTCAGCAATATGTGACTATATTGACTTATTAAGGTGTATGTTGTATAGCCTAAATACAGCAGTCACAAAGACAGAAATAAATTTCCCATCCTCAGCTACTGCAGCACTGTGAATTTGCATATTACGCTTTACTCTCTGATAACAGTGCATATTCTTATCATGACCTCCAGTTGTTAGTTTTCAGTGCACTGAACAAAGCTGAAGAAAATGTGCTAAGATCACAGAGGCCAAGTTCCATTTTCAGTAGTTACTCTTTCTCATACAAAACCTCAATAAAATTCTTCCTGATAGAATAAGGAAAATGTAGAACTGGATTCTTTTCTTTGCCCAAAGATCCCAGGGTGCAGATGAACTACAATATATGGAGCATCGTCATCACAAAGGAAATAGTACTGATCATGCATGGGGTTTCTTCTGAAATTAGTTCTACTGAGTTTGAGTGGGGAACCCAAGTACAAAACTGGGCCCTGTAGTCTCTGAGTGCTCTTGAAAGACATTTTTGATACAACGTTCATGCTTTGGTAGACCCATTATGCTATATTACTAAACAATAGGAATACTTTTCTTATGATGCCTTAAGAAAAAGCGATCATTATACTATTCTCTCCAAGTAAAAAGAAAGCAATGAGTGTATAAAATACTTCAGTATACAGGAAGAGAATAAAGGCAAGAGTTTTGATCTGCATCTCTGACTCACATTCATTAATCCATTAATGTCAGTGGACTCGTTCACCTCTGTCCAAGAGTAAAAGACTATTCTCAGTGAAGGATTAAGCTGCAAATGGTAACATTTCCCCAAACTTGTGGCTGACAAAAGCCATTTCATTGTCTGGTATATGTTAGAGTTCCGTTGGAGTTGCTGTGAAGTAAATCCCTCTACCTATAATCATCAAAGGACTGATGCGTCAGCTGGGGATCAACAGACACACACACTAGTGACACTGTTGGAAATGCTGTATATGAAAAGTTCTTATTCAAGAGGAATTGACATCTGGAGATACCTACTAGATTTCTAGTTCCTTTGTATTCCTGGAACGATACATTCTGCTCAGAACTCTTCAGCAGGACTCAGGAATTAGCCCCTGATTAATTTATCCATCTCAGGATTTCTACTAGGCTCATCAACATGATAACTTGTTAAGATGTGCTTAACTGCTTCTTCAGTTGAGCATTATTATTGCCATCAGCATTTCTTGTGGATCTTTAAGTGAATTTACAATTAACCAGTGCACAGCTTGAACCCACAAATTCTTGGCGTCTGCCAACAGCAATGAGGGGATAGGACTCTTCAGTTCATAATCAACAGCATTAAATAAATATCACTGCAGTGCAAAAACATCTCTATTTCCCCAGAGCAGAACCAAAAGCATAACCTGCTTCTTTATTTTTATTAGTCCATTAAATTCTATCTACTGTACTTCCCTATAATGAAGTAAAAAAACTATCTGGTAACACTTTCTCTAACAAATAGCAGTGCCCTCAACAGTCCTTACTACTAAAGCTTCAACGTCTGTAAGAAATTTGAGAAAATTAATCATGCTGTAGCTTACACAAAAATGCCATCAGTCACTTCAGAACTGGCTTTCAACAAAGCATCTCTTAGAGAGTATGGAGCACCACAACTCCCATTGAGCTCAGTGAGACTGACACTATGTTTTAAGATGAAAACTTTTGCATATGTGTCGGAGGAAAATATGCCAGTCTACCCTACAGTTTATAAATTGTTTGCTTGAGAAAAGTTCAGTTTACACAATGAAATGTTTTCTAAAAGCAGATCATATTCTGACATATTTGCTCTTGGTGCCTCCTGATCCTTAACTGACTAACCAGGGAGTGTTATTTTTGATTCGCAGCTGCAGATTTCATTTATGCAATCTCAGTGTTTTGTGCTTGCATTAATGAAATCTGTTAGAAGCAATCACCTGTGGCTGTCTTTTGCTTTTCCACATCTTTTAGATTAGCAGCATGAAAGAGAAAATATTTACACAGAACTATTAATGCAGGTTATTCTTGTCACAAAGCAAAAAACATAGTCACAGAGCCATTTGTCTCTTTCTCTGCAATGAATTCCTGTTGCTTTCTAGATTGTGACTTTCAAGGCTTGTCAGGTCTATCCCATGTATAAAATATTTGCGCTGGTCTTTTGCCAGCTGACAGTTGAAACCAGCACAGCTCATTGTGAAAATGTTCTGCCTGGGTTTTAAAATCAGATCTAGGGTTAAACTAAAGATTGTACCAACTGTATGTCTTAAATCCATTCATTCCATCTGACCTGCAAGCACACATCTGCTGCATGTTAGCCTTACCCTGCTGTCTGACAGTGGCACACATTTGAATCCTCATCATTTTGATTAAAGACTTGGTTTTGTTAGGATGTCATGTACAGTATATCAAAGGAGATCAGTAACCAGTCTGAAAGTCAGATGACAAAGAAAACAATCAGCACATGCACAGTTAAGCAGAGTTTCATGAAAAGAAGGCTTAATGTAATGAGTCATATTTTGGAAAAGTGTCTGTAAGTGGTCTCAGTACTCAAACCTCATAGTTTAGGATTTTAGAAACGGTTACTAAGTATGGATAGTCACAAGAGATGTGTTGTCATAGGCTCTGTGCTACTCAGAGTACAAATTGGTTATCTCAGATAATCACATTGTACACCATTCAGACTTAGGGCAGGCAAAGCACTGTATATATCAAAACATTTGGTAATAATTTTTTTTAAGTTTTGGAGATTTGTCCAGCTGTTCAGTAAATTAATGTAGATTAGGAAATTATCTTTCCTTTAATCAATGGATAATGAAGAGCATTTGTTTCTGACTTGTAAGACTATCCAAAATACTAACTCTGCCTTTGTTTAGTAAAAATATGATATTTTCCCTTACCACATTAAAAATCCTGCTGGTTTCTGCCTTCCTGATTGATTTCTGGTTTTAACATCTTAACGTATTATGTTTTCTATTTGTGTTTATTAGTGTGTGTATAAGAAAGCATCTGTGTCTGTGTGTCAAGACCATTATTAATCATAGTAATGGCAGGAAAAAGAAAGAAAACTTCTAAGCCAACTGGAAGAGCACTAGTGTTCCAGTAAATTCAGGGTCTGCTAGGATTAAGGGTTGGCTGATCTGAGCCACCTGTTCTTCAAGTGAATGCAAAAAGATGTGAATACAGTTCCTGAAGAAGAGAGCAAGGATTAGCTAGTGTTAGGAAAAGACAAATCCAGATCTTTGCTGAGAAGAAATGGTCAGTGTTAGCTGCCAATCCTACCAAAACAAAGTTTAAGGCCTGCTGTTTGTAACAGTTTCTTTGATGGTTACCTCTCTATGTATCTGTATGTGATATTTAAATAGTAACAGTTATGTAAGACCTTTATATATTTATCTATTTCTCAAAGTATACAGGAAAATCTGTTACAAATCTTTCAGTTAACTTCAAAATTGTGTGACTATGGTTTGGATAGGTGTACTCCTTGCTCAGTAAAAACTGGCTGGATGGCCACGTCCAAAGAGTTGTGGTGAATGGAGTTAAACCCAGTTGGTGGCCAGTCACAAGTGGTGTCCCCCAGGGCTCAGCGTTGGGGCCAGTTCTGTTTAATATCTTTATCAGTGATCTGGATGAGGGGATCACATGCATCCTCAATAAATTTGCCGTTGACACCAATTTGGGTGGGAGTGTTGATCTGCTTGAGGGTAGGAAGGCTCTAACAGAGGGATCTGGACAGGCTGGAGCAATGGGCCGAGGTCAATTGTATGAGGTTTAACAAGGCTGTGACAGATCCTGCATTTGGGTCACCACCCCCTGCAATGCTATAGGCTTGGAGAAGAGTGGATGGAAAGCTGCCCAGAGGAAAAGGACCTGGGGGTATTGGTCAATGGCTGGCTGAACATGAGCCAGCAGTGTGCCCAGGTGGCCAAGAAGGCCAATAGCATCCTGGCTTGTATCAAAAACAGTGTGGCCAGCAGGACTAGGGCAGTGATCATCTCCCAGTACTCGGCACAGGTGAGGCCACACCATGAATACTGTGTTCCATTTTGGGCCCTCTGCTACAAGAAAAACATTGAGGTGCTGGAGCGTGTCCAAAGAAGAGCAATGAAGCTGGTGAAGAGTCTAGAGCACAAGTCTTATGAGGAACAGGTGAGGAACTGGGGTTGTTTAGCCTGAATAGAAGGAGGTTCAGGGGAGACACCTTATCACTCTCTACAACTATCTGAAAGGAAACTGTAGCAAGGTGGGTGTCAGGCTCTTCTCCCAGGTAACAAGTGATATGAGAGAGGAAACAGCCTCAAGTTGTGCAAGGAGTGGTTTGGATATCAGAAAAAATGTCTGCGCTGAAAGGGTTGTCAAACATTGGATCAGGCTGCTCAGGGAAGTGGCTTAGTCACCATCCCTGGAGGTATTCAAAAGATATGTAGATGTGGTGCTTAGGGACATGGTTTAGTGGTGGACTTGGCAGTGCTAGGTTAACAAGTGACCTTGAGATCTTAAAAGTCTTTTCCAACCTAAACGATTCTACAATTTTAAACTGACTAAATAGTTTTTAAAACAGAGATTGGTGTTTTTATGATCCACCAGTCCTTTTGGTTCTATCACTTCAGGATTTCACAAGTGAGTAATGCATAATCACTCAAGCTGTCCACTTTAGGATCAGGCTTTCATCAAGTATACAAATGGCACTTGTGCCTTTAGGCCTTAGGTTTTAAAGCATGTAAAGAAATGCAGTCAGGCATAAAGTGGACTACCTGTGACCACAAAACATGTGTTCGTTGAACACCTCTGCAGGAGGGAAACAGTACAGCAGCTGGTAAAGCTGCATCAGGGTGGATTTACTTGGGTCACTATGTTAAATGCATTTGGAAGGAAGAAGAGCGTCTTCTTGCACAATAAGGTATTACATGAATAGTCCTACTAACTGGAAAATGCTGATCTTGAACACACCATTGATGTATTTCCCAGGTTTCCTTTTAAAATAACCGGTGTTGTTTTAATTCAGCTAAGGGCATCCTGTGTTGTATCTTCTGCACTGACATCAGCAGAAAATTTTTCACAGTATGCTTGTATTTGTGCATGATTTCAGCAGGAAGCTATCCTTTGGTCCTCTAAGTCATGTGCTATTTATTATAGAAGTAGGATAAGAGCTGATATTTTCACAAGGAATTATGTGACTGGGGACCACAAGCCTTTTTCACCTTCAGCAAAACTCACCTGAAACATTTAGGCATTTTGAAAATTTCAGAGACCGAGTTTTGAAAGAGATTTTGAAAGAGCATGAATATAACTCTGTACTTCATCTTTGTGAGAGAATTGTTTTCTTTCTTTTTGATACTCATTCCCTCTGTATCTTTAGATGAGGCTACAAGCAAAGATAACATTTACTTACCAATTTGAGCTCACAAGGCTTTGTAAACATTAATTTACTAATAGAGTAATAGTTTCACTGGGATTTCCTTGCAAAGATTGACTCAACAGTCATAAGAAAATGTAGACTGCTATATTGGTGAGCTCATCATATCATAAGTGATTTTGACTTGTCCTGCTTTTGTGGGCTTCACTGCCCTAAAAAAACATGCAAGTATCTTATCAGACCAGAATCCACAGATTAATAGGATGGCTGTAGTAACTTATTTTTCTGTTAGTGCTTGTTTAAGCTCTGTTAAATCATTCTCTCTGTCTTAAATCACTGGAATAAACTTTGGAAAAAGGTAGATTGCTCTTATTCAGCAAAATTCTCTCTGCTGCACATTGCAAAAGAATTAAGGTGATCTTTATTGCAATGGACAGCATCAGAAATTATAATGCAGTTTAGGCTCTCTTATTGACTGTAGCAAAGGTACATTCATTAATCCTTTTCGCTTCCCCCTCAAGTTTTTGTTTCTTCAGAGTGACCACAACCAAATGTCTGCATCCTGGGACACCCCTCCAATAAAATCCTCTCTCAACATTGGGTTTTTTTCAGGATTTTCCTTTTCCTTTCCTAGGCCATTTGACAGTTTTTGTAGAGAATGTATTTTTATATATAAGTTATTTTTCAGTTCTTTAACACATTTAAGTCTATGCATGTTCTTTTGCTTTAATACATAGATAAATCACAGGTTTATAGAAAGAATACTTATTCAGGACAATCTGCAGATGCAATACCAAATTTATGTTCAGTTTCAATAATGCACAGAAAACACATGCTCATACTTACTTACTATCCTATAAGCCACTCCTTTACATCCAAGTAGTACCATGGCTGTACACGTCACATCAGAAGCTTTCCCTCAAAAAAGCAGTGCAGTGTAGTTCCATTTAAAGAATGAGGGGATGAATCAAACTCCCCTCATTATTTCAGGGAGATTTGTGTGACATCTGTTTCCATTAAAAGGACATTAGAACATGAAAAGAGCCTACTGAGCCATGGCAAGGGTTGCTCCTCTCCTGTATCTATCTTCAACATAAATGGATACCTAGGGAAGAGTAGCAGTAAAACAAATTCTGCAGAACACAACACAGCTTCAGTGCTACTACTGATGCACTGCATCTGAAAGCAAATCTCTGCTTAGTTCCTTTTTCAGTGAGTGTTGCCATTTACACTTAATCTGATGTTTCCTTCCCCTTTTTACAGTTTCGTGCCTTTTCATTTTGGCAAATTGTAGTGTTTTAGGAAATTAAGATCCTACAACAACAGAAGTGCCTATTTATCATTAACAAAGCACACTGACACTGGCAGAAAACAAAAACTTTGTAAATACAAAATAAACTTCACAGCACTGTGAGATAATATGCATCTATAAAATGCAGTTTTCCAATTTTCTGGGTTTTGTCTCACTTAGGAAAAAAACAGAACATATCAGTAGCAAGTTCACAGAAGCCCTATTAGAACAAGAGACCTTCAAAGGTATGTGCTAATTCTCTTAGCTGGTGCTCAGCCAGCAGATGGGGCTATTAAAGTCACATGAATGAAACAGAGAAACGGTGTAATTTGCAAAACTAATGAAACTCTCCAAGTAATAAAGGACAGAATAAAGTATACTTTACAGCTTAGAAGAGATTTGGATTATTCAATAATACAATAATTTACCGTATTTTTTTTAAACAATGTGCATGTGCTGGAGAGTAAACTAAAGGTATTGCACATACTGATTTCGTTTGTAAGGGTCTGATCTTTCTATATTGCCTGGGATACAACTCTTCCATAAACGAGACCACCTTATGTCCATGTGACACTTTTCAAGTAAGATCTACACCAAAACCCACCAAAAACAAAAAACAAAAGGTGTCTGATTGCATACCAAGTACTAAATCAGGGTAATTTCAGTGTTTTGAATTGCCATGGGAATAGCTGAGTTCCCATCAAGTTAAGTCTTGCATAGGTAGCAGTCATGCTTCTCTTTCCCTAATGGTGCTACCATCACTCCCTTCCCTGTTGACTACTGTTCAGGGATAATTATAATGTGCCTGCAGAAACCCCATTAAATGTCTAGCTTTTGTTTGTAAATTATATGTATCGTAAGGTTTATGAACTGATTTGTGTGTTAAAAATTCACAGAAGAATTCCAAGTAAAGAGCCTTAGAATAGTATTTTTCAGTAAATAAAAACAGCAAAAGTAGAAGCCATGTCAGTATTTTAAAATGGAGAATTGGGCCCTTTAATCCAGCTCAAATGAACCTGCCTTTCAAATATTATAAAGGACAACTGGGCATTGCCTAAAGGCTGTCAGTTTGCAAGCATCAGAGCCAGTGAGCAATTTCTTTATTAAGGGCACAGCAGACATGTCATTCAGCAGCACATTTTGCCCAGACCTAAACCCAAAAATGCTGTTAAGGACCTTAAGTTCTTGAATTGCTCCTGAGCCTACTCAAATGGAGTACAGTTTGGTTATCAAAGTTGATCTGAAAACACAAGCAGAAAGAGGTTTCTTGTTTAAAAATAAAAGTTGATCTGCTCAGAGATCCAAAATCGCATAGGACACTGAGGAAAATACATTAAAAAGAAAACAGCAAAGGAGAAAAGAAGGGACATATTTGATGAAGTATGAGGTCATCCTGCTGTCTCAGCAATCTTGTCTGTCTCTTTTTATCACTGAACTTGTGTATTAGTTTTCCACATATCTTATGTCTGGAAGGTTAGGATTAATACTTGCTGAAGGGTATATGGTCCACCAACGCTCAGACTGTCCAGGTGTGCAGTAGCCTGCAGCTGAGATTTGTACTTTTATAAGATTTAAGCTATCAAAACTGTTACCTGATTTCTTAAAGGGCAAGGATTACACATGAGAATTTTAAACCCTGCATCTAATGTTTCTCCCTAACATGAGTTTCAAACCAGCTGGCTTTTATACATCAGTTAGTTTTTGTATATTCAGATGGACTGAGAGGAAGAATTAGGTCCAATAAATCTGGAACTAGCACACTAATAGACATGAGACCAAACCGTAGCTTTTCTGTACTGTACTAATTTTTACCTCACTCTAGAGCTGAGAAACATGGAAATGCTAGTACTGGTACATCAAAGCACTGGAAAAATTTAATCAACGGCACCTTCAAGCTATTATGCATATCAAGTGGCAAGATAAAATCATGAATAACAAAGTTCTGCAAAGTGGTTGCACAAACAGTGTTGAAGCAATCTTATAAAAGCGTAGTTTTGCTGGACTGGACATGTCCTCTGCATGGAGGACACCAAGCTCCCAAAGGAAAAAACGTGTAGTAAACTTTTAATGTGTGAAAGATCAAGAGACTGACTGAGGCAGAAGTAAAAAGATGCCCTGGAAAAAAAGAAAAAAGAACCTCACCCATTGTGACACAGGTAGCAACACATGTGGCAAACAAAACATGTTGGCGAGGCCCATTAACATCTGCTGCAGAAAGCTTGGAATAAAGACATGCAAGCCAAGAGGAGAATAGGGTAACTGGCAAGCAGAGAGAATGTGAGAGTGGGAGCACGTGCAGAGAAGCTGCAGAAACAGCCAGCAAAAATTATCCCAACGTACGGAAGTTGATGTCACACAAACTCGTGCTTCTTCTTTCGTCTTCAGAACAACAGGCATCGACCAACGATGACAACTTCACATTTGGACCTTCATGCCAACCCTCAATCTGTGGTACAGCAGCTAATGTTATTCTTGGAGCTAGACAGAGTCTTGCCTAAACAGAAGTAACCTAAAAGTGTTGTGTTCACTTCAGCTCCATTAAAAAATGTGGGTGGGGTGAAATACATGGGAAAGAAGCAATCATGAAAACGATCCATAAGGAAGTTCATTTCATGCTTCTAAAAGGATTTGGCAATCAGCAATTGGGGATTTTTTGATTAGAGAAAGGTCGTTGTACTTAAAAAAAAGAGAGAGACCTTTTATACAGTAGATTTGAGAGAGAAGGTGTTCAAAGGCACCCATTTTTATAAAAGAAATAATCTATTTTTTGCATTTTCTCCTTTCCCCCTGGCAATGCCTCCTCCAATTCTTTGTTACTGAGCTTAGGAGACTTTTACTTTCATAGGAGACATGAAAGAAGGACATTAAGTTCACGTCACATCTGTGAACATGTTGCCATGTCAACAGGCAGTACTTTGTGGCTTAATTATTGATTGAGTCATGTTCCTTTAGGACATAACACAAGCAATAACAGCACACTGAGCAGCTTTTCTAACTTAGATACCTACTTATGCCATAGAAGAGGTGTGGCACTTCCAACCTAAGCATGGCTAAGGTCTATATTGGAGTAAAAGACCCTACTGCAGTCATCTTGCATAAAGAATATGATGGTCTCAAACACATATAATTACACTAATCACATTGATAAAGAACTAGGATTAAAGCCTTTGTCTTTAAGATCAAAATCCTTACCCTGAACAACTCCAGCTAAAGAACTCTTTTAGGTAATGAATAGATTAGTACCTACAATCACTCAGTCATTCAACAAGTTAGGCATAGCAACCAGAACAAGTTATTTCCAGGCATTAACTGTGAAGTAAGAAAAGGTAAGAATTTACAGTGTGTTACCTAATCCATGGTAGGTATTCATGCATTCACTGTTTTCCTGTCGTGGGTACATGGCTGCTTAGTCCACTTTCATGGAGCAGCAAACTACCTAAAAGTACATTATGTTTACCAAGATGTACAAGCATATAGCCTAACCATTAACTCTGCACTAGTGAATACTATAAACCAGTACTGAATACTACAAACTATCACCCCAACTTGCCTCACAGAAATCTATTCCCATAGTTACGTGCCAGTTATGTGTCTATATGCACAAAGCAAGGGGACTACAAACAGGCAGAGAGGAGCATTGAGTAGTTCCAAGAACTCCCAGTAAAACATGGGGAAGGCAGGCAGCATGGGAAGAGAAGAGCAGTATTTTTTAAGATGACAGATCTGAATCTGATCCATTTCATAGAATGGTAAATCAGGATTATCTATGCTGAAGTCTTACGGAGTCTCCTTTGCAAGAGTAATTTGGATCCTGTATCAGATGTGTAGTCAGGCAGGATTCTTAGGCACTCAAAAACAAAGCAGAAGGGTAGGATCTCATGTTTTAAAAGAGGGTATTTAAACTGGGTAAAAGGCATGTAGTGATGCAAGATGGATTTCTAGTCTAAAAAGAGATATTTTAAATTATTTTTTTTACAGTATAGGCAATTCCCTTGAAAATTTCATCTACCACTTACAACTTTAAGCTTAGTATGCTGGGAAGTGGATGCACAGAAAGAGACGGCCAGCATCGTGCAACATCCTTTTGATGTGTGTGGTCATGTTCACATCTTGCAAAGTTTAATATTTCAAACCCCAGCGGTAGACATAGTCGTTCTCACATTCACCCAATTTGTCACTGCTATACCATTATCTATATGCTGTGGGCCAAAATAAGTTCTCTCTGCAGTTTCATTATTTTATTGATACATACAGAAATAATTAAGATCTGGCTTTAACTTGGAAAGTCATATTTGAACGAAGCAAATTTTAATTAGGAATGTTGCACCATTTTTTGCAAGATTTTTTACATCATGTAAGATTTTTTACATCATGGAGAGATAAGTCTTCTAAAGGTGTTCTTCTAAGTCATATATATATATATATAAAAATTACATTTCTTAGAGATGCATAAATTACACTGAAAGATATAATTTTACAATAAACTTTAAATCTCTTTTCTGGTTAGAATGTATATTTATTTGGAAATGCATTTCACATTTGTTGGGCTGGAAATATTTGGTTTTCAGTACTTCACTGTTCTTTGAAATTTACCGCTGTTTCCTGTGAAGTATCATGTCCCAATCAGAAATCTGGTCTCATGACTAAGAAAATGTGTTCACTCATCAGATCTACTGATTTTACTCTTTGGCTGGAATCAAGTCTGCCCAGGCCGCAGCGTCTCCTCTACGTAATCAGGAAAATAACACTTCCCTTCTACTTTTATTCTACAGTGTCTACTTGGCTGCAGGGACAGTCTCAACATATACAGTGCTCAGCACACTGGGATTACAAATCCTGTCAGAACTTTTTAGCACTACAAATGAATGATAATGAGCTTATTTTAGTTTCAAACGAGTACATCCATTCAAGCCATTTATGTAAACAAGTTAACTTGATACACAGAAGTGCTGCAGCCTTACAAATTCTGTTCCCCCTAGTCTGTAAAAATTACATTTTTAGCTCCTCATTGTTCTTGCTTAGACCTACTTTTCAATTTAATGAGCAAACGTTTCTCCTGCCCCTTCACTCCCCTCTCTTTAAGCATTAATCTCTTGGGTAAAACACTGTCAAATGACTCCTGAAAATCTAAAAATATAATGTCCATGGTATACCCTATCTTGGCAGCGTTATCTTCAAAGAGTTCCAGAAGGCTAGTGAAGCATGACTTCTTTTTTCCTAAACCATGTGTATACAACTAATCAGGCTGAAGGATGCTTTTACTGGATACTCCTTCTCCTAATCTGTAGCATTCTTTCAAATATCCTTCCTGCAGATGAAATTAGCTGAACTGGTCTGTAATTCCACATGGTAAAATCTTTATTAAAGAAAGCTCAAAGTGAAAGAAATAATGATACAGAAGAGCATATAATTTGTGAGGGCTTGACATAACGCTGCTCGCGCAGCTGTAATAGAGTCACAAAAGCCCTCATTTGCCTCAGAAAGTGTTACGTGACTTATTATGTCACTATGACTCAAACTTGCTTTCTTTTTAAACACTCGCCACTGGCCAGCTTTGAAAGAGCCATTTCAGTGCCTGGGCAGAGAGGAGCCCACAAGGCGTCTCAGTTGTTTTGTATAACCCGAAGAAAGCAAAATTCCAGAGTACTCGTGTCTTGCTATGTTTGTTACAGAGACAGCCAGTAGAAAGGAAAAGAGGCATAGACCTGGTCCCATAAAACTGATCAGTATAGTCATGTGTACACAGCAGCAGATATGCAAAATGCCTCCTGCTACTTCCTCTGGATTAATACACCTTGAGATTACCCCAAACAAATTAATATCCTCGAAAAACATAGATTCATGCATCTTAATGAAAAGCAGCATTCATTAATACATCGTTAGGCACCTTTTTTCTGCATTTTATATGGTCTACTGTATGCAGCAATACAACAGAAGACAAATAAAGAATTTGTTTTTTCATGCAATTCCTGATTTCACCATTTCACATTTATGGCCCCACAGAGAGAAGACTCTCTCAGCTGGCTTAAAACAAGAGGCTCTCTAGCTGGCATAGCATTACTAAGCAGCTGTTCAGCTGAATGATAGCATAACCTTGCACATTCACCCCGCAATCAAGGTACAAGAGGAAACGAGATGAACCAGAAGTGAAACAGCACCATATCATTTTCAGCAGCATGATTAAACTGTTTATTTCTTTACAGCTGGACGTGTATCCTCCTTATCTACTAGCTGTGGTGAGCCAAAATGCCAAAAGCACAAAACATAGCTGTATGAGGTCACCGTGGCATTAGGCAAATATTTTTTACTCAAAAAAACCTAACAACTGAGATGCTGTTCATTCTATTGAATTTATATACTGATACATGATAAATCCTACCTCTACCAATTCATGCAGGGACACTCTTCAGTGGCTCAACAAAAATGTACAGCTGGCATGGATCACTTGATTTTTTTTCCCGGTGGTTAGAACCATGATTATTCTTAGATGCATTTTCCAAAGATTTTAGAATTCAAGTAATCTACAAGCTTTGTTTATCACATGCTATAGCTGATGTTTACTATGAAGTTACAATACAGTAATTATGATATGACAAGGCTACCTGATTCACAACAGAACAACCCCTGCACCCTTTATTCTTCTGATAAGTACAACCATTTTCTCTAATGCAGTTCTAAACAAATTATGGGCAAATGTTGCTTCTCCCATAGGTAGTACGTAACAGCATCTGAGTGACTATGAAGTCACTGAGTGAAGTCACCACAGCTGGAGAACAGAAAATCACCAGAGGGTGAAGGGGGTCAGAAAATAATCTGATCTGGGGTCCAGAATGTCTCCTTGGCTACTGGGGTCTGCAATGGCACAGTGTATTAATGAATTAAGCACAAGAGTGAGAATAAAAGGTAATGTCTTCAGGTATTTGAGAAGTTAGACAATACAGGCTAATGAAACCTCTGGCCTTAAGTTGTATACATCTATGTGTCTTTACTTCGAAGTTGTATTTAGTCATACTTCAAAGAGTCTGAAAAAAACCCCAACTTTATCTGGATTTGTAATTAGTATTGTGTAATATCTCTACACAACTGAAAAAAAGTTCCAAGTGATTCTTGACAAAACCTTCTACAGGTACAGTTCCTCACATTTCGTCCTCAGCCAAATATAAAAATTAACCATGAAGTTTGGGTATTTATTTGAAATTTAGTATTATAGTAAGCACTCCACTAGGCCTAGCCATTCCCCCAAATACTTTTAAATGGGCTTTCCCTGGTTTATTAATTTCCTGATTTAGCAGTCAATTCATTTACTTGTGCAAGTCTCTAGGTTAGGACCCTGTTATATCAACCAGCTGTAACTGTTGCCTGTGGAGATTTTCTTGGACAAAAACGGATGACTCAGTGCCTCTTCTTCTCACAAAAACATGAGGTGTGGTCACCTACCTCAGTATGTTTCTGTCTGTCATAGCAACCTTGTGTGACATGTGGCATAAAGGAACAACTCTTGTAATGCTTTTGCTCCTTCTGATCATTCCTTAACATTTCAAACACATGATGTCCTATGCCATTTAGTTCTGACCAAGAACATCAGTTAGGAACTGGTAATTTTTCAGGAATATAATTTACTCACAGTTTTGCTTAGGAAAAAAAATCCCTCCTTCAGCATTGTTCTTCCTGCTCAGTAACCCAGACTGAACTCCTCCAAGCAAGAAACACTCGCCTTCTTTTCCAGCTGCCCTAGAAAAGGTACAGAGGAGATATCATCTCCCATCCCTTGTACATTTCTTCACACCGAATGACAAAATTTGAATAATCCCTGTAGGATGATCCAAACTATGGGTCCTGGTAGTATGACCCAATATATTGCATCAAATACATTAACATGATTAATAATCAGAAAGGCATGGGGTTTTTTTCAGAAATCCATTCCTGGGGTTCTGAACAGTCAGCAGTAAGCAACAGGAAAACAAAAGACAATTTAACACAACTTTTCTGAAAACCTTTAAAGGCACAGTTTCCACAACGGGTCTGGAACTCCAAATCTGCTAATTACTGCTGGCTAACCCAGATTGTGAAAGTAGATCCATTGCCTTGCCTTCACTCTGCCTCTTTTTATTGATCAGGCATCCTTTGACAAGTAGAAAGAACACAGCTGGAGATTACAGCTCTGGCTACACCTCAGGCAGAGCTCTCTAGTGAGGAGACCGTGCTTGCTAGCACACACCTCTCTATTTTTATATACACACACGTTTCAAATTAAACAGAAGTGCTCATAACATATTTGCATTCCCAAATACTTGCATTGATTTCAGAGTACCAGTACCAGTACTCAACAAAATACTGGGGAAAAAAATGCAAGTAAGCATCTCAAACATGCCATTTTGATTGACTTTTTGTGGACTAACATCCGTAGCTGGTCACAATTCTGAATTCAGACTCTCTGGTGTAGAGGCTGACTTTTTACTCCAGGGTTTAACACAACACTGCACCATGAAGGAAACACTAGTTCACATTCCAGCCCTTTCAGTAAATGGAATGGAAACTGTATACACTCATTCTAGGTATAAAATTAATCTCTTCCTAGTGCTCACTGGACTATTAGCTTGGCAGCCTTTCAGCACTATGCTTTTAGAGCATTGACTCATTTCAAAGAAGAAAATAAT
The DNA here is from genome assembly GCF_003259725.1 of Athene cunicularia. Classification (NCBI taxonomy): domain Eukaryota; kingdom Metazoa; phylum Chordata; class Aves; order Strigiformes; family Strigidae; genus Athene; species Athene cunicularia. The sequence continues at coordinate 18,004,714 of NW_020799112.1, forward strand.
GAGTCTTTAAACTCCTGTTTATAGAATTGAAGATTCTTTGATTCTGTTTCAGAATTATGATGATCATGATGATCATGACATAAAACAGAAGAGTTGTGTGTAGAATGAGTTGTCTATAAGATCTCTATTATTCACATGCATTTTAAACCTTCTGAATTTGAAAAGACCCATTTACTTGAAGATTAAACATTATGGCTTAGTGAACTTCACTATTTTAATGACTGTACGTTAAACATTCACAAAAGATTCATTTAAGACATTTTTTTCTGTTGTGTATTTCCCACATTTTTATTGCAAGACTAAATAAAGAGGAGTAGTAACTTCACTTGTAGCATTACATCAATTCAACTTTCCCCCAAAGCTGCTTGCTTTCCGAATAGTTATAACACGTGGCACAAAAGAATTTCAGTGCAGATATTATATGTATCAAAAACCTCATATTACATCCTCAGTTTGCCTGCTGTAATATGCTTAATTTATTTCATTATTTGAACATAACATTTTTGTCTGATTAGTAAGTTGATTCTGTAAACACTTTCTTATGTGATTAACTGTGAATAGCTGGCTGACTTCACTGTTTTCACTAAGATTGCAGAGGGCATAAATGATTAAAGGGTTCAAATTCTGTATATCTTATGAGCACCTAACTATATTTGCCTGTTGCCATATGAAATGTTGTACAGTGGTCCTTGTTAAATACATATTATTTAACAAGTAATAAAACAGTAAAGGTGTATCTACATCCATGCAAATGTATCTTCCAGAACTGTGTAACAACCTTTAAGCATAGCTAAAAAGATATCAGTTGTTTTGGCAAGAAGATGTTAAGATATTTTTCCCCTGTGTTCTGTGTATATGGCCTGCACAAATATAATTTGTATATGGTACACAATGAGTATGCAATAGTCTCTTTTTTTATACATACGGTGATCCATAGGATCCATACCTGGGAGTCAGTATTTCTAAATGAGTGTATCTTCTGGGGAGGATAAATGGAATTCAGACGACTATTCACTTTTCTGTCCTGACCACACCAGTGGCCTCTCTTAGATGTGGAAGCCTCTACAAGAAGAGGAGGAAAATGTTAGTTGTCTTGTCACTAGGGAAACGTTGTCTTGTCACTTGCCCAAGTTTTACACTGACGCAACTTCACACGGTGACGCGGATCGCTCCCACTTTACACCGATTTAAAAGTCAGATTCCGACTTTTTATGAAAGTCTTTCCGTGCCGATGCAACAGAATCTCTTGTCAAAGGGGCCTGAGCACCTTCCCTCAGCGCCTGCGGGGGCCCGGCCAGGAGCCTGCCCGGCCGCAGGTCCCCACCGGAGGCTTCTCAGAGGAGCCGCGGGCCTCACCCTGCCTCAGCTGGCGCCTTCCCCAAGGCAGCAGCTCTGTCCCCATCCCCGAAGGGGCTCCCACAGCCTGGCGGGGAACCCCCCGGCCCGGCGCCCTCCCGCGCCGCCCTCGGCCTGTCCCCTCGGGATTTAACGCCCCTGGCCGGGGAAGGTGACGGGCCGGCGGTCACCTGC
>NW_020799112.1:18006293-18063016 GCF_003259725.1 Athene cunicularia
CGGCGGCGTCGCGGGGCCGGGCCGGCGGCGGGAAAACAGGCGCCATGTCACCGAGGGCGCGGAGGGAGGCGTCGCGGCCGCCCGCACGGTTATTCCCCCTTACCCGCGCTGCCGGAAAGTACGAGGTTGCTTTTGGCTTCAGTTTTTTGACTTTTTTTTTTTTTTAACCTGCCAAAGGACATTATTTTTTTGCCCATTCTATTAGGACACTTAGGCTTGATGCACTTAGAGGATGGTTAATTGCTGGCTTTTAAAGACTTTGCTAGCAGTGAGGGAAAGGGTTCTATGGTCATAGGAAATTACTGAAATACACGTGTGTGTATGCAAAATCCCTGAAAAATTGACTGCAACATCAGAGGCTTACCATCTGGAACCTTCCAGAAGATTCTGGTTTCATTTTGCTTGTTCTGCTACTTAAGGTAAATTCTCAGCTTTAGCGTTCATGCTTGTTTTAATGAATTACACAAGCAGTGTGTTTTTGTGTTATGAGTTACTGTTTAAGGTTCCTTTCCTCCTGCATTCAAACATCCCATCTTGTGTTTTGGGAGTGCCTTTTCTTTCTCAGCTACGGAGAGGCAGGAACCCAGTTGAGCTCTCTCGTGAGCAAACTTTCTGATTATGTTTATTACTCATAGGTGAATATGACCTTTTCATGTACAAAGGTCTCTACAAACCAAAAAGGCAACTCTAAGGGAAGTGCAAAAATGCTTTTATCATTTTTTTTCCTTTACATCCTAACACATTTTCTCCTGGAACCCTTTTCGCAATTCCTCTCGTAGCCAAATCAGCACATGTGTTACCTTCAAAAGATTGAACTGCTTATCTGTGGAATAGATTGTCTTAATTACACCATTTCATTTGATGTGTGCTTCAGTTGGTCACTTCTTCAGTTGCTGTATGACTGCTTTGAAGGGCAGTTTTGAATTAGTGAGGGTTTTTTTTCTAATCTTTCAGGGATGCTTCTATTAAAAAAAAAAAAAAAGGCAACCAAAAAAACCCCATCAGTCCTCTGACTTTTTTATGGTCTCATGTGGATAAAGGAGTGGATAAAAGATATTTTCTCAGCTATTGGTGTTTTTACTGGCTGTCCCCATTCTAGCTTTTCCATCCTCTACTTTATTTTTAAACCACTGTAATTAGAAAAAGAGTGCTGGTATTCATTCTGGTTGGCGATAGCAAACCAAAAATACAAACATGCGGGATTTAATGATTTTTAGCTAACATAGCAGTCTGTCAGCTATATGTGCAAACATACAGCTGGACAAGAACCTATGACAGATAAATCACAAACCACCATTGTTCAAAGTCAGATGCCAAAGATAGCTTTGGAAGTTTTCAATGAAGTGAATTCTTAGGTGGGAAAGAAGGCTGGTTGTAAATTTTGAGCATTTTATGAATGCCACTGACAATCCCAAATATGTGACTGTCTTGCTAATGCAGAAAGCTGTATGTTTGAGAGAAGGGAAAAGAAAAAGGCTCAGAAACAGGTTCTCAAATTAGGAATGGTGTTTGCCTGGACAATCTTAATCTGGCTGTCTTCTGCGTTATGGTACTCATTTAATTTATCATTGTGTGCCTTCAAGAGGACGTGGATCACTCAGCACACATAGAGGATAATGCTCACTTATTAGGGATCTTTGATATGTCTTTTGTCCTTTTTAATGGAATAATTGGATAATCATACTTTTAAGACAGAAAACGGAATTGTGCACACATACATGCAAGCCCTTTGGCATTTCTTAACAGGGGAAATTGCAGCTTTGCAACCTGTATTACTTTTTTTTTTTTCTTCAACATGCATTTTAATGTTATTTTTCACTTAAGCAGAAAAATGAAGTAAAACATGTCCAACTATGTTCACTGGCTATACGATAGGGTTTAAAGGGCAGAGCCTATAGAAAAAACTTAACACATGGGATCTTCACCTCACTGGGCTTATTGGTAACAATAAACAGGCTGTTAAATAAGCTAACTGGGGAGAGATCAGACTTCTGTTTTGTAAATGTATTTTGTAGCTGTTTGCTGACAGCTGTTTGAGAAATCTACATTCCTGAGTGCTGTACCCTTCTGCTTTGGCCCATCTATTCCTGTCCCCCCGTCTCCCCTAAAGTCTGTCACCTAAGTGTGTTTCTTGTCCTCTGTTCCCCACAGCATCATCTTTCTTCTACACTGAATGTTTTGAACTCAGTGTGTTCAAAAAAGACATCCTTTCTCCTCTGTTCTGGTACCTGTTGTTACACTGGTCACTTCCTTCATCTAATAGGAGTATTTGATTAAAATTCATGTTCAGTTCTTGCATACCCTGCAGTCCAGAGCTTCTGCAGTCTCAAGCGCTTTATAAATGTTTCTGAATTAACCCTTGCTGTACCTTTTTGGTAAGGAAGCATTCATTTTCCCATCCACAGAAGAGCTGAATGAAAGTGCGCTAATGATTCAGGGGTGTGAAGCACTGGTAGTGGGAGCTGCACGTGAAACCCCTAGTGCCTTAGGATAAGATTGCCTAAAATCACAGAGGGGATTGGGCCAAGCTCAGGCGAAGAACCTTCACCCAAGAGCTGTGCTTTCAGCACTTGGTCCTCCTTGCTCAGTGGCCAGATTTGTCTTCTGATTTATTTTTTTTTTTTAATTTTAAATCACATTTCTTCTTTAGTACTCCATCACAGAAGCATCAGATACATAGTTAACGGAAGGAGCTGCCCTCCACAGAGGAGCAGCACACAGTTCCAAGCTTGTTCACCTGAATTTAGTCTCAGTAGCTTGAATCATTTTACAGGGGGTTGTTTATATTCTGAAACACACAGCTCGATAAGCAGGTAATGTGACGCAGGATTATATAAATCTGATCCATTAAGCATAGGTTTTGCTAGGAAGCAAGACAGCAAGAGAAAATATATTTAAAATTAAGAGAAAACTGTAAGTCTAACTCTTCAAGTTCAATCTCTGCCTAACAAAAACTTCAAACCCTTTTTTAATTATAAAAGATTGGTTTGCTGTCTCATGTAATATTTGCAAAGCTTTGTACACTGCTCTGAAGTACTTATTGAAGTATTTTAGTTCACAAAGTTAATATAATATCTTTGGATAGTACAGCTTTATAGAGAATTTTGCAGAAGTCATTAATTTGGCTTTTGAATAGCCTGGAAAAGTTGAGCACTGGCCAGTAGAATTTTTTGTTTTCTTTGTACTTCCTGAGCAAGTTCTGACACACACAAGTGACAACATATCTAGGGTTCTGTTTGAAATAAGTATCTAAATGTTTTGTGACAAAAAAAAAAAAACAACCAAACCCTAAGCCAGAAGTCGATCCCACTCTTTTTGCTTTTGCTTTCCTGCTGTTGTTCCAAGCAGGAGTTTTACCTCCTCTTCTCTGCAGCATACACTGAAAAGAATCAATACTGTGCCTTTGTGCTGAAACCTGGGTGGGTTTCTGCCAGCTACTTGTTGGGCTGTTCCTACTTAAATCCTGTTTGTAATAATTCTTTAAAAAAAACCCCTTTAAGTGTAATGCTTGTGTTTAACTTGTATCTAACAAATATTTTTGGTGCAAAGCCCTCAATAGCATTAGTATTTCTTTCATTCTAGTTCAGAAAAGTGTCTTGTCACTCAGAATGTTGATTCTTACAGTGGGTCTTTTATTCATTTTAGTATGCATAGAATTTCCCTTTATATACTTTTATGCCCATTTTTTAAGTACAAACATACATATTTATAAATTAGTACATCACTGTTTAGGTATAGAGTATTTAGCAGATGATGATGTACTTTAACTTTTTTGGTCTATCCCATATTGCTTAACACTTCCAAAGTCAGGTCTTACACCATGACTGGAACCAAAAGTTACTTCCTAGTGAAAAGTAATGTATGATACATGAAGTGTCAGGCAATTCATCAGGAGTAAGGAGGAGATGGCCCTAAGGCAAACAGTTTGCTCTTTATAATACAATGGTTACTTAACCCTTTAACTCATGTAGCACATGTATAAAGAACAAACTTGGGGAAAAAAATTCTTGCCAAGATACTGTGTGAACTGTACAATGAAATATTAATTCTCCATCTTGAAGTGTTAGCCCTTGGCCCATCAGTGTTGCCATTTATGAGCAACTAATTTAAATTATAAAAACTTCATCTGAGTCTGTTTCATGTGAACTCTGGATGGTTACTTTAAGTGTTTTTAACATTATTAGTGGCTTGTTCCCCAAATAAAAAAAATAGTTGCAGGCATGGTAATTTTTTCTGACCAGGTTCAGCAATGATTATTGTATGTTTGTTTTCAACAAGAGCTAAAATAACTATTACTTTCAGTGTAAATTCTTCCACAAATGATGGAAACCTGAAATACATTCTTTATAACTGTTTAAAGAAATACTAATGTTCAGCTTGAATCCTAGCCCGTTGGAAAGAAAATCAGAAGTAGTTTTAGGAAGTACAATATTCATAAATACATTTGTCAATAGTGCTAGACTTGCAGTATTTTCTACTGAGGTTTTTTTAATTAAAAGCCACACACAAACTGGAGAAGTGAACACATTTTGTACAGGAGAGACAAATGAAATTCCCAGATAACTACTTTCAAATACACAAAATAAACTAAGTGAAGAATAGGGACCAGCCCTACTCTGAGAGCTCTGACCACTTGCTTGCTGTTTGTATCCACAGATCCCTTTACCTGCAGTAGTGTACAAAGAATCTTTGATACAGTTCAAATTTATTATTATTATTATTTTAAAATTGATTCTGTCCTTTTATGTGAAGTGGCAGGCATTAATATTGGCTGATGGATTTTTAGCTGCTGTTTACCTACTGTTGGGTCAGTATGTGCTTTTAGGAATCAGTATGTTTATTTAGTTACATTTTTTCCTTTGATACAATATTTACAGAGGAAAATTGTTTTCAGCAATGTTATTCTTTACATAGCTTCTGTTTTCATTTTAAAGTAGCTGTCTTAGATCCAGACTGAACAAAGTACTTCAGCACATGTGCAACTTTAAACCCAGTGACTGTTCACAAACTTGCATGCAAATTTATGTCCCTGGGGCCAGATCAGACCCAGTGAAACAGTTGTAGAGTTTACCGTACTGATTTGGGATTAGAAATCCTGTTGATTTAAGGCCTGAATAGTGTGTTTGGCTGCAGGGCAGTTAAGTGGCATTCTGATTCCAAGAAGGTAAAAGTAGTGTCCTAGGTCTGAAAAAGTAAACATTAAAATGTTTTGAAATTTTTACTGTTCATTTTAGATAAACATGTGGGACCACAGCATGGTATGAAAGAAGGAATGTTGTGTTATGCAAACTGTTCTAACTCCTGTCTTTAAGGAAATACAATGACTGATTTATTAATTATCACTGATAGCTCACTATCTTTTAGTTAATCAAAGTTTTATTAAAAGGGATTAAGGGTGTTGGGTTTTTTCCCCTCCTTCTACAAAAAAAAAAAAAGAAAAAAAGAGCAATTAATAAAGGTTCAGCACAAACCCCTTAGTTACTCCTGAAAGGGTTAATACTTCAAAACTCTCCAGGACATCTGGCAGAAGCTGTGGGTGTTGGGTGTGGCAGATCCCAGGGCCGTACCAGTCTCTACAAGGGAGCTGTCATCCTCCTTGATTTATCCTTCCCTAATGTCACGGGGTATGGATGTTGAAACTGTGGCTAGAATGTGAAATACGAAAAACATGAAGATTATGATTTAGTGTCTGGGGAGGCTCATTGTTGGCCTCTGTTCACAAGTTGTAAGCATTGGAGGTAGCTTGACACAGGTTACAAAATCTGGTATGTAGCACACACAAAAAAAAAAAAAAAAAAAAAGGCAAGAGTATTTTGGCGTTTGGAACTCTTACATGTGTTAGTGCACAAAAATGAGTAACTGCAACAATTAAATCAAAGACTGCGCTGGTGATATATTACGTTGGAGGTACATCGAAGGTGCTTGTAAATAACATTTAAATAAACGTACTTTCCAGTCCTTTATTTGCAAATAAATGTAACGGGTACAGTTGCTGAAGAAAGAAGTGAATTAACTGTCTTTACTAAAGACAGTTTAGATAATTAACTGATACGGTAACAGAGCTCAAATGTAAGCATATTATGTTCATGGTCTGGCATCTTTTTGAATCTGACATTTAGAGGAATTTAAGTTTTAGTATAGGTTTGCAAGCATTTTATTCATAATGAAATTGACTTTCTTCTTGACTTTCTTCTATCCTGACACAGTTAAATATTCAATAATTACGGCAGTTAGAACAAAATTAGTACCATGGATTTTTGTCAAAACATTCCCATATAATATTAACTAAATGGTACAAGTTGGTTGTTTCTTTGATGGATTAAGTTATTTTTGTCTCGAAGCAATATTTATTATTCTTATTGGAAGAAACTCACTGAACATTGTTCGTTTTCCCCCTATTCTTAATTTTCTCTCAGGAAATAAGTGAAGACATAACCCCAACTTCAGGAGTTTAATACAAAAGCAGTGGTCCTGTTTATAGCATAAAATTGTTTTTCCTGCTTCACTTTATTAAAGCATAATGATAAATGTGATTGTGCTTTCATGATGGTAGGGTGCATGTGTAGTCATAGAAGCTGTGAGCACTTAAGTATCAACATCATATCTAGTGTCTACAAAATGTTCTGATATAGCATGATGTATATAAAGTTTTATGGGTAAAGTTCTATTCTTTTGGACATACATATATTATTTGGATGAGAATTCCATTATTTTCAATGTCATATATTTTCAAAGTGAATTAAACTGCTCTCTGCAATGTAGTTTTCTAAATACTGGGTTTTTTTAACAATGTCCTAAGATCTCAGAGCTCAGTGTGATACCTATGCCTCAATAAGTTCTAACTTACCCAGTTGATGCTGAAATTGGAGCCTGATTCATAATAAATAAGTTCCAAATTAGGAAACAGATTTTGGTGGATTCAGGTATGAATGACATTCCTAGGAATGAAGGTATTAGCACTTAAAACAGGGCTGCTATTTTTTTGATTTGTATTAGGATAAATCCTGTAACAGGACTTGAAGGACTATTCCCTGCCTTGCTGCCTTAATATCATTGTATTAAAATATTGTCTATGGAGCAAAAGTTGTGCTAAATCCTTATTGAGGAAAAATCACAATTAGGTTTTTAAAATTGTTTAATATATAAAATAATATATTTAAACCCATATTTAAGTTGGTGGGGTTTTTTTTCCTGGGTTGGGTTTTGGTTTTTTTTTTTTTTGGTGATCTGATTTGCCGAGTTTGCAATTATTTTAAAGGGAAAAAGTAGTCTTGTGCTGTTACTGAGGTATTTCAAGTTGCATTTTTTTTGCCAGACAGTTATGCACACTGACATCTGGGTAGTCCTTTTCGTCTTAACGCACCTAATGTATGATAAAAATGCTACAAATCAGTTGATGCACTCAAGGAACATCTGTGAAACTACAGTTTTTAGAGATGCTTTGTCAAATCTGTTTAGAAATCTGCAGTCCTTTCTGAGATTTAAAGTAGATTTGTGTTTTAAAACATTGCTGACGTTACCGAGTTCCCTAAGATGTTCTGCATCTCCAATTGTATCGGGATTCCACATTAACCTGCTTCAAAGCTGTGAAGTAGCTGCTTTTCTGGTACCTTTCTTTGTATACTGAAGTCTGTCTTGGCACCACTTTATATTAACTTTGTACAGGTCTAGGTAATATACCTGATGCAATAGAAGCTGAAGAGCAGTGAAGACTTAAGTATCAAATATGTATTACTCAGTGGATTATCTTTCTGATTATCTTTGCCGTCTGAATCTTGTTTGGATTACCAGGTCATTTGATTTCAGTTATATTTGTTGGGATCTCTGTACCTTATCTTTGTCGTCTTGTATTCTCATACAGTACCATCTGAGCTCATATGCTGTAAGTGTCTGAAGTAGTCTGGAATAGTGGAATATGGACACAATAAGACTATTAAAACAACGTACCAGTAGTAAAAAAAAAAGGGACGGACACACACACACACACCCCCCCCCAAACCCCAAAACAAACAAAAAAAAAGTATCACAATATCATAGGTATTCTCTCAAAATTATGTAGGTCTGGACTAGTCAGGACATCTGGAGGGAACCTAAACCCAGAGAAAATGGCTCAGCTATACCAGGCCAAATTTTTAAAAAAAAAAAAAAAAAAAAAAAAAAAAAGGCAGCTTCATGGATTCATTATGTATGCATAAAACAGGAAATGAACAAAGTGATGAAGTGTAAGATCACACAATGATGTGTTAATAAATAATGGCAGACTACCCAGCATCTTTCATAAACATGTTTCTAAAAACATAAAAATCGGCATTTTTCATACACAAAAGCTTTACTTTTGTTATCTTGCCACCCTGTTGTATGCGTGAAAGTAAAATGTCTGAGAAAGCATGTACCAGCAGGGTTGTTCTGCTTCCTTCAGTGTCTTCACAGTTGCATGAGTGACTAGAAATACCATGTGTTACTATGCTCACAAATTATGTTACTCATGTCCTGTCATGATCAGGCAGTGTCCCTTTTTAATGTCCAAAGAGTGTTTTCCCAGTAAGTATAGGTATGGGTGTCTTAACAACCAGGCTACACTGCTGTTTTGCATCATACCTACCTGCAAAAATGAGATCAGCTTCTTTTCCATTTATGGATGCCTTCATTTAGGAGATATGTTGGAACAAGCTAAAAGTTGTCGTAGAGAGAAGGATCATTCCTACTAGCTACAGAAAGCCCATGGGCTCGTGGTTTGAAAGGCCTTTTTAATTATAAGAAAGGATCTAGGCACACACATAAATTCATCATGTTGAAAGCTGGTTTTCCAGAAATCTTTAGATGTTTCAAAAATCACATCTTTCCAAAGTGAGTGCAGCACTGGAGGAAGTTTAACGCATTTTTTAAGAGCTCTGTTTCAGATAATGAGAATAAATAATTAGAAAGACATTTTTACACCATCTTCTACTGGGTTGTTTTTGTTCACGTAGTCTACTCTCTACCTTACAAACTGATAATGAAGAACCTAGAGACCTAAATTGGGGGTGTATTAGTTATAATACCTGTCTTTTTAGAGCAACAGATATGGAAAATTCAGTAGGATGCAAGCAGAAGAGAGATTTTTGGTGGCAAAACTATTGCACGCTTATCTGAATCTTGCTCTACATAGCAAAGCAGCTTTATTTGTGCAAGAAAAGGGGAAGGTTTTTAAGAACGTGAGTTTGTCTTATGCAAATCCCATTCAAGGCCATGAATATCTTTGCTAGTCCTGAATAGGCTTTCGATCATTGGAGTCTTAATAAATTAATCCTGTTTGGTTTATTCATCCTTTATAAAGAGACTGAATCACATGCTTAATTTGGAACATCCAGGTTTTTTTTTTTTCATAATGATGCTAAAAACAACTTGTTTTGTTGTTGTTTAGATTACGTCTGTGGGAAAATATACAGAAAAGTATAGTATATAGCCTACTTCAAGTCTAAACATGATTGCTAACGTATATACAATTAAATGAAACACCTTCAAGATTTGAATCTAACCTGTCAGTTGCTTGCCACATTACAATAACTTAAAATCCATAGCCCCTCCTTGGGCCAGTTACTATTAATAATCCAAAATTTGATGTGAATTTAAACTTAGCATATTATCTTTGCTGTTTGTTTTTTTTGATTTTTAAGATGCAGGTTCATCATAACTGAGAATTCCATATATTTGAAGGAGTAACATTTATATCTTAAGTGCTGGCTTTTGGGAACTTCTGGTGAGCCATGACATTCTTGACCGCTGTGATAAATAAGATTCAGGTTGGAAACCACTTACTCAAACTGGAACTGTTTCTCCATTAAATCAGTGAAATTATTCCTTTGAGTAGCTGTTCAGCAGTGTGGATAAGAGATTCACAATCTGTCTGAAAAACCACATGCATATTTTCCAAGAGTGTTACACATTAGCTTCTGTTAGGTCAAGGAGTTGATTTCTACGTAGCTAAATCATCTTCAGTTTAAAGTAAACATGATATTCTTTGCTTTCTGTCCTAAATATTATGTAGGAGTTCTGTCTGCTGTTAAATAGCTTTCATTCTCCACCCAGATATAGATGTATTTCAATGAAGAGCGAAATGATCCTTGTATATCTCTTTCCTCACTTGCCATAGAGGCAGGGGGGTGGGGTGGGGGGGTGGTTAATGAATTGGTTGTAAAGCAGTTTGCAGAGCTTACATGAAGTGTGCTGCTACGGAAGTATGAAGTTATTTACTTTCAAGATGAATAGGTCTTTAAGAGAAGGTTTAAACAGTCTGGCTAATATACAAGACTTTAAGTCTCTAAAAAGTCATCGTACATATCATCTGAAACAGCATAACCCCTCCCTCCATCTTAAGTTTATAGCAATAATAAGCTTTGCAGATGCTTTTCCTGGGAATTAAGGACCAGCTGGGGTAAACAGACCTCAAACTATCCTCTTAGCCAGTCATTAATCTTCAGGGAAAGCCTGTGCTTTGATCATTATTGCTAAAATATGCCTAGTGCCGCCTGGTCTTACATGCCAGTAAAAGCAAAATAGTATTTTGCCAAAACATGAATATTCTTTTGTTTTTCAAGTAGCCCTGTGTCTTGGACTCATTTTTCATGTGTGTAGGCATGCTTGTGTATATGTGCACACATACAAACGGACATGAGGGATGATGAGTTTACAAGTTGAATTATTCGTTCTGCGTTTATACCACTGTAAATTAAGTGGGGTTTCTGACTCAACACTGTTGTTGATCAACCTTTTAGTTAGCTTTGGTTCTTCTCAAAACTTGTGAATTAGACTTGGATCAGGTATCTTTGTTTTTGAAAACTGGTAAGAAATATTTACTCCACTTACAACCTTATGGAGACCTACTTTAAATTATGTCAGTGGGTCTTACTGAGGACCAAAACGAATTGGGAACTGTGCAACATATTCCACCCCAGCCTGGCCTTTCCTGGTGCAGCTAGTTGGCTGAGAAGTATGTGCTGGTAATGTTGGTCCTCTAAGTTAAAAAGCTGACACATTTCCCAATTTTTTTTCTTATATTTTTGGAAGGGACTTGTTGTACAGTGTATCTAATAAATAATCATGGCTTTTGCAAGTCAGATGTGGTACAGTATTTCTGCATACAGGTCACAGAGCTAGAAGTCCAGCAAGCAGTTTTCCTGAACTTCCAGGCTTTAGTTTTCCTGAAGTGTTGCAAATAAAGAACTCTGAGATCAGAGGTCCCATGAATCACTCTGCTTCCCCAATTAGCTTGCTTGTGTTATGTGTTAGACAGTGATTGTCTAGTGGTCATGAACTAACAAGAAAACAATGTGTACTTCAGATATTTGCTGCTTTTTGCAAAATTACCTGTATTACTTGTCTGTATTTTGTCAACTTGTGTCTGGTTTAAGGAAGATATTCAATCAATATTTGTAGTGTTAAAATGGTTAAGTTTTACTAGAGACAGCAATTCTTGGTGAATTTCTACAAACATCCCTGAATTTGAGACAATATTGGTATTTCTTGAAGGAAGGGAATTCCCCTAATGTCTTCTGTAGTAACTCTCCGTTTATTGAGGGTGGGAATTACTTTTGATTTTCTTCTGTATTGTCTGTCAGAAGCAGAGGTGGTGCGGTGCCCTGTTGCACGAGGCATCAGGCACTGTAGCAACATAAAAGAAGGTGTAGTCAGGTACATGGAGTTTAACAGTGAATTGGACTGAATAGATCCAGAAGAGGAGAGCTGTTTCACAACCTGTGTCCTTTGCCCTAGAAGAGACTTTTGGATCTTCCCTGCTACCGCCAGTGTTGATTTTCTTTGTTCTGTGTCCCCTAAGGGGAATCATCAAAGTAGCAAGAGAAGGAAATCATTCCTATATCTTCTTGCCAACAGCATCTTCCCTATTTTACTATAAATGAGCACCATGGAGGAAGTGGAGAGGGGGAAAAATCCTGCAGATTCTTAAACACCCTAAGCAAAATCTCTGCTGTTTCAGAGTGTGAAGCTTAGGGTTTGCCTTTGAGAGCCCTGATGGGCTTTCTTGCAACAATCGGGGAGCTGGAATGAAGAAGGCTCCTGCTGGTAGAAGGCTGGGTATAATTGATTACTGTATTGTGTGATCAAAGATAAAAGTACATTATGTACAGCATGTATAATGGGAACTTAGAATCATTTTTTACATTCTTAATTCATATATTTTAAATGGCAAGAATTCACCGCTGTGATATGTTGCTGTTATCTTCAGTGGGCAGAATCCAGTTGTACTTAATATGCTACCAAGTGCAGTTGCCTGTGTGATTTTTTTTCGTTATTGTATGGGAATAATATTTCAGAAAACAGTCTAGATAAAATTGTTTGATCTTGTGTCTTGGTATCAGACGTTTTTTAGGTTTTTTTACAACCCCCCTCTCCCAAAAGTGCAAAGCAATAAATAGCTAGGCTCGGTGCTCTGTAAAAATAGGCTTGTGACCTTTCCATTTATTGGTATACCTTTAACCTTGCAGGTTTCTGACAGTCTTTCTGCTTGGTCCCATTTTCCTCTGTGTAAGAAGAGAAACTGCTGCTAAAGTGTGGCAGCAATGCAGTATTGGGTTATTTTCTGAACAGTTCTTGAACTATTTCTCATGTATTAAGGGAGTCTTCAATTGAAATTAGCAGTTGCAATTTATCTCATTATGTTTCAGTTCAGACTGACTACTTCCCATTTAAAAACTTACTTCTTCTGTGCCGTGTTAGACTGTGCAGGCTATCAGTGTTTAACTTCTCTGCCTCTTATAGAAACTGCAGCTAGAGTAGGTTAAGTAAGTAAAGGTGTCCAATTTAAATCCATTACAAAAGCTGCATCGTTATTGTTTAGCCCATTCTCACAATCCCCTTGCAGTTACTTTGGTTTCCTTATTAGTAGACATCCCTGGATGTCTCTGGCCTGGAAAGTCATTTGAAAATTCCTGTCTGTTTCCTGTGCTGCAGGAAAACTGCCTACATGTTCCCCAGTCCCACAGAACCATTGCCAGCATTTTTCTTTTGCTTCCTAGCAACTGCCAATTTGGCAAAAACGAATGTGTGGGACCTGGAACTTTCTAAGCTGCAAAAGATGCAGAAACAAGGGTCTGTTTGTATTGCATGGATATGTTTTATAGTTGTTTCAATAGCAAAGAGGTGTCAGTGTCACCAGCCTGCCAGCATGAGAGATGAAGGAATAAATTTTCAGGGCAAAAGATATCCCTCCTCTGTTAAGACATGTTTGTAGAAGAGAGCAAAGACAGTGTGAAGAAACCACTACTATGCAATGTGTGGTACCATTTCTCTGTTTAACTAATGGTCTTCAGTCTTGGTCAGTATGCCCCCACTGCAGTCAGGAGTGTGAATGCAAGTTTAACTCTGATAGTTTTAAAGAACTGCCTTACTCAGATACAGTATTTGCAGCAAAAATCTCAGGACAAGATAATCATCTCAGTATAAAACTGCCTGCTCAATTGAATTTTGCAGCCCACACTGAGCTTCGTGCATCTTCCATTATATTATTTTTGGTTTAAACTTAGTCTGAGGCATGTCAACACTAGCTGCCAATACCATGGGATACAGTGGTCACGTGTGAAAACTGTCACACCTCTGGCTCATCCCTCACTCAGCTGAGGGAAGCCTACATTGTCTGTGTGGTCTTTGCCCTACTTTTCACTTGTAAAAAAGGTGGTTTGTTCCTCCCTCCTTAAAATTGCATAGGTCACTGTCTCTTTTTGATCTAGCCAATCCCAGTTACAAAATTGCTTGGTGCTTGTTTAAAAAAAAAAACAAAACAAAAAACAAAAACAAAAAACAAAAAAAACAACAACAAAAAAAAAAACAACAGCAAAAACCCCCAAACATTTTGGATTTTATTTTCCTTATTCCTCCTCTCTGCTTGCATAATCTGTATTCTTGCTTCTGCACAGTATTTCTGATAGGTACCAGAAAGCAACTTGCTTTGCGCTGAGAATTCATAACTAAATGTTCTTTTTTTTTTTTTAATGTTTTGTCTTTTCAAGCATATTTAAATTCTAACACTTGAAGCACCTGATTAATTTTTTTCAGAATGTTGGAAACAAGTTATCCCCTGGCTGAGATCTTGTACAAAACATTTCAGCCTGCAGCAAGCTTTTCTTTTTAATCTGGAGTTTTAGTAAACCCTCAAAAAATTGGGCTTATAATTGAAGTGACAGCACAACCTTAATTGTAGCACTATTGGCACACCTCCATAACCAGAAGCATACATTGCTGCAATTTTTAAGAATAAAATTAATCCCTAGTATGCTAGACAGTGGACTTTATGCTTCCTGCAGTTTTCTGAATTTGTTATATTTTCATTAAAATCTGAAAATTACAATTTGTGGCATTGAGGATGGACTAGCTATCGTCTCCAGTTGGCATAAATCAGTGTGATTCAACTGGAGGCAGTGATATTGTGCAGAATAGCCTGAGGTGATAGAGTAGCATAATAAATTTTAAAAGTGTGAGTTCATAACATGTAAGGGGTTGGTGTTTTCTCAGGTGGAATAGCTGGGAATGTTTGATTAGAGGTTTTTTTTGTGTACAATAGTACTGAAAGCAGCTGAAATTTCCAAGTCCTGTTTTATACTAGGAAACATCTCTTTAGTAAAGAAAACGGGGCAGCATCCTTAACCACACTTTATGCAAAACCTTATCTTTTCTGTGAGTTGTTGAATTCAAGAAAAATAAAACTACTCTTAAGAATTTGGATCATGATCTTGCATCAGATCTAAGTGGCATGAGCTGCTGGGTAGTCCTGAGGACACTGTAACCTGCTGGTCAGAATTTATGTTGTATAGTGACACATATGGGGAAAAAATATAGACCAGTGACCTCTTTCATGAATGTCTTGTGATACTTGTTAGCATATGAATATTTAAGACTTCATATAATCCTCTGTAGTTTTCTATGGTGTAACACATCTAGCCTTGGGACTCCAGGCCTTTGGTAGGAACAGATTAGGTGCATATTAGATGGTCCTTGTTATTATTTCCAGTTGTCGGGAGTGACAAGTGGAGCAGTGTATCACAATAGTCATATTCTAACAAGTGGGGGAAAAAAAACCAAAGTGCTTTGAAATGGCTTGCACTCTGCACAACACCCAGAGTCATGGCCATGAGAGCAGTTTGGGGATCTACAGTAACAGTTCTCAATTAGCTGATAGCATAACCAGGCTGGAAGAAGCCTTGCCAGGACTACTGAGGTTTGCCTCAGGACTTCTGTCACTTGCTATATACCTTCTTTACCACTGCCAGCAAAGCTTCTGCTGCCACTGCTTCCAGTTCGATGAGCAAGGTGCTGACACACCCAGGCTTGATCCATCATGGAGCCAGCACAGGTCTAGCAGAGCTTTTTTGTTGGGGCTGCGCAATGGAAGGTGCCCACTGCACAATTACTGGAATTTGCTGATCTGCATGCCATGCCTTGTCCCTCCATCCTGTTTTCCAGAGAAGTGCTAAGGACACAAAGGCACAATACTTTGTTAGCAGTTAGATACACCATCTCCCTATGACAGAAGGGAGACTGAAGGGTGAGTGTTCATAGAACATTAAATGGTGGCCCTGTCTTGGAAGGGTCTCTTCTGGCCCAGGCTGAGGTCAGCCTGTTCAGAGAGAAACTTAAACTGCAGGTACCGTTGCTTGTCCTGCCTTTGTTGTATGGACTGAAACATTTTGTCATTTAACGACTGTTCATCTAAGACCCCTTGCAAGTATCCCTTTAAAAGGGCACAAAACCGACAGTATAAATTAATGTGCTTAGCACTTGAGGCAAGCCTGTGTGTATTTAATAGTTTAACTGCACAGTGATGAATTTGTTATTGCATTGTTTAACATCCTTGGTAGCTGTTGCTTCAGTGTGAGTCCTGTCCTTCAGATCAAATAGCTCCATGCTTCCACCATAGACCCTATAGGGAGTTGTTCAAATCAGATTTGATTCTCCCTTGAAGAGTAAATGAGGGAGGCACAGGACAGAAATCACTGTAAGCATACCAGTCTGCATCACTTCCACCAGCAGTTCTCAATGGTGTTATCTCTGACACTCGGGCTGACTTTTTGTAACCATCATGCAACATCATGAGTAATAATCTGTTGTTAACACGCTGTCCATCAGTAATGTTTACTCACAGTGTGACAGCTAACACATCTGGACTACATACTCTGTTTGATCTGAAATACCAGACTCTCTCTACTGTAACAATGACAAAACCATGCCATGTGGTTGTGCAGTTCAAAGCATAAAATGTTAAGGACTGTACTGATGTCTGATTTAATTTAAAATATTTATATAAGTAAAATCCTATTGGTTATTATAAAATATACATTAACGAATACTGTATAAAAGTAAGAATACAATCTGTAGCAACAGACCTCTAATATTTACTTCAGTGTGCACCTTTTCACTGTAATTGGTACTACTTCACAGTTAGAAAAATCATTCTCAAACTAGACTTTATAAGTGCACTGTTTACCAAACACACTGAACAGTAACAGCATAAAACACATATGAAGTCTATCTTACTACTTCTAGTAAAGGTCAAACCACTCAAAAGTCAAACCACTCCGTTTTCGAAGCCAAGGTATCGCTATTGTCATCAAAGTTATATATTCGTGTAAGTCAAGAACTGGGAGTTGCTCTGTCCCACACTTTATTGCAGAGAAGGCTTTTTAGACATGGACTGTATCTTTTGCAGATCTTAAGGAACTCAGACAGCTCTCACCACCTGGGAGCCTCAGACAAGGCTTTCTGTGGCCCTGGGTGACTCGGTGGGGGGAATACTTATCCATCCCCTGCTGTCTGCCTTTCCTTGTGTCTTTAGGACCCAAAAGGGAACAGCAGCTTAGCCCCAGCCTGCCTGAGTCCTTGGTAGAACAGCTCCAGAGGAGTTTGCTTTGACAGTGAAAACAGTGGCAGTTGTAGTCCCAGGCCAAAGAGATAGCATTTGCCCCTAAGCCTATTAAGTCGATAAGCAAAACACCATTTCCCCTATTCATAACCTTAATACACTCACAGTTGGAACTGCATTTTTCTCTGGGGAGGCATTTTTTTCTACTCATAGCCTATAACTTTTCCAGTCGTCATATCTACAAGACACAGGTATAATACTTGTCTGATTGTGTATACAGAACAGAGCTTGCAAGGTAATAAAATATTTATCAGAAAAAATTTTATCGTTTAATAGAAAGATCATCATTTTGGATCAACTCATTCAATAAATCGTTAGCTAGGACACAGTGGTTTTGTTTCCTTCCAGAAGTATAAACCATTTATATACTTCAAACTGACAGTTCATGTGATTTACCCTTATTAAAACTCATAAGCTATCGGTTTTCCTTTTAGATTCCTAATGAAGTTGTCTTTCAAGTTTCCCTCATATTTATACCAAAATTATATAATAACAAAAATATTTGTGTCTTCAGAATGTAAGTGGAAGAGATGACAGCAGGGAAGTAGGGTTAACTGGAAGGGGACAGATGAGAAGTAATGTCTTTTATCTATTTCTCTGTATCATGTTTAGCAGGATGCTGTGTAATGAGTTTTTCTGTGGGTTGAAGAAGACTGAGGTGCATATGTTTCTTGTTTAAGGTGAATAATCAGATAGTGCTGGGTGGTACATTTAGGATGATGCTGCAAGGCAAGAAAAAACACTGTTTTATGTCACATGAAAAAATGATCAAATAGATGTTTCATGACTGCAAAAATGAGTACTAAAGACTTATAAGTCTTGTAAGGCTTATAAGACAGAAAAAATAATTATGCAGAGTTGTCTCTCAATTCTACCTTTAATGATGATCATCCTCCTTTCTGGAGGAGCTCCACCTTTTAGACAAAAATAATAATTAAAAGACTGTAATTCATATAATTTTATCCTTTGAAACTACTGTTCTTCATAAGCCTAAGAGTGTCCTTTTGCAATAATTATTCATTCTAAGAGGTAAGGATATATGGTGGTTTTTTTCCTTTGGTCTTTTACAGCCTGAGGGAAGAGCTTGTTTGGGGATTTTTGTAGCACTAGATGGTATACAAGGTGCACTGGAAAGATAAAGAGGAAAATGTAAAGGTAATTTTGGCATCTAATAGAAAATAGAGCTTTACTTTCAAAGTGATACTGAATTATTTAATGGCAAGGAATGTAGTGCAAAATGAAGAAACTGTGTGTAGGTATTCCCTGGAAAGACCTGATTCATGTCACAGGCTGAAACGAGAGATCTTTGGAAAACTAGACACCTGACTCTGAGCTCTTGTCTCTGAAGAGACCTGTATGAGTGTCATGGGTTTCCTAACTGCAGTCATGATCTGCTCACTCCCAGGAGCTTTCAAGCTACCTGCCTGTTTCTGATAAGTCAATAGAAGCTATTTCTAGAGTGAAAGCAACTGGACTTGAGGATCCCTCTGCATCAGATGAACAGTTGCATCGTAGGTTGTCTGCAGGTGAACTGTTTCTAGAAATTGCAGCACTTCATGAAATTCCTTACTGTCCCATAGCTCTAAAACTGTAGGTGACTGTATGTCTTGTACTCTATGGTTTCTGCAAAGGGATATCTGTGAGAAAAACAGAAATACAGCAAACATTGTGACCTTGAAGATGCTGGATTTGACATGAATGTGGAGCACTGCCACAGCCTTTTGATGACCTCTTTACTTGCTTTTGTGCAAGTTATAGTGATTAAAGTAATGAGGAAGCTGTGCTTCTCTGCACAGAAGGTATTCTTCAATTTGTACTCAGTTGTTCACTTTATGAGTAGGTGGAACTATGTATGAATTGAAGGTATAAATTTGATAAACATAGAAAAGTTAAACTAGTACTGAGAAAATGACTGAATCCCTTGGGCTAACAAGAGTCCTCTTGTTTATGTTTTCATATATTTCATTGGACAGTTTTTATTCTAAAGCCAGCTGTCACAACCTGATGTTTCACAGCCTTCACTGTTGGAACATGCGTGTGTTCTGGCATCAGTCTATGTGGAATATCTGTTTGAACAAATGTAGTATAGGGCCATGCCAACTATGGCCAGTTGCATTTAGTTATAGCAGTTGTTCAATGTACCTGGAGGGTCGGCATTCAGCAGGGAATGACGTCAATTTTGGCATCTAATAATACTTTGACTTCAAGATTTGTACCTCATCATAGTATACGGGGGAAAAAAAATTACTTTTCTCTTGAAACTGGGATAACTTGCCTGGCTGCAGGACCAGCATAACTGTTAGGACTCGGTTTGCAGTTGGAACGTGAAGGACATTGCAAGGGCAGAAGTGAAAGGCAAGTCTTAAACTGAAACACCAACCCTAGGACCGCTGTAAAAACCCCAAAACCTTTAACTGCTCCCTTGATTGTCTCCCCACAGATGTCTTCTAGTTACAAGGGCATTTCTAAGTAACTGTCCTGCTCCCATGAGTAACCCCTAAAGTAGCAGCACAGGTTTTTGTTGCCCATAATCTGGTTTTGTGACATTCTGTAGGAGCAGTATGTAAGGATGCAAATAATTTATTAGAAACACTAGAAGATATATTAGGCCTAACTGAAGCCCTAGCATTCAAAAGTGGATTCAAAAGAATAACCTAGGGAGTTCACAGCTTGTTTCATGGGAGTGAATGTAATGTATGTGCTATGTCATAAAAGGTCCTTTCTAAAATGTGCAGCATGTTCATCTTCTCTGCAGTTTTAACTGTTTGAAGTGACAGAATCCAATAATCTGTACTAGACTACTTGTACACAAATCAAGTTGTCATTAATCACACTTGGGGAGAGAGTACCTTTTTTTGCAGTGAATTATTGTCAGAAAACTACAAACAGAACAGCTAGATCATTGTGTAGGAATAAAGATTCCTACACAAGAAGAGTAACAAGTAAAGTATTTGGAAAATTAGTAGAATCAAGTTGGTGAGTTAATGTGGGTTTTAAGACATAATGAATAATGAATCAATTGAATCTACAGCAATTGTTATGTCTACAGGTAGGATAGATAAGATACTAAAGAAAAGGAAATATTTCCTTCCACAAATGTAGGAAGTCTGATCCTGACAACTCTGACCTCATATTCAAACTCTATGAAATAATGGATCACAGTTAATTTGGGGGCCTGCCTGGGGCTGGGAACAGTATGGAGCAAATACACCTCAGGGTGGTTCTGCTGAGTGTTGTTTGAATACTGTCTGGCATTCCTGGGGAGCACAAGTGTTGCTCCATCTTGTGTCTACTTTCATAGTTCTGGTGGGATGAAAAATGAGACTTATTTATATCTGATAACACTCCTCTCATTGTGCAAGGAGCAGGAATTAGTTTGTGTCTTCTGAAGAGTGCAAGGGCTGTAAAATCTAACTGGTCCATTAATATGGCATAAAGGGCTAGAAAAAGTCCTTGTTTTCCTTCTGTTCCAAATGACAAAAGAAAAGCCAGCTGGATTTAAGCATATCGAATATGTTGAATCATGACTGTTATCAAACCACTGCAAGGAATAAAAAGCTGAAGCTTCAAAGCAAACCCTGAAATTGCAAACTGGAGGCACCAGTCTATAATCCAAGGATACCAATTCTACTTTATATTCTGGCATGTAGAAGGGCCACTTATAGTGAAGTTACTAAATTCTGCACAGTTATATACAGATAAAATCTAAAATTGAATACTAATATACTGCTCCTTGGTATTTGGCCCTGTCTGAACCAGTTTGGGGCTGATTTGCTTTGGGGAAGTTGCATAGCTGCCCTTGCATAGCGTTTGTTCCTAGCTTAAACCCCTACAAGGAAGATTCAATGCAAATGTGTCTTCACTGCTTCCAGACTTGAACTAGTACCTCCAGACATGTCTGTAGAGCTTTATGAAATCTTAAGGTGTGGGTCAGCACTCTGCCCCATGCACTGCTATGCAGTTTTGACACGAGCCAACATTCATGGGGTGTCCATGGGCCAGGAGATACTTTGCAAGCTAGGTAAGCCCACCAGCTGTTTGCTTGGCACTTGTGTTCTAATTCCATCTTCAGATGTATTTTTTCTACTTGAGTGCAGACCTCCATTGTACACCTTTTGTGAGAGAAGTTGTTTTGCAAAATCAAGCCCAAAGAAAAGAAAACTGAATATAAGATATAAAGCATGTGTGTATTATGATGAAGCTGTATTGAATAGGGATTACACGAGGAAAGCTCTGAAAAGCAGAGCAGTAAGAGAGGTTCCAACACTGGCAACAGTCAGGTCTAGTTTTCAGTCTTCAACCTATTTCTACATGGTTATTCCACTGCAGGGTAGAAATACTGCTGGATATCCACAACCAGGACAGGCTGTTAAAAATATTTATTTGGGATATTTCAGAGCCATCTGAAATAATTCTGAACATGTGTACACACAGTTTTGGCTGGGATATGAGGGGGCCAAGTTTTAGAAGAAATATTTTTTTTCCCAAGAGATGGAGAGAGATTTTGCTCAGTGCAAAGCCAGAGGACTTGGGTGGTGAACCTAACATACATAGTGCTACAGAATGACTTACTCCAAAGAAGCAGAAGGACAGCCATTATTATTTTTTTAATATGTGTAAATTCCAAATATGAATCATGCAGTGAGACTGTCTGATGGGAAAGCGGAGCATTTTGTCAAATACAGATTAGATTTCTATTGGTAGCCGTGTAGTTTCCTAAATTCAAATGACAGTGTTTTGTCCAAGGAGAAGTCTTTAATTTTCTATCTGACCTGAGTGATTTGCATACAAAGGATCTATGGCAAAAAACCCACTTAAATGTTGGTATTTTTATTGGTTTAAAAAGACTTGCGTCTGCACCCTTCATTTCAGAAGATCAACATCTCAAGATCTGTATATAGATAGCAATTACAGAAAGCAGTTCGCCCACACATACAGTGGCTTAACTCTTTAATAACAGTTTATTTTTGCAAAAAAGCATAAACATATCTCAATCACTTAATGCATTTTTGTTGTTCTACAGAATTTACTTCCTTAAAGTCTTCAGGTATGTGCGCTGATAGCTGTGTCACTGCAGTACTACTGCTGTGCTTGCTAGTGTCCACACACTCAGGGGAAAAAAGTAATAAGCCTGAAGAGCTCTTAATTTATTCTCTCCATATTATTCTAAAAAATAGTTATGAATGCTTCTACAACACATTGTGCAGCAAATTGATGAGTATCTTATGAATGAAGAATAATTTAATTTTACCCTAGCTAATACTGAGGCAGCATATATAAAACCATGAAAACAAATGCTATCATGGGAGGTTTCAGTGTCATTTAGGTAGTGCAAAGCCATGTTTTATCTTATCCTATAAGAAAACTCAACTTGATACCTCCCTTTTTTGTTGTTCTGTTGTTTCACTGTTATCTTTTCCTTCCCATATCTGTTTACACTCTTGGTATCTTGCACAAGTATTGATACTGTTATTTTGGCTCCTGCTAAATCTAGTCTTACCATGACAGTCAAAGACAAAGCCTTCAAGCGCCACAGGGGATGTCTTGAGAACCCTTGCACTTCAGTTCCTCTGGTAGCCTCCAGTTACTCCATAAGAGCCACAGCACATACTTTACCCTTCTGAGGAACAAAATCTTTTTGAGTAGGGAAAGTAGCATTCAGCAATTCTTTCGTGAAAGACACAAGAGAGTAGGGATTGTGAAAAAATCAATTATGGGGCTTTACTTTTGTCTTACTCATTTTCTTTTGAAACCACTTAACTGTTCTCTCCCATTTTTCTTCTCACTAATGCTCCAGCACCAGAATCAAAGAATTTGCCCTGAAACCACACCCAAATGTGCTTTGATGGAGGAGGAAAAGCCTCTGAAGTTTTGGAAATGGCGGATGGTGCTATTGGGGTGAAAGGGCAAATTTGCTAATGGAGACTATGGGTGATGTAAAGTATCATATAGCTGACATGCAAAAGGCACTCGGTATAAGAGCAGTTTCCAGAAATCTTTTTTGGCCTGCTATCAATGGCAGGTGAGCAGGGCAATGGAAGAATCAGGAAAAAAAAAAAAAAAAAAAAAAATCCAAACTCAGCCCAATTAATTCAAAACCTTTTTGATCAACAGAATTTAAAACTCCCTTCATTATCTGGATAGGAGTAACACAGGAGATGTGTGTGTTTGTGTGTACTTATGTACACACTTTTTTAGTTTGTACTTCTGTTCCTGGCAGTGCCATGTGTGTCTTGCTTCTCTGTTGCCTCTCATCTTGTATTTAGTTTGTATAGATTTTGGTCTTGCGACCTTCTTTTCATAATACATATGTATTATTCCTAGCATAGTTACCACCTTAGTCCTTATTGTAGGCTACAGAGATCCTCAGTTAAGTGGTGGTAATATTCAACAGTTTTAAAGGGAGAAATGGGTGGAGGGGGAAAAAAATTCAGATGCACAGTGGGTGTTTCCCCCCTTAAACTGGCATGGGTTTTCTTAAGGCAGTTACTAAAAGAGTTAACTTTTAAATGACCAGATATTGTTTTTTGCAAAATGGATTGCAGGATGGACTTTAAGGTAGAGGAGCCCTGCTGGTTGTTTGAACTTCAAATAATATTCAAGTTACTTTTTTTTTTTTTTTTTTTTTTTTTTTTTCTTTGCCTCTTGGGCATAAATGGAACAGGTGTGCATTTGCCACAGGCCACAGCTCGGGAAAGCTATGTCAAAGCACAATGAGGTCATTGTGAAACATCAGTATTCTTCCAGAGACCTGGCTATTACAGACAGGAATACTTAAGAAAGCTCTGTGAACTGGATTCCAGGTGATAGACAGAAAAGACTTCAAGAAAAATCTTTACATCTGCCTAATTGTGCTTGCCCAGTGAGAACTACATCTTACCACCTACCTCTGAACAAGCTATTTGAAACAACTGCTGTTGACGTTGAAGTGGGTTTGCACACATCCAGTGTTGGGTTGATCTGTGAGTGCTAAGGAGATCTGGTTTCTTTAAACAAATCGTTCTGCATGTGAACAAGGTGAATATTTTCATTGTAAAGTGTGCTTTGACTTTGAGTGTGTTGGGAAATATTGTACCCACTAAATGATTATTAAATGGAAAGAAGGGAGGAGTTCCCAGGCATTACGGAGCCAGCTTCTGCTGCTGGACTCCTAACTGACACTGACAGCACTCTGCCAGGAGTGAAAGAATATGTTGTATAACTCACTGGCTCTACCAAGTACGTAGTGGTACTCTGCAAATAAACTTTCTATCCAGGTATTTTTGGACTTCTGCCTCAAACCAAGCGGATAAGGAGCATTTATGGCTCTAGCAATAAAATTCTGCAGATGTTCTTTTTTGTATGTGCAGTACTAAAAAGGAAAGCCATGCTATGCTTTTATCAGATCAACTTGAAATCAGTACAAGTGTAGCTCAGGGTTGGGATTTATGCTTTTGCAGCAACATATCTTTTTACTCCAAGGAGGCTTTCAGTGTTTGTGCTCAAAGTCCCACCTTAAGCCCCCCAAAGTGACAACAATATGGTTTTCTTTGTGAGATTTGAATGTCTGGATTAGGTCACTTCACTCTTTTATAGCTTTAACCAGCTTCAACTTGTACTGTGGTGACACACATCTGCTGACTCGATGGATCAGTGCATTAAGCTTCAGGCTGACTGGTGGGCCATGCTTGAAAGACTTTTGGCATGTGCTGGTGCCTGCATTTTTCACCCTTGACTGAAAGCATATGCTTCATACAATTGAGACAGTGTTAGCATGTGGGTCTCAGGCAGCCTCCTACACATCTGGCAGAGCCTGGCCCTCCTTCCAGGTGAATCATCTCTCCTGGGAGGGTGGCTTGCAGCACTGTGGCATCTGCAGAGTGGCAGGAAGTGTCTGAATTCATCTGAGAGTGATTTTTATCTTCACATGCTTTTCCAATTTCATCAGGCCCCTCATGCTACATTCCAAGTGACATGATTAAACCTGCCAAAGACAAAGGGAAGCTGATTGATAAAAATTATCTTTGACCCTTCACAATCTGTCATACTTAAGATAGTAGTAATAATAGTAGTAATGATGGAATGAAATAAGTGTTATGCGAAGGAAGCTACTATTGTTTGAATAGTATTCTGTAAAACAGGATTACTTCCTTGCTTTTTGTTTCCATTTTATCACCCAAATTAACTTGTCATCAGCATAATAGAAGAATGAACTGCAAAGGATTACAAACTTTACACTGACTTTAAGTGGCACTTTACTGTGATTTCCATTGTCTTGGTTTTATTTTCAAATATAAGTTTGAAGGTACAATAAAGATGCAGACCAACAGCAAAGGATCAGTTTTCACAGAGGAGGGCAGGCATTTAGTCAGGGGTGTTCTTTAACAAGGAGTGTATGGATCTATTTTTTTCAATATGAAAAGAAACTCCTTGAAGGAAGCTTCTAAACATAACTGGTACTGCACAGCAAATAGAATATTTTATAAGCACAGTACATAAAAAATATTTTTATTCTTTAGTCTGCTGCACTAGTCCAGGCACTTGGGTTATATTTCCTCCCAACCAAGCATCTGGACTGATATAGATGATCTGCAAGAAAGCAGATTAACTCTTTGTACCCTGGGATGTGTTACAGATCTGTTGCATTTGCTGGCATTTCAGTAATGCCAGCAACAAAACGATCTGATAGAAATATAGTCAGTCTCTTGCGTTCTTCAGAATCCACCCCTCATTTTACCAAAGGAAAATGAAAAATAATTAGGCCATAAAGCATACAGATACTTCAAAGTAGAAAAAGTAGCACATCTGCGTAAGTTACAGTGAAAAGAGAACAGTGCAAATTTAGCTCCTGGTGACTGTAGTGTTAATGATGGATAATTCTGTTGATTTCATTTCAGTTATTCTGAATTAAAACATCTAGTGAGGGCAGAATCTGACCCACTCTGCTTTGATGTGTGCTCTGCTCTGTCAGGAGCTGCTAGGTTCTTTTGAACAGATGCCTGTATTCTGCTGATATGCAGGGTCATTAAAAAGATCAAGATGACCAAGCCTGAGACAGTCGGATAGCTGCAGACAGCTGCGCTTTGCCTCTGCAGTCTACATGGGGTGGATTCTCTATGAATTTTCGCTCTGAGGTTAGTTGTGTGTGGGAGCATTTTGCATACTGACCACTGCCAAGCCTCAGCCCGATGGCTGGATGCACGAATCTGGGCAAAGATTACAAGTTACAGCTCTTTCTGAGAAAGCAGTAGGTTCCCATGTATCATGTAGGAGGAAATCCATGCAGGGCTTTTGTTAGGCAGGCTATGAGAAAGTTGCAGGGCTTTTCCCAGAGAGACAAGGCAGCAAGTAAATAGTTGCTGAGTGTATTGTTTCTGTACTTACAAAGGTTTGGTGTGTTTAGTGTTCTGTAAGTACAGGACTTTGCAGTTTACTGCTACCACAGCAAAGTAGCTGGTCACCAAGTAGCTGAGTCAATGTGAGATAGCCTGAAAGGCTTCCTTCCAGATATTTGACTGAGGAGTTAAAATTGCACAGGATCCTAAGGTACCCTCAAGTGCTTGCAATGAATACCAGCTATCAACTTAATCAGGAAATAAAACTTCAGATGTTGCCAACTTGCTAACAAGAAACTTTTTTGGTGTTCTGGTGAATAGAACAGTTGCATCTTGCTAAGAACCAAATATTTAATTCTACCTGTTCAGTGTTGTTTTTATCCCTGCTGCTGTTACAGGGTACTTTGATTCAGTAGATTATACCAGCATGCATTTGTTCCTTTTGTGATTTTTTTTTTTTTTCATTTAGTCTATTGGAGATAAAGGGTAAATTACATTATTTCTTACATACAAGCACATATGTAAGCAGAACAGCATCGTTTAGCATAGTAAATATGGACTCTGTTCCTCAATGCAAATAAAGTTCTTCAGCTAAATTTAGCTCAAAACATTGAATACTTGAAATGAGAGCAGAGTAAAGCCATACTTCACTCTTAAGATAGTGAAGCATAATCTGCATTTTTTTAAAAAAGTCATTACACACTTTGGATTTTTCCCAGCTGTATTTCCTGATTCAAGAAATCTGTTGGTAAAGGCAGTAGGATGGGGCTCCAAAGAGCAGGGCAAGATGCAGCCATCATTTGGATGTGGGCTGGCAGACCTACTCGGCTGCGGCTTTTCCACATGACCCAAGACACCAGCAGTGCCTTCAGCAGTGCTGCGGGGTGGGAGGAAAGGCTGTCACACACTTTCCCCCAGTGAATGCATTCCAGCTGAAGAGATAACAGCCCAGTGATGAAACTGGACCATGTTTAAAGCACTGCAGTGGAATCCTGTGAGATGGCAGCTAAATAGTCTTTCTCATTTGGACCTGTGTGGTTTTCCAGAAGACGAGAAGGGCAAAGTAGACTGACATTCGATCCTTCTCTTGGAAAGCCTCTTTCATTAAGTAGCTGCTGATAGGAAGTGTCATTCAGCAGCTATAAAGTCTGACAGTTTCAGATAGGTCTCTGGAAAGGCTGTAGGCCAAACTGAACTTGAAGCCTACAGAACCGAGGAGGGGACACAGGTGTAGACGTGCTGAGACAAAGCCTTACAGGACAGTACTCATCAGTCACACTGGTGTGCCACTTGCATGTCTTGTCCACTCTGCAGCCAGGCAGGTAAAACTGTCTGATCTTTAGAAATGTTGCAGTAACTTGTATTCATGGCAAACTGTGCATGTAGTAGTCATTGCCTTTTCTCCACCACCAGCTAAGGTGCAAGGGTTTTTTTGGGTTTTTTTGGTTTTTTTCTCTAATGAATCAGTATTTCTTGTCATTCACCATTTAACAGCTTGTGTAAGTATGTAAAGACATACACGTACCATGCTTCTTACCATCCAACAGTAATTCTCTTTGAAGATAATTGTAATAAGGCAAAAATATACTCCATTGTGGCAGAATTATTATGCCTTACCTCTAATAAAAGAAATGGGGCTGCAAGGGTTTGTTTTTTTTTTTCCTGAAAACAAATACAGTAAGAGTTGCTTCAGAATTCCTGTTTCCAGTATTCCTGACCTGGCTCCCATTTCTTTGGTCTTACACTCCCACTTGGAATCTTTGTGCTGTTCAGTAGGGTTTTCCTTCTTCTCTTGTGTGCTTTAAGATTGCCAAGATAAGATATTTTAGATCAGGAAAAATTAGAATATGTACAGTTGTTCATATATATATATTCATGTATGTAAATTTAAATGTACAATGCTACATACTCTAACAATGCAGATACATTTTTCCTACTCAGTTGCACAGGGTGAGACATTGGTGTTTCTCAAGTGACACTGCATGTGTCATTGTGAGCTAATGAACAAAATGTAACACTCTTGCTATATTTCTTGGCACTTGTATTTAGTTGTAACGATAACACTGTATAATGAATTAATTAATTAAATTTCCTAAGTGCAGGGACTGCACTAAAACTTACACCCCTGCCATGCTTCTGAGTGCCCTTGCCACTAGGCAACAGTTTTTCCAGCTTGTATTCTTGTCTGGTAAAAAGGTCTGACAAATAGATGCTGGGTGTGTGTGTGCATGCATGCACATGTGCATGTGTTTACTTTGCTCTCATTTAGAGCCATTAAGAACTTGATCCCACAAGGTTCTGAGCATTTTTATTTCCTGCTGGCTTTTCAGGAGGAACACCTTGTAGAAGGCATTTGGCCTTGATGATACCATCCATTGCAGAAAAAAAAAAGAGGGGGTGGTGGTGTAGGAGGGGAGATGGGAGAGAGTGAGCAGAGGAACATGACCAACAGCACTGAATCAACCATTCCTGTTTCTGTCTGTCCAGTGTGTTTGCTGCCATTAAATTCATGACAGCCAACCAGTTTGGAGACAGGACTTTAAATAGGTTAATAGGTGTGCATGGCTTTTATCTACCACTGCCCTCTACTGAATAGAATATGAGATATGATATCTGTTTGTAATAATTTCAGTCTTGAGGTATCTGAGACTCCATTAACTCAGACAGTAGAGGTCACATAGTTCTGAACATCTTTAATTTTGTGTGGGAAGCGATATACAGCCTTCTGTCATCTAATGCAAAAGCATGGGGCTTGGAGAAAACACTCCTACTAATGTTAAAATCGCAACACAGCTTAAGCCCCTTATATTCCATGTTTGTAGAATTAATAGCTCTCAAGTCAATGCATGAAATATATACTTAGCTTTAGGAAATGTATAATCATCACCAACTCTTGTCACATACAAAAAAAAAGTGCTAGGCAACCTATAAGTAGAACAGAGTTTAATTTTCGTGTAATCTTCCTATCCATAAGATATTATTTTAATAAATTAAAAAGAGGAGCAGTTGTAGTAGCTTTTAATTTCTTTGCTTTAGACAATTCATGGCAAAAATTGTATTTGTGTTGGCTTTTAACCTCTGACATGAAACGAAATAGCGACTGAAGGTAGATATTTCTCTCAGTTACTGGGGAAAAAACTCTTTTGAGCTGTCTCACTATTTCATCAGCTTTCCCTTTACCTAAAGCAAGGGACACAGTTTCATGGTGAAACAACAGAAAGCAGTAAGAGAACTTAACAGGGCCCTCCAGGTAACATGAAAGAGTGCCTCAGTCATCCTCTGTCTTGTTACTCTAAACACCAACTGCATTGTCTCGAGTCGTTTTCCCTTGCGGGAACACTTAGCCTTACCAAACACAGCTCAGCCTTACAGGTACATTCCCACCAATTAAAGAGGAGGGGTTCCTCACAAGTCCTGCCAATGCACCCACCTAGCTTGAGCAGAGATTGCCAAGTACAACAAACAGTGCCAAAGCGTGTGGTGGTTTTGGGCTCCGCTCCAGCAGGGACCAAGATGAGACACTCAGTCACAACTTAGCCTTTACATAAAGCCAAATCTTTGTGTATTCCTCTGGATTAAACTTGGAGCCGTCCTCATAATGTAATGGAGCTATACCTGGGCGGCTGCTAGCCTCTTCTGCTGGCAGAGCTCCACCCTGGGAGAGACTGGGCAGTGGTGTGTGCTTCTGGTTGAGACTTAGTTTGGGGGTTGCCAGTTAGGTTGGCAAGTCTGGTTTGTGGCCATCAAAATTGAGATTCTCCTCCCAAGATTTTCGGCTCTGAAGTGTATGAATTTGATGAGGCCTTGCAAAACTCCAGCCTCCCAGAAGACAGAAAATAGGTACCTTCCAGTCTTGGATCTAACAAAGAACTGAACCCAGAGGGTGGGGTTTGGATGAAGGTTCAGATCTGGATTCCCTGTTTAGTTTCAGCATTGTGGTTTTGGACCATCGGTAGTGGTAACATACAAATGATTTTTCACTCTAAAGAGCACAGTAAAATGCTATTATACTTGCTAATCTCCTTTTTTATACCTTGCCAAGTGAGCACTGCTATGCTGCAGCAGTATAGCTGGCATAGTAGAGTTGCCTGTGTTTTTGCCACTCTTTCTTTGTGGTGGAATGAGGACAGTTTTCTGTATACAGTATTCTGCCCTCCCCTTTAAACATCTGAGTCACACAGCTGTTTCCCAGTTAAATCACAGGCTCAATCTGACTGTACATTAAGTTGTGTTATGCAACACAGGCTGACAAACTTGGCAAGTGATAACAATCTGCACAGAAAAATCTGAAGATGGACAGAGTCCCTAGAGGTGGTTTTACTTCTCTTTGTGTCAGTGACACTTCCATTATAAGCTCACTCTGCCTTGGTTTGCTCGTTGCAGTAGGCTCTGCTAAGGACTGTTTTAAAATCTGCTTAAATCTCTATAATAGAGCCCACAGTAAGAGAAGCTTTCGGCATGACACCTTGGGTTGCCATAGCTGTGACCCTGCCCTGGCCAGACTCCCCTCTCTCAGTGCTGCTGCTGTATTTAGACCCCCAACAAAGAGGAAGGCTGTGGGTGCTTTCCACTGCTGCAGCCTCTCCCTGCTTTGCTGGCAGAGGCCGCGTGCCCTGGTTTACATTGGCAGAAGCCAGCATAGCTCAAGGATGAATTTAGCCCTTGGCACTCCTTGGAGAGCTGACTCAGATGACTGCACATGAAAACTACAAGCCGGTCTCTTATTTAATTCTCCTGAATGTTCAATATTTTATTTTTTTTTCTTATATTAATTTTTACTTTCTGTAGAACTGTTTTTGTGTTCAGTGGGAGAGCTTGGCTGTTGAACTCTCTGGGATGTTCTGGAGTTATTACAAGAATGGAGTAATAATAACTTTCACATACACAGCACCTTATCTCAAAGGATCTCAATTCCTTCACAAAAATTAAATTCAGTCTGATCAGTGGGTCAGCTGATACATAATGTTATCTTCTATATGAAAAAAAGGAAGGTATGGAAACTTTAGGTGATGTGCTCAAAAGTGTATGGCAGATCCATTTCAGAACTAGGATAGAAGGTAAACATCGCAGTTCCTTCCTCTGAAAACTGTAGGCAAAAGGATGACCTCTGAAGCCAGGGATTTCTTTTCTTCTATCAGCAACTGATGTGGATCACATTAAGGCGTAACTACATTAGTTTGTGTCTTGGACATCTTTTGAAATTGATTGATTACCTCAGAATTTCAGCTCATATTTTGAATTGATCATCCTTTTGGTCATCACTTTGCTGGGGGAAGCTTGAAAATGTGGCCGGAATATAGACTTGGAAGGTATAGTAGCCTCTGAAGCAGTGATACCCAGGCTGTAAATAGCTCTGAGAATGTACCTACGCTGCTCGGCCTTGCTACTGCTAGTGTCCAGTGCTGCTGAGGGCCTGATGGACAAAATCATGCAGTGGGAAGAAGCATTCAGAGTTCAGGCAATCTGTCTGAACAGACACAGGGTGTCTGCTGGTTACATGTTGGTTGGGGCTCTCAGGGATGAGAAAGGAACCAAATCTACAGCTAGAAGGGAATCTTCAGTTAAGTATCAAATACCCATGAGTTTAATCAGGGTGAGACTTGTGCTGTCCCAAGTAGGTGACAGGGCCACATCATATGCACATTTATGGCATTTGGGAGGCTTACATGTTATGTGTTAGGTATCTTTTCAGCATCCAAACACTATCTGTGCCTAGGTCTTCATAGAGGCCAAGACTCCTTGCACCGTTTCTGCTCACTTGCAGTTTTGCAGCATACAGCACATTGCTTAGAATTTGGGGTTTATCTTTCATACTGTGTGAATTCTTTGACCTTAGAGAGAGGTCTAGACAAGGACAGAAGGAAACAAAGTGGAGATTTGCTTCAGAAATAAAATTCCACTGCCCTCGTTGCCATTTGCCCATGAAACTGCTTCCTGCCAACTCTGTGTCTGGCACACCATTTATATCGGAAGCAGAATTGGTTGGGGCAAGTTTGTGATTGTAGCTGGCATTTCTGTCGTGCCTCATGCTGAATGCACAGCCTCTCCC
Organism: Athene cunicularia; assembly: GCF_003259725.1. NCBI lineage: Eukaryota > Metazoa > Chordata > Aves > Strigiformes > Strigidae > Athene > Athene cunicularia. The sequence goes on from NW_020799112.1 coordinate 18,038,566, forward strand.
TGCGTCCTGGGTGTCTGAACACATTAGGAACATTGAGGGGAAGAGGGCCTTGGAAGTGAGTGCCAGAGGAAGAGAGCCACAGGGCAGACAACTGCACAGACTCAGTGAGCAGAGTTCATTGTCGCCCTTCCCAGGTGATCAGAAGTGGAGGACAGACTATTGAAATTGTGATGCAGGTGTCTGAGATGCCCCATTTGTTAATGTGATCTATGAACAAAAACTGGCTACTAATGTGAGATTTTTGTCAAGCTATAAAAAGTTTTTTCTGAGTTGGTCTTCCATGCTTACATACAAATATATCAACTTTTTAAATAAACCAAAACTAACAGAGGAAACTGAAATCACTGGATTAGTTTGCAGTGGAGGGACTACATTAATTGTTCTAATAACATTTGACTGAAGAATTACCTTGCTACTCAGTAGTGCTGGGTTTTGTTTCTTAATCCAATCACCTCATGACTGCTCTCTAAACCTTCTCCTTTATTTTCTATTCTTAACATGCAATTAAAGTGAAACTCCTCTGTATTATTACTGCAAACAACATGAAAGTAAGCAAAGCACATACTTTCAAATGTCAGTGCTTTGCTCGCTCCTATCAGTTAAACTAGTGCTCTGATAATTTAGTTGACTTCATTGGATTTATGCCAGCCCATAATTTGTCCCCTTAGTAGTAGAATAAGTAGATGTTCAGTAATGACTAGATAGAATTTATTTGTTTCTGATATAAAGGTGGGGTTTGCTATTGATTTAAATAGCCATCCAGGTCTCCTACTGATCCACTGAAGAAGATAAACGGGCATGTGGAAGCTGCTAAACTACAGAAATCTGTCCTTTTGGAAGTTACCAGCTTTATTCTACTTCTGTTTCTCAATAATAAACATAATATGTAATATATGTCCAAATGAATTGGACAAAAGAAATGTACTTTCAAAACGAAATATTTCATCATTTAATTCAAACTAAGTGATTAATTTCAACTTGTCAATGAAACTTCCTAATGTCATTCTAGCAAAACATTCAGTTTTAACTAAGTTTCACTAAAACTCTTCCTGTTTAGAAAGTTTTTGACACTTCTCTGAGCTGCTTTAGAAACTTATTAAAAACTCTGACTGAATTCTATTGCTCATGAAGTTTGAACAGATGACAGTAGCTGGATCCTAGGCAGGCCATACTGCCAAACTGTGTGTATTTCTTCTCAGCCCAATAAGCCATGACTCGGACCTCAGTGGGCTTTGGATCAGGCTCTTTATGTGTCTTAATTCAGTGCAGCAATGCCTTTGCTAACCTCTGAGTAGGGTTCTTTGAAGACACTTGTAACTGTGAAGCTGGCCAGATGCTGTAATTTCAGTGATGAGGGTAAATATCCAGTAGGAATTAAGGTGGATTAGTCAAACTACCTTTATATACTTGCCGAGCTTTCAAAATTGAAAAGCTGCCACTAAGCCACAAGACCCTTACCACGAGCATCACCATGCTACTCTAACTGGTGTTTAAATGACTGCAGTGGGAGCTATCTCTTAATAACCATATTACTAGTGCAGAGTTGCTTAATGACTTCACAGGCAAATAGATAATTAAACCATTAAACACTATAGAACTGAAAATTGTGTCCCCAGCGAACTTCAAAGTTGTCTGTCACCTTAATGGACTGTGAAACCCAAGCCTGGGTCTGAATCCCTTATGATGTGAAGTGGCAGGAAGCGTAGGAGAATGTGGATTTAGATTTTACAGCTTCAGCCGTTCTTCTTATTAGTCAGGTTTTTCTGAATTATCTACTTTATAAACATACATGTAGATGTTTACACAAGAACAACAAAATTATATCACGTCTTGAACTATGCAGGGGTTTCTGTGTATATATTGGGTTTTTATCTTCTGTCTCACAGGAGAATAATACAGATTTCAGTAGGAAGATACTGTGAGAGATAAAATTCTAGTAGAGTTCTATATTTGGATGGGCACAAGATTTCTAATACTGCAGAATTTTTGCACCATTTATGTTAGGTGCATTTTTATCCTGAGGTAAGGCAAAAACTATATTCTGAAACTGGACTATTTCCTCACTGGAAGGGGGGTCGTGGGTATCTGTGTATGTGTACACCTAGAAAGGGAAGAGGTGGATACTTTAGTGAGGTCTCCAGTAGTCCTTGGAACTTCAGGCATGTATCTTACTTTTTTTGTCTTGGAAATTTGAAGAACACAAATAGCAAAATAATGGTAAATATCTTGGATCTCAGATGGGAAGGTTTGCAGTAGTGGTTCTTTTTTAAGAAAACAAGAAGCCACAGATTTGGTCAGTAAATGCTATGTCATAGGAAGATGTATTATTTAATGTACATTTCTGTTCTAGTATATACATCTCTTTTTGTAGGCTAAAATTAAGCATTTTGATACAGAGCTAAAGCAGACTGCAGTGTTTCTAAGATTAGAAGACAAGGTCATCAGGCCACAGGGCATCTTCAGTTTTGTCCTCTGAAAATAGGTGAACATATTAAAAAGCTATGGGAGAGTTTTTATAAGGGAGTAAATCTGACTTCTATAGCAAGACTTTTATTTCTTGTCACCTGTCTTTTTATTAGATTTTTCAGTTTTCAAATAACATTAAAAAAAAAGAAAGAAAACCCTCTGAAGAGGACCCTTGCCTGTAGCAGGAAGTATAATGTCCCCGTTTCTCTCTTTCTTTCTCTCTCTCTCTCATTATATGCTGGCATGAACACTCTGACATTGCTAATTGCCTCCACATTACACTGGCTGAATTCCAACAGTAGTGGCATAAAAATTAATGAACAAGACAGAGCTCACACATAAGGAACATATGGTGCAATAGCGGTCAATTGCATTCTAGTTTAAAATAATGTCTTGAGAGAGTCATGATCAAAGCAGTTTCACAAAATGAAAAGGGCCAGATTCTACTTGCACTATGTATCTATGCTACCTCACTGTCCTCAGTGAGAGTGCGTATGTGAATAAGGAGATTCCCCAAACTGTAAATAGAGAATGCCAAAAAGTTGTTTCTTTTTCAAATATAATAGGAATTTCCTCCACCATTCTTACTGTGAAAAATACTGTGAATTAATTTTCAACTGTGTAGCAAGGCTAGGGAAAAAAATGTTCTTAGAAACAGAGAGAATTCGTCAAAGATTTTACCATTGTCTCTGCTAACAGTGCCTTCACAGAGCAAGTTATGCAGTTTACAGAAAGGTGACACACAATTATTTCCCATTATCCTAAAATGTGCAATTTAAAGTTAACATGAGTTGTCTTTATCTGTGTATATGCTTCACGCAAAATCCGGATTTCGAAGCAATTAAGATAGTGTTACTGCAAGGTACTCTCAAGATTCTTTCAAGTTGAAAGCTTGCTTAAGATTAATGGTAAAATTCAGGTTTTATTCTCTTGCCAAAGTACATGGTAGGTAACCTCTTGTTAACATTAATGGGAGATAAATATTTGCACTCGGAGGAAAATAGACTCTAGTCATGATACAAACCATGGTTATATAATACAAATAAACATTGCTGCTTTAATAACTTTTACTGCCATATTATGGAACAAACTGTTATAATAGTATTGCAAGGCCTTACGATATGAATTACTGGTTTTTATCATACTGGTGATTTCCTATCATTATAAATATATAAATGAGGTGTTCTTTGTCTCATGAAATTTGAACACCAACTAGCTTAATTGGTCCAAGTCCTTCAACAGTTTAATGAATGGCCCAAATAAATCACTATCAGTACAGTACTTTATATACAAGAAAGGGAGTTTTACATCACTATCTGTAACCTCAGCCAGATGAGGTGCTTTGGTCCATATCCTAGGTTAGAGCAGCCTGGGTGTTGCCCAGACTGAAATGTGGCTGCAGATGGCCCCGTAGGTCATTACAGCCACTGGAGAGAGCTGGAATGCAGAAATGCTCAAGCCACCTCCCCGGCATGCCTCCTGCTACTCTGCAGGAATTTCCTTGGGGCTAACTCACACTGGCTCATAGCCATTTCTGCTTTAACTCCGAGCAGGATAAAGAATAGGTAGGACAGCTTATTGAGGCAGTGGGAATGAATAGTAGACAGTTCTTTACCTGTCTGGGTAAGAGTCTTACTTGTATTTGAATTTTTCCCATCTACTTAAATTAAGCATTTCTCAAAGAATTACTGCAACATCCTTTCAGTAATCCTGAAGTAGTTATTGCTTCTCATCTGATTTTTCTGTATATGATATAATATTGATTTCAGTTGAGCTTTTATTTACTTATTTTAAGGTTAAATACTTGATTTTCAATTTTGGACATAGTTTCAGTTTTTGCTTAAGACATTGCAAATTGTATTTTAATGGAAAAATCATAAAATAGCTGAGAGCTGAGTTCAATGCAGTACAGTGGCTTCAGCATAACCCTTTCCATTTACAGTGCAATTAGATGCTATTCTCCTGCAATTAATGGGCCAAATGACACTCCCAGTTATTATAATAGGCTTCCTGATATATATCTGAGATAACTCAGACTGATACTGAGACTTATGGAAATGCCCGTGTTCTACAGAGATGCAGCTGGGAGAGAAAAGCACCAGCTGGGTTGCTGTTTCTGCTGTTGGTTTTGGCCCACTGTGTCTTGGTCTATATATGAGGAAGCAGCCTCTCTCTCTTTTCTCCCTCTTCATAAAAAGAAGGCAAAGGGTACCAGATGGCATGTGTTACAGAGCTTTTCCTCCTAGCATAGAATTTATTTCCAAGATGTAGAATCGTGAGGATTCCTTCAGTCATCCCCCTAGAGTCACAGGTTTGGTATCTCGCCAATGGCATGTAATACACTTCCTGGCATGCTGTAGGAGAAGTAAAATTAGTTCAGAACTTCACTTTACAGTTGAGGCTTTTTTTTTTTTTTTTTTTTTACTGTGTTATTTGAACATGCCTGGAAAAGGATCAGTGCTTAAGATTTATTAACCATTTCATTTCCGAATTAGCCATAGCTTCCCACCCTGGTTGCAGATTTGGACAATTGTCAAAATATGTGAACGCTTTGAGTCTTTGTTGCTTAATGCCATGTGCTTTGTTCTGTTTCCTTGGTATGGACTAAAGCATTGGGAGGGAACTGGAAGTGATCTTAGGAAAAAATCTTTCATGTGTGTAGCTTTTCTTACAAAATAGTATCACTGGTAAAATTTATTTTTCAGGAGGTTGGGTTTCCATGTGTGGTTTCAGGGTTGCTTTTGTAGACAGAAGAGAAAGAAAACAAACTAGATAATTCAAGTGAGTAATTATTTGTAGGCTGTTTCCCTGAAGGTTTTTAAGTTAATTTAAAGCTATATGAAAAAAGTCCTCGTGAAACTGTTGTTAAAACCCAGTGATCAATGCATACAAATAGATACTTCACTAGTTTGCATGTTTGGGTGCAATTTAAGCTGAGCGTGAAAATAAAGTTTATATCAAGGGGCTTCAGCAAAAACTTTGTGCAGCTATTGGGACATGACAGTGACTTTCTTTTATGGCATTTGCCTTCTAAAGGCTTTCTTCCTTTTTTGTTATACAGAAATTCGTAGTTGTATTACATGTGCATGAGAACTTGTTTATTATGAGGAAAACTTCCTGGGTTGGTTGGGGTTTTTTTTTGCTGTATCTCATACATTCCCTTGCCATTTTATGGGTGTGCTGCACTGTTATCTCAAGAACAATACACATCACACCGTGTGCATGTAGCTGAGTGCATGTTTATATGAAAAAGGAGATTGTTTCTGTCTTGCTATAATCCATGTTTGTACAATTCTTTCAATGTCTTTAATTGTTTTGAACTCTAAAATGAAATGACTTCTAGATAAAATGAGCTTTCAGCTCTCTCCTTTTGTGACAGATTCCAGAGCATCTCTACCTCAAGGCACGTTTGGTCACCATTTTGCCTTTGTGACCCTTCCTAACCTGTACCACTCAGCAGGCTAGCACTAATGTCAGTACTGTTTACTTGGGCAAGACTGATAGCATCCAGGTGGAGTTTCCAGTCCTCTTTTTTTTTTTTTTTCTTTCTTTTTTTTTTTCCCCTTTTCTTTCTTTTTTTTTTTTTTTCCCCTTTTCTTTATACAGCCATGGAATGCATACCCTAACCTAAAAGTCAAGCAGCAGAGTATTTTGCAGCTCTGCCAGGTCTGTATTTTACAAACTAGTTAATATTGTCATTTTCTTCTGCGTAAACGCAGGGCAAAACCTCAAGTCAGTGGGAAACGGCATGTTTTAACTGACCTCAGTGGTCTTATAACCAGTCAGGTATACTAAGGATCTGGCTTGCAAATCTGAATTTTTCCCTTTATTTGACCTTTTCCAAATACAGTTTCTTTACACATTGCCATGAGCTTGTAGTCCTCACTTCTCAATAAAATACTAACACCAGCACATCTTATTTCATTGTTTTAAATGCTTGTATGCTGGTTTAGGGATAACAGCTTATTCAAATACCCTTTCCCTGTTTTTCTTTCATTATTTACAGATTTCACCTAGATGAACAAGGTTGTGTGAACTACTATAAATCAGTCCACTTGCATCTTCTGATGCTTATGATTTAAGTACTGAATTACTGTCCTTGACAGCTGAAAGCTGCACAGTTTCTCTCCCTTCTGAATTTAAGACTGGAATGTAATTCTTGGCAATTAATAATAGATCATTAGAAATACTCTGAAAGTATCCACAATTGAACTATAAAAGCAGCACGACTGATCAGAATCCTACAGAGTACTGCAGCAGCGCCTGTCAGAGAAAGAATATTTAACTGTGAGTGCTTGCATGCCTCTGCTACATCAGCTCCTCCAGCCAGCATAAAAGCAGAGTAGGACAAGTCCCCAGTCATGTCTTTGGGGACAACCTTTGCAGAGAGCTTAAATACCATTAGTCTGGCAAACCGTGCCGCGTACTTCTCATAGTCAAGTACAGGATGTCTAGTATAAACCCACTCACTGCTCAGCTGAGGTTACATTTCTTTAATGTGCAGAGAGCAGGAGTCTGCCTCTGAAATGTGGTATGAGTCTCTGTCCTTTGGCTCCAGTTGTAGAACTCATGCTTTTACCTCATTTCCAGGTAACAGCTAATGCTGTTTTTCAAACCTTTAACCATAGCTTGATGCTGATACCTCTGTAGGTTCCTTGAGCGAATGAACAGATGCAGCCCACAAAATCTTAGGGAGAGGTAACTGAATGAAATATTTGCCCATTCAGAAGAGATGCATTTTATCAGTAGGTGAAAATCTCTAGGGATGAGGTTTTTTAAATGTTTTCCTTCCTCCCATTGGTTTTGGAAGTGATGATTTCCTTTTTTCTGATTGTGGGAGTGGTGTGAAGCACTCCCTCAGTTCCATGCTCACCTAGTTAGTGCTGCTTTGTAACTGCCGCTGAGGGTTTGTGCACTGATGACCTAGTGCTGAGATGATAAAACTAAACAAAGAACCAGAGAAATAACTATTACCCTTAAGTTTAAAACTGGGGAACAGCGAAATGTCAGTGACTTTGTTTCTGATTAGAATTACTGAGCTGTTTTAAATATAGGTGAGTCCTTCATTGTCTGTTATGTATTAGTTTGATGTTCTGTCTGTTGAGAAGCTTAAGTTCCCTGCAATAAGATGAAAACCTGTATATTGGGCCCATTTTCTTCTGGAAGTGAGTTGCAGATGGTTTTGTTGATTGAAATATTGAGAAAGAACACATTTTTGAGAAGTTTCATGGATAGCATTTGTGGACTTGTTATAAAATGCCCTATCCAAGAAAACAGTTAAGATATTTAAAATACTTAAACTAAAATTAATTTACCACAGAATATCAAAGTGTCCTGTTACTACTTACAGTAACTTTATGCAGGAACACAGTCACTGTTGCTGCTTTTATCACTGATAGCATACTGGGATCTAATTTTAAATATTCTTTAAAGGGAATTTAAACTAAGAAACTAAGAGATCTGCAGTTTTATGACGTTGCCTTGATTTGGTAGTGTTTTCTTCAATGTGTTTGGAGGCAAGAGGGAAGGAAGGGAGGAAAGATGTTGCGCAATGACGCTAATCTTCCAAGGCCCCATGTATCAGCGTTTCTGTAGAGGACTGTTCAGAGCTGTGCAGAATATCTGTGTTAAGCTTCTGTTTTGAAATACCCACAGCAGGAGCCTCTCCCTCTGCACAAAAGGTAGAGGAAGCCTGGAGAGAGTAATCTTTTGGGATATCCTCTACTGATGCTTACTAACTACAACAGTAGCACTAGACTAGCTGGCTCTGAAACAGCCCTTAGCAGTGCAGCCCAAGGTACTCTCTTGCTGCCGTGAATAGGGCAAGCCCCTTTGCACAGGCAGAGGTGGAATCACCTGCCTGTTGTCGCACAATTATCTGGCAGAAGGTTGGGAATACAATCCAGGTCTCAAGTCCAAAGTCAGCATTTAGCCCATTAGGCGAAATTCCCTAGAAAACTATATAATAAATGTATGTATGTCCAAAAGTATTTGAGCTTAGGCTTGCATCATAAGGTCTTGCTCTGTTATATAAAGAGCTGTTCAAAAACTTTTGTTGTTGAATACTACTGAGTGAATGACCATTTTACACGTAAGATTGATTGAGACAATGTTTTTGCAAAAGTTAGGTCGTTACTTACAATGCTAAAATGGACACTTTCTCCAAAGATAAGAAATGTCTGGCTTCACTGCTACCTCAGGAATGGGGAAAAAAAAAAAAAAAAATTAAAAATTACACCAATAAAAAGGTCTTGCATCATGCCTAAGGTCATTAGCATCTGGCTTTGGGAAGCTGCCAAAGGGAATGAATTTCAAAGGCTGAGACTATTAGTTGAGAGCCTGCCAGTCCCAGGAGATCTTACCTCAGTTTTAGAGCAAGAGCTTCCTGGCAGATCTTAATAGCTGTGACAGTACTTTCAGTGCAAGGATATCACTTACGACTGAGTCTAGAACTACACAGGACTTGGAAGAAACTTTTCCAGCACAATGAATGGCTCCAGGAAGTCACCTGAACCCAGCAAACGGCCTGTGTGCAGGTGTTGCTTGCTCACATAGGTTCTCTCTGCTCCGGGGGAAAACAGATGCTTTTCTGCACCTGCTCTGCTTTCAGCCCAGCTAAGAAGAATGCACTGCATTAATCTTGTATAGAGGTGACCAAGGCAAGGTGAATCTGCATGGTCTCTTCCCTAGCCATAAACAGGCAGCTCTCTAGACGAGCACTGTTGTATATAAACCCGTAAGCCAAGAACAGTCAGTGCATATGCAGAGCAGGCACTGCTCCTGCTCAGTCCTCCAAATACTTCTCCAGCCAAAAACCTCAATCTCTTCTAGCTAAACTGAAATGAGTCACAGTCAGATTGTTTCATAAAGTCCCCTGTCTTTGTCAGGCATTGAGCAATGGATCTATGGTTGAATGCTATCTGCCCGTTAATGTGACACTGCAGATCAAAATAGGTGCCCATCCCTTCCAGCAGCCTTTACAGACACAGTAGTGAGGACAGAAGAACGCAGACTTTTCTGGGGTACAAGCAGTTGCCCAGGGGTGTGCTTTGGAGCATTTTAAAAGGGCGGGTGTGTGTGTGTGTGTGTGTGTGTGTGTGTGTGTGTGTGTGTGTTAGCACATAAATAAAGCCAAAAAGAACTTTGGCTGAGAGGCATGCAGGAAGTGAACTTCCAAAAAAGCAGCTAATAAATAAATAAAGCAAACCTGCAAGTCAAATACATCACTAGTGTAATTCCTTCTCTTCGGTGCTTTGTGTCCCTTTTCTAGTGTACTTTTGTAGTCAGTGTCAGTTATCATCTCTAGACATTAAAAAGCTGGTGTCCTCGCCTTATTACTGATGGAAATGTTAAATGGAGTGATCACAGTAGATACAAGTCCTTGATTTCTTTTAGAGATGGTAAAATAAGTGAGCATAAGCACAAAGGTATTTAATGGTTCACCAAAACTTGCCTTGCTTCATTCATTGTTCTCACCTGCTCTTAATAGATCATTGTAATCCAGGTGTAATTGAGAGAAGTGCCTAAAATCACCTTGCATGGCAATGTGAGTGGACAAAGAAACGTGTGACGTTTGTTCCAATAGGGTCTTGGTGTTGCTGTGCATAGAGAAGAAATATATGTTCTACAAATAAAAACCATCATTGTTTCACAGAAATAAAATGTTGGCATTTAAAACTTAACCTGTGGCTCATCACTCTTCTACGTGAGATCATTGCACAGCAGAATTTCACAAAACATAGTACAGATAATTTTTAAAACAGGATGGATTACTGTCTTGCTTTAACCTCAGTAATGATGACTGGAAACTGTTCCACCATGTAGAAGTGAAAGTCGATCAGTCTCAATTGAGTTCCCATATGGATTCAGTTTAGTTCTCACATGCGAAGGTGTACACATCACTGAAACTGCCATCTTTTTTTCTGTTCAGTTTTGTTTTTATTTTTTTGCTGGTAAATGAGATCATATTCAGCAGGATCAGGGAAAGCAAGGATTTGAGCGAGCTGTGAAAAGGGAACATGTTTTTCTAGAGTTGGTCTCTCCAGAGCTAGATCTGGGTGTTCGGTGGGGCAGGATAGGAAAGCATACATGCCTAGTTATTGTCTGCAACCCCCTTGAAGGTCTATTTGATGCCTTTCCTCAACAGCTAAAATAAGACATAATTTTATATATCTGCTTGCACTGTCATGGGGCCTGTGTTTCTGTTGTCTGCGGAGCCAGAGAAATTTTTGTAAGAAGTAGAGAAAAGCTTTCTCTCACACGGTTGAAGTTTGTTCATTTGGTCTTTAATTGCAGGTTCAGTGACGTCCTTCGTGTAGTTTCCTCTGTAGGGTACAAATTTAAAATTGACAGACAAATCACTTAAGATTGTTAATGTCTTTAAAATACTTATTATGCTTAAATTTAACTTCAAAGAAACCATCTGAATCTGAAACAAAATGGTTTTTTTAACACAGATTAAGCAGTTTGACCCAAAATAAAATTATGAAGAGCTGCTCAAATACTTTTTTCCAAATTGTATTTGGAAAATAACTTGACCATCTTTTTACTGTTGATAGTAAGTGAAACTCAAGTTCATGGTTTTTAAAGATGTTATTATAAATTAAGAAAAAAAAATAAATGAATACTCATAGGTAACTTAAAAGGAGATCGGTACAAATGTCACTTCTGCTATGCAGCCTTAACTCCTTGGTGCGAGGTACTGACACTGGTAATTGGGTGTATTTTTGCCTAAAGCATCCCAGCAGGATGCGGGACCTCATATCCTCCCTGCATTCCCCAGGTGTATGCTTGAGAGATGCTTGTGCTTCCTGGTAAAGAACTGTATCATTTCAGAGAGGAGGAGCAAATGCTCTTTAATAAGGTTGTCTGTCTTTTTCCAAGCTTACTGTTACTTTATCTGCTCATTTATTTGTCAGCCACATTTCAAAGTTAGCTCAGAGCTCAGTATAGATGGTAAGAGGCCAGCCAGTAATTTCCAGTCCTGGATACAGTTGTTAGTCACCTGAAGTCAGCAAACTGCAGGTCTTTGATAAACACTCATTTCAAACTGCTCTTATTTACTGGAGAGATAATAAAGTAGGTATCTGCTGTACTTCTGATCACAACTGTTGTTTACTTACATTCATTGTGCCAGTTTTTCTAATTATGACTGGCTAGGTGTGATGCAACACTTCAGTTGGTAAGTAAAATAAGCAGCATGTTCCACTGCTAATGGCTGGGCTGTGCAGAGCAGTCCCTAATTAGACTAAAGAAGCCCCAAATACTGGCATTGTCACAAACTGGCTTTGCAACAGCTTATTTACATCACAAAATCTGTATATAAAAGTAGCTTGCGCATCCCTCCTCCCCTGTAAACACTGTTTCACATTGTGTGAGGCTGATGCTTCACAATGAATGTCATCCAGATAATGTAGTTTGGAGTATGGAGAAAGCATCTTGATAAACAGAATACACAATTTCTATGGCTAGAAATGAGTTTTTAGAGCTTTCTAAAGAAGCCAATTTTTTTTAATAGATGTATGGCAAAGGCTCTGCTATTTCTCTTTACTGGCCAGTATAATATAATGGTTCTTCACAAAGACATCTTTTTCCAAGTCTATAGAGGAAGAGTGTGTAAAGGCAGGGATTGTACCTATACTCTGCTATTTTTATAAACAGCAATTGTCACTCGCTTGCTAAAATGGAGGTCAGGAGAAAGTGCTATTATTGGGAAGAGGATGAAGCCACAGAACTGAGTGAATGACAGGCTGGCTCTGTCACAGGTTTATTATATAACTTTGGGTAAATCACAAATTTACTGGTTTGTAAAAGGGAGATAATGCTAAGATTACAGTAAGGGTTGTGATGTTTTATTGGTGTTTTTTTTTAATAAAATGTGCAGAAATTACTTGAAAAGAATGGCCTCGGAGGTATATGGAATTTATTACAGATCTGGTATAAATTGCATTTCTTGGAACTAAACTGATTTATACCAATGAGGATTTGAATACATTCAGAGTACAAAAAGGCATTTCCGTCTTAGTAGTCCTTCTTTACTATAGAGAAAATTTAGGATCATAGCAAGTATTTAATTTCTATTTAAGATTGCAATAGATTTTTAATAAAGATTGAGCCGACAGTATCACGGCCTCATTTTAGCATGATGGTTTCAAAAGAAGATAGCACTAAATGCTTATGTTGAGTTTAGTGTTTCTTCCCTACTCAGAATTTTGTCTAATCAGCGTAGAGGTTTAGTGCTCCTTTACTAGAGAGTCAGAGAGGCTGGATGCCAGCTGCATCTCCTGCTTGTAGAAGACACAGTTCAAAAAGAATATTCACTTAATAATCTGTTGGGCAAGCTGCGTATGGTAGAGCCATACCTGGGTGAAGAGTTTAATGCAGAAAAATTTATGACAAGCCAGAGGCTTTGGAACAAGGCATGTGGCCGGACTAATAAAAATGTCTCACAGTTACTGCTAGAGGGCTTGATCCTGCTTCCCTTGAAGCAAGCAACACGAGTCACATTGGCCGTGCAAAGGCAGGATAAAGTCCTTTAGCTTGTGGAGACCCTCAGCAGGAGGGGACACCTGTCCCAGCCGTTGAAAAAAGGCATCAAAAGTAATCCTGAACTCCCATTAACCCCATGCTGCTCCAGTATAGTCTGTTGCAGTATAGTCGCCTTTACATCCTATAGGGCAATGACCATTCAACTCTTCTCTATAGGAGCCTCAGGCTCCTTCTTACCACCACTGTATGGTTTATTTTAACATTAGGACAACATAAAAGAGAAAAGGAGGTTTGTGAAAAGTCACACAAACCATGTGTGTGTTTAGTATTCCTGAAGGCTCGTTACTTCCTTGTGGTAATCCTGCCAGGCCTCCTTCTTCAATCACTTCTGTGTCGGTCTGGCAGTCAGCTTCCTGCAGATATTATACCCCAAACCACTGCTCCATAAGAGACTTCTGTTTTACACCTGCCATCCTTTTTTTAATTGTATGATTTCGCACCTTGTTCTAGGCCTGGCACTCCTCCAAGCAATTCCCAAGCGTCCACTAAAAAGTGGTTGGTCTCGAAGCAGTTTTCTTCTTTTCCACTTTTCGTGCTATACATACTCCCCTATTATTTTAAAACCGGGGTATTAATGGAGGGAAAGCCCTGGTAACCAGTCCAGTGCTTCAGAGTTATTAATAGGGTAGCTCTGCTCTCACCCTAAAATAGGCTTGTGCTTGTTCAAGTGCATTTCAGGCAGCATGGATGCTAAAATTTAAGCGACTCAGTAGCCAACACAACACTTAATCATAGCAACTTTGTGTTTCTTGAATTGCTTCTACCTGTTGCAACATTCAAACGTTCCCACAAGTTATTTAGTTCCCAAAGTTGCTAGCTGTCTAAATAAGCATCTTAGCCACTTTACCCACGTCTAGTGTCCAGATCACCCAGATAGATACAGCTTGAGCTGACAAGGAGTTTAGTTCTCGTCTGAACACATTTAAACTAATAATTTCCAGTATAAAAGTCTGTTATTAATGCTGCCTAAAAAATACCAGGTAGCAGAGAGATTCTGTTTTTTCTGTATAAGCAGTCTCCTGTTGGAAAGCTCAGTGAGATGGGGATTGGCAAAAGGAGGAAAGGGGCTGGAAAGCCTGGGTGTCTGTAAGTGGAGAAGGTCTCTGTTCTGGAAGGCTACTCTGTGTCCTGGGTTCAGAGGAAGGCAAAGTGGTGAGGGGATGAGAGGAGGGGAACTGCGGAGACCGCCTGGGCAGAGGGGCAAGACAGCATCGGAAAATAAATGAGAGCTCCTGTCAGATGCTGATTCCTAAGCCAGCTATTCTTGGCAATGAATAAAGAGGTTAGAGCAAGGAAGAATTATATTTATTTATGTATGTGTGTATGTATATGGATGTATGTACTTTATTTGTAAAAGGTTGCTTTTATTTCCAGGTTTTCAATTATTTCAAAGGTTGCCTGTTTTAGAGGTGCCACAATAACTCAAAGCTTCACAGAGGCAAATCTATTATTGCTTATATCACAGGAATGCCCAGAGGCCTCTTGTAGGGAGAAAGCCCCATTATGTCAGATTTTATGGAAACATCATGTATATCATTGATTTGTAGTGGATTTTGAATCACCCTTAATAGTCTTAATATTTTTTTCCCATCAGTTAATTTCAGTTTTCAAGCTCTGAAAGGAGCTTTTACACAGCATTTGTAGGTTCTGGCAAAATGCTACAGATCACTGCAGCCACCTCTGCATACCATTTCTGTACACCACCATTGGCAAATACCAACAGCAGGCAATAAAACTTGGTCTAAGTGATTCTGAGAATGTATCACAGTGGTAGATCAAGCATTAACTGAAAAAAAAAAAAAAGTAGGAAAACCAGTATTTTTGTTTTGTTTTGTGAAGTAATCTTAGAATTGAAATGTCCCTTTGCTAACAAAGTATTTAGACATTCTGTGACCAAAAATGAGAGAGAGAGAGAGAGTAAGGTAATGAAAACACTGAAGGGTTGTTTGGAAAAATGCAATATAACATTCTCAGGAAAAAAATAAAACTGACAATACTTTACTAAGAACTGTAAAATCTGTCCTAGCTGCTGATAAACTGCTTTTTTGGGTAAGACAATGTAGCAGACAGCGGGCTGACACGGCAGTGTAAAGTAGTCCTGTTGAGCAGACAAATGGAAGGATAGTTGCTCACACCATTTTCATTCTCTGCAAATAATCTTTGGAAGCCACTGAGACTATTGATGTATTTTAAACAAGTACTTCTGTAAAGTTCTGGCTTTGCCCAGGAATGATAACTTTATTTATTACGTGAATGCAGCAACTTTTGAATTTGTTTGGTGTAATAAAATAGCATCTGCTAGACACAAATGTTGGAAGACATTTGGACAGTGGCTGCATAAAGTGATGGTTTGTGTTGTTTAGACTGGTGTTAGCCAGAATTCCAACATTTCTGTTAAAGCCACTCACATCATCGAGGTATACCCAAAGCTACCACCAACTAGCCAGGCAGCTTTCACTGCAAGTTTTTCACATATTATCCTTCTGCACTCCATTTCTAAAATCTTATCTCCCTTGTCCATAGCCAAAAGCTACTAACTTGGAACAAAGTTCAATCAAGACCCAAACATAATGAAGAAGGAGAAATCACAAAAGATGGAGTTAATGGCTGCAGCTACCGCTGTGGATCCTTTTGCCACAGGCTCTGAAAGTCTGGAAAATTAATCAAAGTTCAATCAAGGATGTATGATATTGCGGCTGCTGCAGCAGCAGTGTCTGGTGTCACCTGGGAGCTGTCCATTAAAAACAGCTCACTGCAAACCATCCTGCTATCGATGTGCTCTCCTGGTTGAAGGGGGTAGTCAGATGCTACTCCAGGACATTGCTATACCTTCGGCTTTCACTCCTGGGTAAACTTCAGAAGTTCAACATGTATTTTAGACATAAAAAGAACAGATGCATGTCTGGAGTAAGTTAATAAAAGATGTAGTTTTAAAGGATCTACTAAATGGAGAATGGGTGACCCATTCAGGGAAGTTTTCTTAGAATGTCACTGTAAAATAGCAACCGAAATTTCTTCCTCCCAATCAGTAAAGGGATGTAGATGGGAAAAGATAACTGAGAATAAAAATTCTGACTAAATCATGCAGTTATAAGCAAAGTCTTCAGCAGAGTGGGAGAGCTGGTAGATATGCCTCCATAATAAACATTGATTGTCCTAGTAGTAACAGTACTTTAAGCATAGTCGTTAAACTCAACCATTTGGTCAGAAATTTTTAGTTTATGATCTTGGAAAAAAAATCTTCCTCAGATAAACTGTACTAAATTTTTTTTCAGTAATTCTTCATTCAAAAATTCATTTAAAAATATAGGATGTTTGCTTTTTATTTCATTGCCTGGGAAAAAAAAAAAATTGTCCTGTAACCACTATGATGTTTATGATTCAAACTTGGCAACACTTGTAGGCAAGGAAAATTCATCTTTCATTTTATCAGTCTGCCACTGAGACATGTCCTAGTCATCTAATACCGTAACACTCCCATGAAACAAAGCAAAATTGCCACCACTGGTATTACTGCTATGTTACTCATCAGTTATTATTTGCCATACTTTAAAC
Source organism: Athene cunicularia (assembly GCF_003259725.1). Taxonomy (NCBI): domain Eukaryota; kingdom Metazoa; phylum Chordata; class Aves; order Strigiformes; family Strigidae; genus Athene; species Athene cunicularia. Next base: position 18,055,135 of record NW_020799112.1, read on the forward strand.
AGTTTCAAACCACTACCTGGTATTAAAGAACAACGACAGAAAAAAAAAAAACAAAACAAAACACCAAACAACCAAAAAACCAACCCAAAACCCAAACAAAAAAAAAGCACAACCAAAAGGAGGGAAAATGCTGGAGGCTGTGAAAATAAATGTGAAGCTCCATGCTGTAGGTGAAGTATCTCCTTATTGTAGGTCTTGGTCGTCTTTGGAAAAAAAACCCAGCAGCATTACTGTTTCAGGTATCATAGTGCCAACTCTCCTTTTCTTTAACCATGTGAATATGAGTGGCTACCAGTTTTATGGCAGGCATTTTATTCTGATTTCGACACACCTCTGGCCCGATGTCACACCCTTTGGCCTAGGGGCACAAACGTGGTTCCTGACTATTCCTCTTATGACAACACAAAGGCTGGAATTCTGTCTTAGCCCTTTCAATCAGATAGTGTAAACACATCTGTCTCCCCATTGTATTTCTGCCTGGTTCATCAGTATATCTCAACTGAAATTGCTGGTATTCTTTTGATAAACCATTAGTGTTAGGAAGGAGGTTGAATTTTTTTGTTAATTACTAAATCTCGGTGACAGACAGAATCTGCCTGTTAAAACTTGTATTGTAATTTGAGGATTAAATGCTGTACCTCTGAGAAACATCGGTATCAAAATTTATTTGCTATAAGAGACTTAACATTGTTAGGAGCTGCAGTTTGACAAAGTAGATTCCTTAATAACAGAGTTAGCAATTAAGTGTTTTAAACTCATCACAGGACTTGCAAGATGAGAGGGCGATCAGTAGAATTGTGCAGAAAGGGAAATGTGTAGCCAGTGCATCTCCCACCTTAATCCCTGAGAGCGAAAGACTTCAACTCAAGACTTCAACATTGTTTGGTTATTAGATAATACTTGAAAATTCCATTTCACTTGATAACACCTTTCTCATCTAGCCCAAAGGTTTGCAGGTTCATATTCTCTGCTAGCACTGTCGTGCAGGCCCACCCCAAACTAGACTGACCATGCAAAGAAAGATGGGCAGAGCTGCCAAGAACACTTGGGCACCTCGTCCTTGCTGCAGCATTCCCATCTCACTCTCCAGAGCGGTATCTCTAGTTGGGTAGGTATCTCATACATAGGACATTCATATATGACAAAACGATTCCGTTTCTTGCCATCCATTTAGATGGAAGCTGCATACTTCATTGTAGTTAAAAAAAACCCCAAAACTTCAGAAGGGTAGAGAACAGAACCTATGAGTATGCCAGTTTTCCTTTGCGCAGCCCAGGAGGGAGAGGTGGGGGGAGTGGGAGAAGGGAGCAAAAAAAGTCCTTTGGTGTCTGTTTAAAGATGTTACAGTTCAGGCAAGTCACTTTAAAAATGCTTATTTTGGATAGCAGTGTGTTGTGATTCACATTTTTGTAACAGATTTTCCAATCTTGATATTCACTGCATATTTATACAAAATGTGTCTATTTCTGTGGTTTTAAATAAATACATTTCTAGGGGTTAGACAACTTCAGAGTTAGTGCTTTTCTGGCCTATTTGCAAACGTAAGTTACAAATACAGATTTGGATTGTGAAGCCCTCTTCCTGAAGTTTGAATTTTGTGGAGGTTGATCTGTTTTACCAAACATTTTAAAGGTGATACTGTCACTATGTAAACTCCTTATAATATCTTTGCCTGTACTCTTTGGTTATACATATTGAAATCCAACTATAGAAAGCTACTAAGCGAGAAGGTGAAAGGTAATATATTTAGTGTAACATTATAAACTGGCAGAAAGACAGAGAACAAACAATAGGAACAACCAGTGAGTTTGAAATGGCTAATAGGTGCTCGAGACTCCACATTGGGTCAGATGGTGTTTATAAAAACACTGGGGAGGGTGGAGACAGTACAGAAGGAATGCTGCTCACAGAGAAGATACATGTTTTAGGCTCATTAAGACTCTGAATTGTAAGGCTCTATGAAAAGATCTAATAAACCTACCTAAAGAGCAGATAAAACTGTTGAAAAATGCAAAGTGGAGCGTGCTGGAAAGAAGTAAATTGGAGTCTTTGTAAATGCTGTCACATCCTGTAATGAAATTGTAAGCATTCAACAGAAAGGCCCAGTTATCACAAAACTGGGTGAAGCCAACAGTATGGCATATATGAACAATGGATTAACTCTGCTGCTTTCATTAGGAGAGAGAAAATGCTCTATTTATCTGTCATCAGGTATATGCTAAAAGTTGTGTGTGTCTCTTGCTCAGTGCAAATCATCATTAAAGGGAACAAACTGAAACATCAGTAATCAAAAGAGTGGAGTAGAGTAATATTTAAGGCATGTTAATGCTATCAAAAAGTCAAGTGGGGCAGTGTATCCCTTGTGGTGATCCTAAGACATCTCCAAAAAGATTTAAGCAAAGAATGAAAAATGAAAATTGAAGAATCAATATACACAATTATAGAAATCATTGGAAGCAGAGGAAGGCTTTGGTAGGGGAATCGTCAATAGAACCACTTCATTTAGTGGAGAGATTAATAAGATATGACATGAACAAATGTAGTGATTAGCACAAAGAAGTCAAACCATGTCCTTTGGTTTATTGTTTCACATTTTCAAGCAACGTGTTTTAAAATCAGTACATTAAAAAGCATTTTCTATGCAATGCATAATTAAGATATGTTGTATAAATATGGTACTGCTGATGCTGAGAAATTGGCCTTGAAAAGGATGTAACTTAAAAAAAACAAACTATACTAGGTGGTAAACTTTTATAGAATCTGATTTTTTAAATACATTGTGACATAAAGCAATAATTGATAAATGTTTAAAACAAACTTACTATTCAGGCAGGTCCTTTCATAGATATTAATTGCAGGGTTGCTTGATTCTAGTGACAGTTTCTGAGGAGAGGCACTGTTTCACAGGTATGATGTGGTGTTGATGATGTCCTTCTGGGTCTGCCATATATTAGCATTTTGTAGTGGCCAGCGCTCACTTCACTGCTATTTTGAGCTACAGAAGAAGAGCAGTGCAGTGAATCATTAGATGAAAATTAGTGCTGAAGCAGGGGCACAGATGCAGATAGTATTAAATAAACTTCCTGTATTCACTGGGTTCTCTTTGTCTCATTGCACTAAAAGTCAACATTTGAACTCTGGTCAAACTGTTAGTGGAAAAGTTTTGGACACATTATAGCTCAGTATTATCTGCTTGGGCCACCTTACAAAATCAGCCTACCTCGAAATACCGAACAAGAGGTATAGGTTTCTTGTTGCTTAGATGAGAACTGGAGTGCCCCTACCTGACCTTTGACGGAACTTAAGAAACTTTATCATGTACTTTATGGCTTTAGCTGACCTGTTTGTAGTTTGACTAGTGCTCAAAACCCATGCTGCAGCACATTAAGTTTAAAACTATTTTCATCTTTACGTGCAAAATTTTTGTTAACTTGCAAGCCCAATGATTTTTAAAATTTGTTTGAAACCCACATCTGTGTTTGTCTTGCCAACAGGACCTCAGTTTTCCTTGGTTTTGAGATCTATTTCCTCTTTCTGTTCTTACCTCCCCAAAATCTTGTGTCCCTTCAGTCCTGAACAGCAATTCCTACTCCTCTTGGCATTTCTCCCTGAAAGGTGACCCAGTGCCCATCTCTATGATCATGGGGTTGACCATTACTTCACATGTCTTCTGAGAGGCGAAATGTTTAATCCACACATCTCTTTAAGGCAGTGAGCAGAGCATTAAATTAGCGCTAAGATCTTTGCCAGAACTGATTTAAGTAAGAGGAACGTAGTGTATTATGTGTTTGGAATTTAGGCCAAGTGGGCAGGACATGGAGGTTAACGTTGTTTTGCAGCTAACTCTGGTGTGTGAAGCAGGCAACGTATGCTTGGGGAAGTTACATGCCTATTTGCCTCGAGAATGCAGCAGCAAAGACTAAACCTACTCCTAACATTTAGTTTGGTGCTCAATTAGTTTCTTGATATCCTTTTTAGATTTTTTTTTTCTTTTTGGACTCAAACACCAAAATTCAGATCATAATTGAAATTTTAAAATTGAGAGAAATTTTTTCCTGGAGATTGTATTGTGCTTTTGTAGTATCTCATACTGGCTCAATTATAGTGATTCCCGATGATTAATACTCATTTTTAAGCATCCTAGATAATCGGGTAAGAACAGCAGCTTTTTGTTTATAGTCAGTTCCCTGTGCTGGAGCTCTTCTCAAAACTATGAATACTCTTGTATTTGGTTAAGTAGTTTGAGCACTTCACAATCTGCCCAACATCTCCTTACATTTAGGCTGCTCTGAACACAGGCTGAGACATGGAGTAGAAGAAACAGGCTGGGGCAGGTGGGAGCAGAAAGCAGCTTTCCTTGGGCTGTGTTGTTACGCCGTGATTCTAGTTATTTACGTTATGACTTACTTGGAGTTCAGACCTGGGGACCCCTTTGCCCTCAGCCCTGTCCCTGAGAACACGCAAAGATGCCATGTTTTCTTTAAGGAACCTACAACTCAAATAGATTTAAAAAAAAAAAAAAAAGGCAAGGAAATATAAATCAGAATTTAAATAACTTGCCCAAGGTCAAATAGCAACCCAGTGGCAAAGCCCCCAGTGAAGCCCAGGACCTCTGGCTCAAGCGTGGTGCCATGCCCCAACGTCTGTTTCTTTCCATAAAAAGCTGGTTTTCCATTAGATTTTACTGCTGGAAGATGAGTTATGGGAGTTACCCTCTGATTTCCATTTTGATCGTTCTTCAAGACGTGTGTTGATAACTGTCCTGTACAAGCAAGCTTGAACTATGAATCAGCTGAAATTACTGAAAATACTGTTAATGTGCCAGTATTTCTTTAAAAGTTGACCTGTAGATATAAACTGTGCCTTGCACATGTCACGTTATGCTAGAGATCGTTGGATTTTGCTAAAAGATGCACAGATAGTAAAATGCTGGAAAATTGCTAATCAGTAATAGTGAATAGTTTAAAAAGAGCAGGGCATGAATATGTTCCCATAAAATATTCATTGAAAAAGCTCAAATAATGAAAATAATGCTTAAAAGAAAAGACTGTTAGTAGATAATTAATTAAGAAAAAAGTAAATCGGTCTTAAATTGTTTGCTATGGATAGTTAGCCCATTTAATAAGAATTATCATCTTCCAGGCAAATGGCAGATAACTAGTAAATAGGTTTTTCCTGGGAACTGGCTAGAGGGGAGAGCAGCTCTCCACACATCTAAGTTTTAGTCACTTATCATTTTGAAGTCAGTTCAGAGCTTCTGGCAGTTTATGTAATCTTAAGCCATTCTTCCCACTTTTGTTGCGGAATTCTCAATCAGGTGGAGTCCTTTTTAGTTACATCGCTGCTTATTTCATTAAGAAGGAAATACGATTTTAGTAACAAGGTGTGCCTTTGGCTTTGGGTTATCATCGTGAGAGAGCAGTTAGGTTTTGCCTTCATCACAGAACGTATGCTTTTAAAACACTGCTGTTAAGAATCACCTCAAATAGCATGACGTTGGCCATGACTTTTCAGGCACTTTTTTCCACATTTTACAGGACTGCTGGTAATCTCTGTGTAGCTGCCCCACGTGCCCAAGAGAGAAGAGCCCCAGAATGTTTCAAGGGGCAGAGGTGGCACTGGAGCCCCCATTTAGAGCTCTGCTGGGGAAGGACCAAGCCTCTGTCAGTGGATGACTTTCTTCACACTGCAGTGTCTTTTGGCAGAAGTACCTGGCAGACCATACTATGAAACTAAATCCCCCTCTTTGTTTTTCAGTGTTGTTCAATAGCTCAGTGGGAGAAATAAGGTATAGTGTGGAGAAACCTAGGGATTTAGGGAAAGCATATGCTTCATGTCATGCTCTGTGGGACCAGATTCTGGTATCCCATTGGCTTTATCCTGGCCTGGTTCCAGCTACTGCTGGGAAGTGAACATTAACTGTACTCCAGTATTTAGTAAAATGTAAATTAGGTTTTCTCTTTAAGCACTGTGTGTGTACCTAACAAATAGTAAATAGGATTAGACGACAACAAATTAACCAACAATAATAACACGTTAGCCATCTTCTCCCTTCAGCTATCTTATTTCCTGCTGTCTTTCCTATGGGATTACAGGTATTCATCTGGTCAAATACTGTCCTGGTATGTTCCTACAAGGATTCCCACTGAGTTCAATGTGACTTGCTCATGTCTATCTCTGAGTGTAGTACAGTGTATTCCCAGGTTAGGAGAGTGCCAAGAAATTAACTACAGGAGGCAAAAGTACAGTAAAGAGGAGGGGAGAAGTATTTTGTTCATGGTGTTTGGTTTGTTTTTTTTTTTTAAATAGGTGAGAAATGACTATGACAAAAATTCTGCTCTAACTCATGAATGCAACCCAACACCTGAGTAACTGAAACCAGATTTTGCCCCAATTACTGGAAAGTAATTCTTCTCCTGTCTTTATGACCTGTATTTCTCTTAATAGGAAGCTTCAACTTCATAAAAAGAAATAAAATTCAGCCCTAACTCAAAAGTAAGTTGATAGGGGGAAATGTTTTAACTTTAAAAAATACACACCCCGCTCGGTGAACCTTTGAGACCTGCAAATGTTTAAAAAGGAAAAAAAAAAAAAACCCACAGCAGCTGCAATTTGAAAAACAACACTCTGATGCTAAAAATAAGTAATTTTAATCATAAGTACCTCATAGCTTATTTGCAGATAGTTGTACACTCTGAGAAGAAAAAAAAAACCAACCCTGTAATAGGCCTTAGGTCAGCTGCATTGATTTAATGCATTACTTAGGCTGCCAGAGCAGAGGTAGAATCTCCTCGCACTGCATTAGGAGCGCCTCAAGCCTCCGTGACTCCTTTTGATCAAATCTCTGTGAAAGATGAGTGTCATGCCCTCTTCAAGCCAGCTGTGAGGGGACTGCCCTGCGACTGGAGGAGCACGCTGGAGCACACCACTCCGGGGCAGCGAGGTGAGAGCTGGCTGCAGAGGTGAGAGGCAGACACAACTTCGTACTGTAGGTCTGGAGAACACCAAGGGGGAGGATCTTATTTCACTCCCCTGTGCACAGCCTGAGCATACATCAGACCTTGAGGTGCTCAGAGTCAGACAAGAGTAAAGAGGCGTGTGATGGTTCTGCCTTAGTACTTGTACAGGCAGGAGTGTTTCCAGTACTTCTTTGTACAACTCACTGAGGGAATGGGAAACTGTTTTATAGCTCTGGAAACATAAGCACAGTAAGAATGTCTGAGGTAAGGAAAGTTCTTTGCAGTTCTGTATGAATGTGTATTTTCACTGTGCAACTTTTACTTGTGGTTATGGACTGTGGAGATATAAAAAAATTTTGCAATGGTGTTGTTTTGGGTAATGAACAATGGAGATGAGAGCTGTAGGGAGCTGTGCTCTCCATTTCTTAATTACAAAAAGATACTGTGGAAGTAGAAAACTAGTTTATGTAAAAAATCCTGTTTTTCTTTCTGCTGTGCACTGTAAACAACTGTATGACTTTTCTGTTCTACAGTAAGTAATGCAGAATTGCAGTCTGATTATAATAAGCAGAGCCATCACTTGTGTAATTGTTTTCCAATTGAAGTAGTAGCATGTAAATCATAAATACTTGACAATGTTTAATTGTACAAGTCCTCAATATACATTAATAGCAATAAAATCTGTGATTTGTGACTCAGATGTGTTCTGAGTCAAGTGCTTTAAGCAGATACATTATCATTATCATGACGTATAAATGCACTGGAGAGCAGACAACAATGTAATTTCACTACGAAGTTCTTTAGAAATTACCACTGAAGTGAAGTCTAATGTATGCCCTTTATATACAGTTTATTGTTGACTATTTAGCATCCAGCAAATAAGGCCAGTAATTTTTTTCTTAGGATCAATCTGTTTGTATTTG
>NW_020799112.1:18063066-18106649 GCF_003259725.1 Athene cunicularia
TCAGCACATTCAGAGAATGTTCCAAATCACCTCCAGACCTCACTTGGTAACCCTTAATAGACAAAATAAATGTTCTGATGCTTTAGCAATAGACAGGAATGAGTGTGTATATGGGGGGTGTGTGTGTGTCTGTTTTTTAAATCTGTTGCACTAATTAATAGATTAAATGTATCAGAATACAAAACGTTTATTTAATTTATTTTGATTTTTTTTTTCTTCACATAGAAAAATAATAATGATTTAATTGTCAGCTCATACATAATGAGGTTTTGTTAGATGTGTTTAAGATACAGCATTTTACTTTCTGGTTTATTAATTGGCCAAATACTTCTAGTCCTCTGTGTAACGAATCCTTGGTTTAAAAATGAGGAGAGGGCAGATCGCTAACCCAGGGGAGGACTTCTGGTACACACAGGCAGTGGTTTATCCGTCTGTAAAATCCTATGGATAAAAAGTGACACCATTTCTCTCTTCCCCCCTGTTTCTTTCTTTTTTCTTTTTTTTTTTTTTTTTTTCTTTCGTGTTTTTCAGTTTGAGTAACCTGGGAGCCAGGCAACATTCTGATATTTTGGGGATGTGAGAGAGAAAAAAATGAAATAAAGTCGTTTTGTTTTAATTTAAAACAAACCATTGTTTGAAAGGCATTTAGCAGTCAATTTTCACATCTGATCTGAAGTTGGAGTTTATTGTGCTCGTTTAGTTGAGATTGTTGTTCAAGTGATTTCTATATAAATTTTTGTAATTCATGTAACTACTTGGCTTCTTGAACCACGGGAGCTGATTGTTTGTCTTATCTTTTGGTGAGCTAACTCTGCGTTATGTTGCAAAACCTTGAGGCATGTTGTGTTTCTTCGTGTTCTTGCAGTCTGCAAGTGAAGTCAGCTTCATTAGTTTCATGATGGCACATCAGTGCATGGCTGGTGTTGCCGCTTCCTTCAAGCTACTCCCGGAGCATGATCTGGGCTGCCTTGGTTTGGATAAGCTTGTAAGGATTTGTCAGCCAGATGTGACAAGATTGTCAAGAGGCAAGTAAAGAAGGAGATCTGATATTAATCAGTGCATAGCTTGGAGCCAAACTTTCTCAAATGCAGTGTAGTAACATGTTCTTCTCATTTACTGCTTCTCTTTGTGGCTATAGAACTGCCACTGTCTGAGTTTGACGGTTAAAAGGGATGCCAGCTAATAGTCTTTAATTGTAAGGATACAATTCTAGGTGGGAAAAGATCATATGCTTCTATTTTTAACATCCTTTTGGAAAATACAGTCCTGTTTACTGCAGTTTGCTGAAAAATATGCAAGCTGTGTTAGACAAGAGTCTCTATTTCTGTACTTTGGTTTTAAAATACTGAAACTGTGGCTCAGCTCTCAGTGCTGGAGGAGTGGGAGGTGGGGAGCCTCACTCCACTACAGGTCATGGTGCAAAGTAGGACTAGCATTATTTTTAACTACTAACAACCGTGCGTGTAGGTTTTCTTTGTTCTAGTGATTAGAAAAATATACACTGAAGAATACATTTCTAAGTGCTTCTTTTACAGAAAAGGGAAGAAATACGGTCTTTCAAAGAACGTATCATGTATATTCCATCAGATCTATTTACCATTATGTGTATAATGCTAGGAAGTTTTCTTTATAATCAGTATAATTGTGCATTTCTCTTTGAATTAAACTCTAGAGTTTTTAGTAGTTTGCAGCTTAATCAGACTTTAACAATAGGTGAACATGTAAAAAGTAACCTTATGTTATGAAAAATACATTTTTGTTATACTTAATATATGGATTTTTGTTTGCTTGATTTTTAAAAAGTAATTGTTCTGTTTATTCTTTGAACTACTGTACCATATACAACATATTCAGAACCCTAAAAATAATGGTATCTGCAAACATATTCAAACCTGCAGGAGATATAAATCTTCACAGTAACAGGAAAAACTGTTACAAATGTTGGGCCACTTCATGGGCTTTACTGTAGCTGAGATGAAACTCTGCATACTTAGGCTGCAACAAGGTTTGGCGTTTTGATACCAAATTACTTGACTTCCAGCTTCTGTGCCTGTTCATTGATGTTGTTAAAAAATCTGTTCATACAGCATTGAGCATGTCATTCCATTTCCAATCAAACAAGGCAGTGATTTATTCTGTTTTCAGTAATAAAGTCTTCACTGTGATAATATTAAATACACCTCTGATAAGAACAAAAGTAATCTCATTTTATTTTAGAGTACAGTTTTTCTACCTATACATGTTTTAAAAGTACTTTTTGTGTGATTTGGCATTTAGTAAACGTTTTACATACGGATTTGAGCTAAAATTTAGGTATGGATCTCGAATTCATTATTCCAACAAATCATCCACCAAATGCAGGGAAGAAAAACTATTGTTTTGGCCCTCTGGGTCATCTCTTGCCCTTCCTGGCTTCAGTGGTGCGGGAACACTCACAGTTCCTGTGTGCTGGGCAGCCAGCAGTTTTTGTCCTAGCAGATGCTACAGCTTAAGTTTTACAGCAAGTGTAATCGCCTTTCTGCTTTTTAGTTTTTATTTCATAGCATTTTGTTGCTAATCACTGTCTAAAAAATCTTCTTAGGGACTGAAAAAAAAAAAAAAAAAAAAAAAAAAAAAAAAAGTTGAAGGAATGAGCAAAACTGACAATTTCTAAAAGACTTCAGCCAATTTAGAATAAAGAACAATGACATTTTCATTCCACGCTTTAAAACCATGGTAGGATTGTTTATTTAAACACGGAGGGGAAAAAAAAAAAAAAGCAAAATGGAAACTTTTGACTTCAAATTTCAAATATAGGTGATTATCAGTGAGAAGTTGGTATTTTTTCATTTGAAAGTAGCTGATGTCCAAAAGTCAATTAAAAATTTACTCATCTGTGTTCAATAAAAAGGAATACTAAGTTTTAAATTGTGAAATTACCAATGGAGCTACGCTGTTGCATAAAATATTGCATAAGTGTAGCACCATAGATAGTATCATGCGTATATGTACCAATGCTGTTTGGGTTTAAAAATTATGAAATTGCATTAAATGAAATTGTGTAACGCTAAATATTTCAGAGAGCTGTTATTTTTCTTTTATTCTTTAATCTATGTCTTCGCTCTGTAATAGGAAAAAAGGAAAAAATTTAAGCATGCATATTTTATGACTTTAAGAGTTAAGCAGCGGTGTGAGGAGCTGAAAAAGTTAGAATTGTCTTTGAAACATTAACTCACCCACATTGCACGTATAACATTTTGTAAACTAGGTAAAGAGTTAAAGACATATTTTAAAGGACTTGCAGTTGATTTATGCTAATATACTGCGTTTCTCTTATACTTGGTGCATTTGTGTTTATAACAGTTTCTTGCTATTGTAGAGCCTGGACTTAAATATTTAATTAAACTTCAATTCATGGATAGGTCTGTAGTTTCAGAATTTAACGTGATGTGCATAGCATGTCAATATGGATAAATAGTTATGTGCACACTTTATTTGCTAGATTAAATAGCGTCTAGTGCTTTTACCATGAGAAATTTCACACCATTTCTATCCAGTGACTTATCTTTACCCCTAAAGCCTGAGCAGTTTTTGTCATCAGTATGCAGCAATCTGTTACTCATTTTTGAAAAGCACTAATAAGAACGATTTTTCCTGTAAATTTATTAAAAGGGAAGCTACGTCTTGTGATAGACACTGCTTAATACTCAGCAAAACGTTTCTGACCTACGCACGCTGGGGCAGGTATACCCCAGGAACTGTAGCATTGTAGTCTGTTTCAGAATCAGAAGTAAATAACAACTAAAAGATAATGGTAATGTGACATGTTTCATTCCTCAATTTGTATTTCTTCTTTTCTTTTCCAAACCAAACGGCAGAAGAGGATCTAAATACATTCCAGAGTTTGACCAAGCTGTCTGTCAGCACACACCTGTTGTTAACAAGTGAGATTAATTGCGGCGTAAGCCAGTGTATCTACAAGCACGTTGCTGAACAACAAAATTAAGTTTTACTGTCCAGTGCTTTTTGTTTAAAGAGTAGCAGTCTGAGTGTGTGTGCTCACACACACACACCACGCACATTCTTTTCTCTTTATAATTATTTTGACAGTGCCATTAACAAGAGTTGCCCTAAGGGGCCCTTTAGGGTAAGTGACATGCATGAGGAGTGATTTTCATCCCACAAGTTATGCTGTGATTAAAGTTTGGCATTGTAGCTTTTCGCCTTTCTCAGAAACAGCTCCCTTCTGCTTCCTCGCCCAGCTGCATTGCCCGAGACTGCCCAGTGCTCCTGGCTGCCCAGAGCTGCCGCTGAGCCTGAACTGGCTCTAGGGTTGTGAGTCTGTAGTTTTAGTCTTTTATCTCAGCTTCTCACTCTCAGGACCATTCTCAGTTAGAAAAACTTTTTAACCAAGTGGCGGCATGGTCCATAATTCAGTAGCCAGCTAAAACTGTCTTTTAAATCCACAAGCATGGTTCATTTGACAGGGTGGTGCCATCGTGTGAAGGTATTACCTAATTTCAATTCCATCTTAACCGAGCTTTTTCACTCCCCCCTCACTTTTTTTTCTGGTTTTGAGGATGTTTTAGTCAATTATTACAAGGACAATTAAACATTTTCATTTCAAGGTGCTCAACTGCACCCACAAGAGAGAGATTTTGTCAAATTCTAGGGCAAAATTGTCTCTGTTCAGCCCCACTGAGGGAGAGGGTAATGGGGTAATGCAACTTACTGCAGGATCTGGGTTGTAAATACTCCGTTTACATGTATTCTCAGGCTGTGGCTGTTTAAAAGGAGGTCAGGTTTTGGTATCTGACCCCAAATAAACAATATGAATATATACATAAGGATCCAGATAATTAATGGGATGTATTCTGTGGTCTTATCTAGAAAATGTATTCAACTTGTGGCCTTTGTGTTCTTTTAGGAGTAAAAATCATAACATAATTTCCCCACAGAGAAGGGATAAGTGGGAGTTGAGTGGTATCAGCACCAGCCAAAATTTTCAGCACAGTAGTTGTTGATTTAACTCCTAAATCCATGTTTGGCCTCTGAAACAAAAGCTTTTTGTCTGGGTTTTCCAAAGCTTCTTGCACCTCCTGAGCTTCGTAGGAGCATACATGGTTGGTGTGTATGAAAACCAGCCCAGTTTTTGAGGAGCCGTCAGGGATTTGGGAACTGAGTTGTGAGTGTAACTTCATGTCCAGTGGCACTGTAAAAGGCAAGTTGTGGCCCATCTCCATCTTTCCCATCTCTCTCCTAGTTGGTTTCTTAAGCAGGAGACAAGAATTTTGCTAAATTATTTTACTAATAAGCAGTTTGTCAAATGAATCATCTAGGGCTAGCATTTTAAACATGTCTGTTAATGGAGAAGGTTGGAGCTATTTGGTCAGTGCTGTTTACTCTGTCACATCCCTGTGCAACTTTTCTCTACTTAATTAAAAGCTGAAAATGAGGAAGATACCAGACTGTTTTTTGGATACAACAGACTGTAAGGCTTGTTTGCTTCTCATGAAATATTTTTGTTTCTACTTACTATGTTTATTAAATAGCTGTATTAATGACAGCTGTTACAAGTAAGAAACATTTTTTGTAAGGTAAGACTGTGGAAATAGTGTGTGCAGCTTTCAGTCTGATGTAATTAGAAATCTTATCAGGACCTTTTCCTTGTTTTAATAATTTTAAGTAATTATTTATTTTAGTCCTAAGTATTTTTAAACTTCAGTATAGAAACAGCAGAACTTGCAACAACCAAATGTACTTGAGTAGGCATAAATGTACATGAATGGAAATCTCTTTGTTTCAAGGGCTGAGGTTAAGGCAGGCAGTGTACGTATACGGTTGGCGGTGCGTAACAGTACAGCTTTGACCTCAGCCGTACCTGAGAACCTTAAACAGCTGACAGAAGATAACACAATACTAGCTGAACATGTGCAAGTTGTAGCTTGGGCCAAGTCTACTTTGTGCAGAGAAACTCCCAAACAGGCCTTGCCATCGGACCTGTGCACATGTAAGTGCATTTCAGTGCACTGTTGCTTGGTGTCTCCCTTTATCCCGTTCCCTGTGTGTCCTCCCAGCTCTACTTACAGGGAGTGAAGGGTTTCCATATTCTGTCCATCCTCCAGGCATCCTGTTTCCTCTTTGAAGTGAGCATGTCAGGAAGAAGAAAATGGCCCAGAGCCTTTCCTTGAAGATGCTGCAGGGGCCCTACTAATTTTCTCTACAGGCAGATGGAATTCATAGCCTTACTAAACTTGGAATACATTGAAACTTTCAAGGAACAATAGAGATATATCTGTTAGAGTTTAGATTAGGCATCCTATAATACCAGCATGCAGTTTAGACTTGATTGTTGGGCTATGTCCTCAACAAGTACTTACACCATTTGGAGCAGCCCAACGCCTTTTGTGATTGTACTTGGAATATACTGGAATATATTTGAGTTCCAGTAAACTGCAGGGAGCTCAACAGGGTATCAAAAACTGAAGTCTGTGTTTAGGAAGAACATGTACAAGGGCTAAATATGTACTATAAAGTGGTCAGGGTGGATACAGATGTATGTGGGACAGATGAAAAAAACAAATATTAGTGTGATACAGATAGGCACAGTTGGGTTGTGGTACACTGCAAGTAAGGTGGGCAAAATGTAAATTGAGAACCTGTTTTAAATCATGACAAAACTGACAGACAGTTTTATTTATATAAGTGGAATATGTCCCCAGAGGAAGTGTCAAAAGTTGCCTGACAAAAAAAATGGACAAAGCAAAGCTTTGCTTATTGTATGATGTGGAAAAGTATGGCATTGACAGAGATGCTTAAGATAAGGGTTTTTTAATTTGTCTCTGCTTTCAGTGGCTGTTCAAATGATTCAAATGCAGAAGTAATCTAATATAACTAGGTGATGAAAAAGGAAGACTTATTTAAGCTTTGCAACTGCAAGAAACCCCACGGATAACAGTAAAAACAGGAAAGAACACAAATTCAACAGGAAGGCAACTTTGCACTCATGTATAATTACTGTTTTCTTTACTGAAAGATGCACATAGATTTGGATTTGGCCTTTGATTTAGCTGTGGACTGTACTTTTAAGAGATGGTAAATGTATCCATCCTTTTACTTCCCTAGCAAAACTTTTCCAAGGTTCAAGCAAGAAAATATTTCCTAATAATCAGACATATGTCCCATGTTTAATTTTATTTCTACAAACCAAAAAGAGACCTTAATTTCTGTGGATTATTCTTAATATGTGAGAAAATTGTTACCTGTACTCTAGGAAGTAAAAAGGCTTTCATGTTTTAGCTGATTGACAGCGAAAAAAAATAATCCTAATGCTTTACAAATTGATCTTCTTCTCCCGTTATAAATCTTGTCCATTCTTCCGCAAGTGTTCTTACCGTGGAGCCACTGCAAATCTATTCTGCAGAAGTGGGACATATCCCAGTTCTTTCCTATAGGATATGTGCTCACCAGAGCACGTATCATAGAGGGTTACGTATATTCAGTGGGATTACTTTTTCTGGGAAATGAAGGTGAGATGGCCATAGGAGATACAGCTTGCTGCTAGAAGCCCTCAATAAAGGACATGAAAAGCAGTATCTGTTATATCTCATCTAATGAAAGTTTCTCTCATGCATTTCTTTCATGTAACTCCTATTTCTTCTTCAAACTTGCATTTTAAACTGATAGGAATTTCTAATCCCTGCTTGCAAAAGATGTTCCTGTAACATGGCATTGGTGACACCATTTTGTCAGTAATCCTTAGAGCAGCAAAGCTCTCATGCTCTTCATGTGATGGTAGTAGCTTAAAAAAAAAAAAAAAAAGCAGTTTCTGAAGGGAGGGGTAGCTTTGTGCAAAGACGACAACGGGGTTTTTTTGTATGCCAGAAACAACTGAGGGTGCTGACCTGTGCAGTACTGACACTAAATGCTACCAGAGTAAACTGGGATTTGCTCTTCCATTTTACTGGTGTCTGTACTTGCAGCTCCCACTGCATGCAGAGATCCAGACCGGCTTTATAGCATGAGCAGAGATCTCTAATTGGGTCCTGACAGGGTCTTCAATATTTACTTACTTTTTAATTTATTTCTGAAGCCAAAGTGCTGTCAGACCAGAGTCCTCTTAACACTGAATGAGCTTTGATAAGAGTTACACCACCACTCTTCTCTTGCTGCATGTTTTTAAACCTGCTGTTATGTTGCAAGTGAGCATAGGTCCCCAAAGGCTTTAGGAGAGCATAGATGATCTCAAACTGGCTTTATGAAATGAAGCCTGATCGTATACCCAGAATCAGAATGAACCTGTCCCATTAGCTTAGGCTTTTGTTTAGCTGTGAAGGCTGTGAGTGGGTTGCAAAGGAAACGTTCAGTAACTTTTGAAGCATAATCGAAGTCACGTTGATACCTGGCAGAAAAGATGTCAGCGGTCATGACTTTCAGGCAAAAGTTTCTTTTTCAGTGCTTAGTTGTTGGATATTTTTCAGTGGACAGTTTAATGGTTAATCTGTCGCTCTCGTAATGAGGAGTCATTTGTATTAAAAATCCAGTGTTCACATTCCCACAGTCATGCTGGGAAAACCACAGAAAATTTTGATCAGAATTTTCAACTCTATTTTTGAAAAAAATGAGGAAGTGCTACTGATAATGCATTTGGAGAGATCCATTTGTGATGGAGTGACTGGAAAGCAATAACAAAATCCTTGATGATAGCATAAGATTTATTTTTTTTAAACATCTGCCTTATGTTTCTGGAAAATGAAACTAAATAATATACCTAAAAGAAAGAATTGCACTTTAAAAAATTTCCACTTTAATTTCCACCTACATTTCCAATACTTTAATTAAAATTTTGAAGCTTTACATGTATGCAATGTAGAAAATTATTCCTTTGTTCTGTAGAATGAAATTGTGTGTACATTCCACTTGTTGGGAAAATAAAGCTCATTAAAAGACTTACAGTACCTTAGAATACGCGTATTAAGGATAGTAGGATTAACAGCCAACAGACAAGCACATTAATCTCGCGAAATTTTGCTAAGTTTCTCTTCATTAAACTCTGATGTAAATTAATTTGAGAGATAATAAACGTGCATCTTTGACAAGTGCCTTTTTAAGCTAAACAATGAATGTTCAAAATTGTGACTCACTGATTATTTTAAAAGTTACTTTTGCCATGTTATATATTCTCTGTGACTATTAATGCCAACGTTGCTAGAAAAAATTTAAGAGGCACAGACTCTAACAAGCACAAATGAAGGCAAATGCTATCAACCTGAAAATCACACTTGTTTCTTCTCAGGGGTTCTTACAACTAATTTTTTAAGTCAGAGACAGATCCCTGATTTGAGGGCATACCTTTGATATGTTAGCAGGATGCAAGCTAACTACATCTAAGACTGGTGTCCAGAAGCAGTAATGTATTGACTTGAGAGGGGGATCAATTCCATATTTAGAATAGAAAGGAAACTCTACTCCCTTTCTAATAGCCATTTTCATATATGTAAAACAAAATGTCCTCCTTTTACTTTCTGATTTTTTGCATGTGCAGTCTTCTACACATATACAGAAAGACAAAATAAATACATGTACCATATAGAAGAAAGATCTTGCACTAAGCTATGAAATGCAAAAATCTTGTGCGGTGTATCTTTCTTGTCTTAAGTACACAAATTAAGAAGAAAAAATAATTTTAAAGGTCAGTGGTTTGTGGAACATATCCAAAGGAAAAGGAATGAAAAAAATTTTGAAATCTCAATTAACTTATCATCATGACAGCTTTTTTCATTGTGCATATTTCTGTTACTTCTTGCAGAAAAAGGAAGTGCTCTTTTGTAATTTTGTCTGCAAGGACTGCAAAAGATGCATTCATGGAATGCACTGTAGTTTACCAAACCTAGCAGGGTCACCTGTGGAAGGGGCTCAGTCTGTGCAAGTCACAGAATATTGTTTATGTACAGAGGTAGAAGACTTGCATTATTGTTTGATATCTGTGAGAGAAATTAATCAGCAGCCAACTACACCTTTTTTCCCAACCTTTCCATAAGAAATTTATGGCTTTTTATTGTTATATGAAAGTATTTTAGCATCTAGGTGAAAATATATCCTCCATTAAAGTGAAACAATTCACACCGTGTAGGGTATCGATGTGTATTTTATGACTTTATGGAGAGCACAGAGCTTTTCTCAAAAATTCAGTGTTTTGCAATGGCTCCTTTAAAAGATTAAAGGCAAAGTGATTCAGAGATTGCAATAGCCCTGTTGCCACTTGTTCCGATCCTTCAAATAGAGATGAATCTCAGCATCAAGTCACTGCAGTTTGAAGATGTGCATGTAAGCTAGCTCCTTGATAAACCAGCTACTGAGATTTTAAAATCTTGGTCCAAGTCCAGTCATGTGAAGCATTAGGCATCCAAATGTCCTGCACGTGCTTGTTTGTAGTAAACTGTTGGATGTAGTGTCCTCTTCTGCCCTGAGTGAGTCAAATTCTTCAAGCCTAAAGAAGTGCCTATTGCAAACTCCAGTGAAACTACCTTCTCTCATTTCATTTTAAACATCTCCTGTGTCCATCTTTCTTAATCTGATTGTCAAAAAAAACTTGCTGCTTTGTATGTTTTCCAAAAGTGCCAATGTGGGAATGTCTGCATTGAAAAGACAATACTTTTTTCTTCAAATCTTGTCTTGCTTTTCTATGGGTATTAATACAAAAGTGGAAGTCCCATTTTGCACAAGACTCTAGGAGCAGGAGTAGCAGCCAGCAGTGACCCCATAACTTTGCCTTATTTCATATTTGCCTCTCTGTACTTTAAAATGTAAAACATTTTGTTTTAAAACGAGAAAAATACAGACATGTTACAATTGCATAATCAAACTTTTTTTTTTAATATTCCAGTGCAGACTTTCTGCACATTTTCTTCACTTTTCCTCCCTTAATAAATATTCCATTTATGCAAGAACTATTCTCAGTATGAGGTCTAAGCAATGCAGAATCCTGCAAATGCTTTGCTCTATAGCAATCCCTATGGAGCTTTAACTAGGACCTCAGCGCTGTCTGTGCCTTCTGCAGTAGATGGGCACATACAGAAGAAAGCATATATTCCAGGAAGCAAGTTTGTATTGCCCTGTTGAGTAGGAATACTAATTTGATTTGCATTATAGATTACCTTGGTGAGAGTGAAGTGATGCACAAATTGAACTGTGCAACGGGTTACTAGCTGTTTGTGTGCTCTAGTTTGCTTGCTATCTTTCAAGTTTTTCCCTTATAAAATGTGACCACTATTTTCTTTGAAGAGTTGGAGTACTTTGGAGCTTCGTAACTGAGAAGTGTTGGTGAACTCTTGTATCTTTGACAGGATACATATGTTCTGTCTGGATACTGCTGTATGTAAGGGATGGCATCTATGCAGAGCTAATGCATTGCTCACTAGAGCTTCCTATATCGCACTATGGAGTTCCAGCAAAACTTCAGGAGACTGGGATTTTCATCTGTATGTCTCTTTTTTTTCTTCAAACCTTCCTGAAAAAAGTGATCTTACATGAAGATCATAGCTTAGGTGAATGCGCAACAACACTTTATTATTGTTATAACGGTGCTTCAGCCTAAATAAATCCACAGAAGTATTGCTACATATGTCATTAAATATTTTGCTTCCATAACATTCTAGTGTTCTAGCTGGTGACCGATCCTCTTTAAAGCAGAGGTAGTCTTACATAACTCAGGTTTTCCCTGGATTACTTAGACTGCACATTGATAGGTATGCGCTGGTATGTTAACTCTGTCTTCATATGGATTTTATGGGTGTCTTGTATATGTATTATCTGCACACTCTAGATAGTGCTTATATATTACCTATCATCCTTTATATTGATTTCCAGGCTATCCGATGCACTCTTGTGAACTGTAGTTGTCAGTGTTTCAAACCTGGGAAAATAAATCAACGACAATGTGACCAATGCCGGCATGGATGGGTAGCACATGGTAATATTTTTTCTTTCAATCTATATAAAACCTTTTAGGATCCTCCTCATTATAGCATGCTTTTTTGTGTCACCCCTCACCCCCCACACACCCAGATGTTAGTTACATTCAATTTTACCTATCTCTTGTGACTCAAGTTTATTTCTATTTTGTGATTTTATTTTCAGCCCTGAGCAAATTAAGGATTCCCAACCTCTACCCATCAAGCCAGGTAGAAATAGTTCAATCCAATGTTGTCTTTGACATTAGTAGCCTCATGTTGTATGGAACCCAAGCCATTCCTGTGCGCCTTAAAATTCTGCTAGATCGGCTTTTCAGTGTTCTGAAGCAGGAAGAGGTGATACAGATTCTCCATGCTCTGGATTGGACACTACAGGATTATATACGTGGATATGTGCTACAGGTATTTAGAGGGGCTTTTTTAATATAAATACGATAACTAAGTAGTATTTCATAATGTTGTCTAGCTTAATCTTATCAGTGGTCCACAACGCATTAGCAGTGACCTGAAAGGCAGACTTTGCAAGTTTAGTGGCAGAAAAGAAAGGGTGGATTTTTTGGTCATTGCTCTCTTTAGTCAGATGTAACTGAGATCTTCCTACTTTGCTCAAATCAATCAACAAAGGTAAGCCAAGATAAAAAGAAAAAAGTTGCTGGGAATGTATCAAAGTAAAGGCTTCAGGATTGCTCTGACATTATTTAAACAGTGAGTTTACTTTTATGCAGCAGAATAATATCTTGACAAATAAACTTGCCATCATTTTAAACACCAGGGACAATACTCATCTCTGGTGTAGTGCTGCTGACCTTACTGGAGCTACATCAAGGATAAATTTGGCCCTATGTGCTTACACTGATGTTACTCCATGCTACTGTGGAAGTTACCTTTTATGTAAAGTAACATTATGATCTTACATTATGACATGAATCAATATTTAATGGTCTTGATAATCTTGCTTTTTAGTGTTAGGATTAAAAATATGGAATCAATTACCTTGAACTTCTACCACATGAAAAATTTATAATGTTACGTTCTTCATCATCTTAGAAACTCTTACATGCACTGTGAAAAATCTCAGTAGGCCATCAAATACATGTTCTGTGATAAAATATTTATTGTAGTTATTGGGAAAAGTTAGGCATAGCTAGAGTTTGAAAGAACTCCAACACTCTAGTGTAATTACAGCTGTGCTCTGTGAACACTGGCAATAGATCAATACAGGTTCATTTGTTCTCTGATCTTACTTGCTTGGAAGATTATTAAACTTGCAATGAAAGAATACTTGACTTAAATGAGGAGCTAAATCTTGGTCTGATTGCTCCATCTCTGCTGTCTGTACTGACATGATGCTAACTGTTGTTCAAATGACGTGACTTAATTTTTGTGGAAAAATATAATTTAAAATATTACTGTCAGTTCAGAAAGAAATAATATCACCAATGTAGTAAAATTTGGAAGAAACTATCGCAGGATTGGTATTAATCTCTCATTAAATAGAATGATTTTATCATTTTGCTCGAGAAGAATTTTTAGTCCCTGAAAAAAATGAGATCTGGGGAGAGCGTTTTTTTGTTTGCCTTAACTTATGTCTGACTCATTTAAATATTTTTGGCTTCAGGATGCTTCAGGAAAGGTGCTGGATCACTGGAGCATAATGACCACTGAGGAAGAACTGGCTACTTTGCAGCAGTTTCTTCGTTTCGGAGAAACTAAGTCCATTGTAGAGTTGATGGCAATTCAGGAAAAAGAAGGGCAATCAATTATAATACCACCACCAACTGCCAATTTGGATATTAGGGCATTCATTGAGAGCTGCAATCAACACAGTCCTAATTTTTCTGCTTCCTTGGACAAAATGAGTCCCACCAACATTCATCCCTTTGAGAATATTGTAAATAACATGGCTTTCATGCTGCCGTTCCAGTTTTTCAGTCCAGTGCCTCCACCTTTGATAGGTTCACCACCAGAAAGACATTTGATTGACCAAGGTCAAGACCATAGCAATGAAACTAAACAAGATGTTCAGATACCATTTTCTGAGAGCAGCTTCTTAACTTCTAGTTCTGCACCATTTCAAGTTGAAAATGAGAGCATAAATGGTCCAGATGTCACCACTAAAACAGAAGATGATGCCCTTTTAAGTGATTCCAGTTCACATAATACAGCAGCAAAGCTTGAAATGACAGCACTATCTCCAGAAAACAAAATGAAATCTGTTGAAAAAAATGGCGCTGGGCCAAGGAAAGGGCGTGTTTTCTGCACTGCATGTGAAAAGACGTTTTATGACAAAGGTACTTTGAAAATACATTACAATGCTGTTCATCTGAAGATAAAGCACAAATGCACAATTGACGGCTGCAATATGGTATTTAGCTCTTTGCGTAGTCGAAATCGTCACAGTGCAAATCCTAACCCCAGACTCCATATGCCAATGAATAGAAATAACAGGGATAAAGATCTAAGAAATGGTTTGACCCTTGCTGGATCTGGAGATAGTAAAAGGACAGAATTTACAATTTTAACTCCGGATAGCAGAACTATTACCAGCTATGCCAGCTCTTGTACAGATTCAAAGGGTCAGGCTGGATTTCCCAGTATTGGACAGAATGGTGTCCTCTTTCCAAACCTGAAGACAGTGCAGCCTGTTCTTCCTTTTTATCGTAGTCCAGTCACACCAGCTGAGCTTGCTAATACTCCAGGTACTCTTCCTTCTCTGCCTCTTGTTTCTTCCTCGATACCAGAGCAGCTTGTTTCAAATGAATTGCCATTTGACATGCTACCCAAGAAGAAATCACGTAAATCAAGTATGCCTATTAAGATAGAGAAAGAAGCTGTTGAGACACGTAACGAAAGTAGTGATGTTGCCAGTTCAGAAGATGATACACGTCTGCAAGTGGTAAGCGATGGAGAGCTTGAGACCTGTGAGCATAAGATAGAGAAGCGGGTGACCGACAGGGTGGAAAAGCACCCCCATTCAGGTAATTCATGGAAATCTGTCTCTGGGGTAGAGGGCCCAAAGTATTTTGAATCTGTCTTTGCGCCAAATAACAAATACATCAAGGATAACTCTGAAAATGAATTGCATCACTGTGAGAAAGAGGTTAAACCAGAAGAAAACCAACCATTAAAAATAGTTTCCCATGAGATTATGTATGAAGATCCAAACCACCACCACAATGATGTTATAAAACCAATGACTGAACCCCCCATGTATATTAAAGAGCAGTCAAAGCGCAGGATTCCTAAAAATGACTGCCCTGAATTGCAACACCACTTGCTGACCGGGGGCTTTTTCAGCACTTTGTCAAACAGGGGTGCTGCCATTCCTTGTTTTGAAGACTCTAAAGATATGGATCATGTCAGTCAACATGCACTAGGGATTCAGAAGGAAGAAAGCCGCTTTCATTGTGACATCTGTAAGAAGACTTTTAAAAACCCTTACAGTGTAAAAATGCATTTTAAAAATGTACATCTCAAAGAAATGCATATTTGCACAGTTGAGGGCTGTAATGCTGCTTTCCCTTCTCGTAGAAGTCGAGACAGGTAAGAAAATTATAAACAAAATTGTATTTATTTTACCATCACAATGGAGCCTAATTTGAAATTAAAATGAGTGTTTGAGGAATGGAGCCTGCAAAGATTTTCTGTGTATCCTCGTATAACAGGTACGATAACTTATCAGAACATTCATGAAATGAAAATCCATTGAAAGAAACATTTCCTTTCCACTAGACTACGAGGTATTAAATAAAGCCATGAAAATTTCATAACTGATAAAGACTGCAATAGTTGAAAGAATACTTTAGAACATAAAGGGAAAGCCACAAGGGTATGAATTCAGCAGTTTTCCAGTAGATGCATGTGTGGACTTATATGTTTAATATGTACTTTCATGTGTGTTTTAATGTATACACTGTTCTTTAATGAAAAAGCAATGAGATCAATTCCGGAAATCTTCGCTTGCCCTTGTCCTTGCTTTACTCAAGGACTTTGAACAGACTGGTGAGAAAAAAGCCTGTAAGAAAAGCAAGATTACTCTATGTCAGTACAAAACTAACATTACACAGTGCTAGTTGAACTAACACTTATCTGGTGTGTATCCACATTGGTAGTGCTTTTATGTGAGATTACTTACTAATTCCTAAACTACATCATGAGCTTGATTCGGTGTACTGTTAGCTGCAGTATTGTGTTGCTGTAAATCATTTTATTTCAACCTATTATGCACATAGGCTGAGAAACAAGAACTGAAGCTTTATTGTTGACCATCAGTTATGTATCTGAATTGATAAGTGATGGATAACAACCCTGTTAAAGTGTGGCTAAATGTTGTAAGTTTTCTAACTCTCTTGTAACGGTGTTAAAGCAGCTTTTGGCTGCAAGAAGCATGTCTGGATAGTGGTTCAGAGTGACACAAGGTTTAGATTGTCTGTAATCTGCTAGGAGTACTGGAGCCAGCTGATGCAGTCCAGAGAGAGGATGAGCCAGTCTCTGAGGACTGGCCGCTGCATCTGAGATGCACAGATTCATCTGCTGCTGGCAGGGCTTCATACCCTGATCTGCTGCCTGCATCTTCCCAGATGTGAATTCCTCTCCACTGTAATTATGATATGGGCCACAGGAAAGAAGGCCAGCAGTAAGATTTGCATTCACATGCCACAAATTCCTTCCCACACCAATATATTCAGTTAAGTTTTAACATAGGTGCTTTTGGAAGATGGGTTTTTTTTTTAAAAAAAAAAAAAAAGGCAGCCAACTCACAAGATCTTAAGTTCACCAGCTTTGTGCAAAACCGTAGTTATTTGAAACAACTTTGCAGAAGTTTCTAGATTTTAACATAGAGTGCTGTGACTGCAACTACAAAATATTTCTGTGCCCTTTTGAACAGTTTATGGTTTGGCTTAAACCATGATGGCAAGGGGAAGAAAGAATTTTTTCCCTGTCTTCCAATAAACTGAATCTTCTAGCCAGAGCCTGGAAGTGCCCAGTGAACTGATCAGTAGTATTCAGTGAGAAGCAGTGATTTCGTATGTTTTGGTGGTTTTAAACGGAATCCAGAGATGCCTATTTGAAATCTGCAAGTTGCATAAAATGCAATATTCCTTTCTTCAAGGAAATGCTGTCAAGGAAAAGGTCTGTACTGATGTGTACAGCTGCATCTTGGCACCTGGTTACAGTTACGTGAGAACATCAATGTTTTTTGCAGACTCAGGTGTCACTCCTTTCCTGCTTTGTCCATTGGTAAAGAATCTTGTTTCTTCTCCCCCTCAGTCCATTCTCTGATCTCAGTTCAGTATACTGTTGGTTTTTTGAGTCTGTTCCCCAACTCTTTTAGGCCCTGCACTAGATGTAGTGGAGAGAATCTGAAACATTGATTTCTGTAGAGTTATTTCTTACATATGCCAACGCGAGCAAGTTCAAATATGTAGTCACATGTGTAAATCATCTGTGTGCACTCCCAGTGTGGCAGTTGGTCGAATTAGAATTATACCGTTCATGCATGCTACTAAATATTGATTTTTTTTCTTTGTTAATTTTCATTATGAAACAGCTGTTAAGTGAGGCGAAACACTTTCTTGCTAAGCTTGTCTTTGTTCTTCTAGACATAGTTCAAACCTAAATCTTCATCATAAACTTCTGACTAAAGATACACTGGAATTCAACAACCATTTCAATGCAACATACCTCTTGAAAGACATGGCTAAGGAGTTTTGTCAAGATGTCTCTTTAAAACAACATGTTGGACATACTTCTGTAATCTTCAAAGGAATGAACAGAACAGGCAGCTTGGTTTTTCCAATGAGCAAAATTAGAGAACCCTGTTCTGAGAATTATGGATATGATCCATTGAATGATGGAGCTGTTCTGGATCTAAGCACTACTTCCAGCATTAAATCTGAGAGCAGTGCTCATTCTTCTTGGGATTCTGACGGAGGAAGTGAAATATGCACCATGCCCTTGGATGATAGTGATGAAAGCTGTGAAGGACCCAGCCTAATGCCCGGTGATGAACTCTACCAAGACTGTACTTTAATTGAGAAAGCTAATCAAAACTTTACAAATTTACCTTCCAGTTTGCCAATAACTTGTCATATATGTCAAAAAACTTACAGTAATAAAGGAACTTTCAGGGCTCATTACAAAACTGTTCATCTCCGCCAGCTCCACAAATGCAAAGTCCCAGGTTGCAATACAATGTTTTCGTCTGTTCGCAGTCGGAACAGGCACAGCCAAAACCCTAATCTGCACAAAAGTCTGACTGGGTCACCAACTCACCTACAGTAAGATCATGCTGATCTTAACTTATTTCTGCTAAGAATTAATCATTTCAATTAAGGAATGTGTTAACATTAGTTTTATTTAAACTCATTTGGCTTCTAGCCCATTCAACAACCACGGTCAAATTTTTTTCTCCTGTGTGTGCTCTTCGGCATTTTCATTTAGCAAAGCTTGGTGCTATAGTTTTTGTGCAATTATTTGGTTTGATGTTAAATAGCTAAAGCTTCTGTAAGGAAAAGAAAGCATCTTAGAAATGGGGGAAATATGCAGACAATAACTAAAGTATTTCTGATACCTGTGAAGTATTACTTGCCAGCAGTAGGAGCTTCAAATAAGAACCATCATCCCTTGTGTTTACATGTTAAATAAGTTGTTGTGTCGTTTAAGAAATGAGTAATGATTGGGTTGAGAGTTTTGGGGCTACCATTTCGTTCCTGAGACCATAGTCTGAAGCAGACTTGCAGTGTTAGTTGAACGTGGTATTTGCAGTTTACTATATATATATCCCAAAATCCAAAAGATAAAATACAAATTTGGGAAGATTTTGTATACAGTCCAAATTTTCTGAAAATCCTGCAGTCCGTGCTCTTTTAAGTTGGCATTTTACTTGAATAAAGACTGCAGTATTTTGGCTTTCTTAGAATTTAATACCATTTGCTTTGCAAAAGAAGGGGCTACCTAACTTGGCAGGGTTGCCTGAATAAATCTGAGACATTCTGATAAATTGTAATGATAGAAAGAATGAATAGATAAAGCTAAAATTCTAAGCCACAGCAAATGCATCCATAAAATAGGGAGAAAAAGTAAACCCTTCAATTTAAAATGCACTTTTTGAGTTCTACTTTCAGGAAGAGAAAAGGTTTTGTTAAAAATGGGGAGGGGGAGAAAAAAAAAAAAGATAAATCCCCCAGCCAAATATCCAAACTGCTTTAAGAGTTTGAAGGTACAATTCAAAGCCTTTGAGAGACAGAGATAAAATGGATGCGGTAGATATCTTTCATGATTCAGCAGTTATTCTCTCAGTGGTGGGGGAAAAAAACATGTTGATCTTTGTAACAATAGAAGAATGCTTATTCACACTTTTTTTTTTTTTGAGAACATTGTTCAATATCTGTTAAAATGTTTAATATCTTTGTACTTGTCCCTGTAATTAACAGTATTCTGTATTATGTTCTATGCACTTAAGAAGACTGGTCTTGCATTGTATTTAAAAAACACTTTAATATTTAATTTGTAGTCACACCATACAAATGCTCTGTGTGTACTTGTGGTGCATCTTCTTTGACTGAATCATTTCCAAAAAGAAAAAGAAAAAAGCAAGTCTTACAGTACCTTTTTTTTTTTTTGTTACTTTAATTCTCCAGTTGAAATCTGTTGATCAGTTCTAGTATGCAAGCATGATATTGACAGCACAATCTGTACATATTATACCAAAGCGCTTACAGTATTGTGGTTTCTAGAACTAGTCTAGTATTCCAGTATAACTGGATCTTAGTCTTCATTCATTTTTGTGACTGAATAAAAATAGACTGAATTTCTGGATTTCATATGTATGTAGAAAGAATAGTACAATGCTATTGCCATATGTCTTGATGTTTAACTTATTCTAAAAAATACTATGGTATTGTAACCATTTCATATTGTATAAAAGAAACAAAAGTGGACTGAATATTTCACAAATTCTTTTGAAAACTGGCTTGTGTGTGAGTATGGGTTATGCAAGGAAAAAACATGACACAGTTGTAAATGTTTGTGCTTACTAGAAATGGTTTCCATGCATTGTGTAAAGTAATCTTCTATTTTTTTAATTTACAGTAGGTTTATGTGATATTTAAAATAATCCATTTGTGCTTGAAGCTGTCAGGAAAAATTATTAGCCTGGGGAAAGTTGTGCCATTGCTTTGAGTTTTTCTGTTAGGGGGAGGTTGGTGTTCTGGGTTTTTTGGGGGGAGTTGGGTGGTGTTTGGTTTTTTTGTTTGTTTGGTTGGTTGGTTGGTTTTTTGTTTGTGGTTTTTTTTTAATGGAAACTCATATCAGTGGAGACCATGGTTTGAAAGCTAAGGGCACAATCATAGGAGACACCATTGCTCCCAGCCTTTTGGTAGATAAATCAATGATTTGTTATCCAGCTATTTCAAGCTCTTCTTTTTTTTTTTTTTTTTTTTTTTTTTTTTTTTTTTTTTTTTTCTCCTTTGGGCAGTTGGCAAGGGTAGAGATTAGT
Organism: Athene cunicularia; assembly: GCF_003259725.1. NCBI lineage: Eukaryota > Metazoa > Chordata > Aves > Strigiformes > Strigidae > Athene > Athene cunicularia. The sequence goes on from NW_020799112.1 coordinate 18,083,518, forward strand.
TTAAATGTTATCAGCTAAACAGAAAGTAAATTATCTCATCATTGAGAATTCTGCTGAAAGGTGTTTTGGGCCCAATTTATACTTTATGTTTTGGAAGGACTTTTTGGTTATTTCTCCAAACTCTGGACCAAATGGGAGATTTGTCAGAATAGGCTAAGCCCTTAGTACCCCTAGTACAGCATATGTATCTCATGAAGCATTTGTGTAGCTCCCTCCTCCTAATGACCACAATGTGGCTGGACCAAGCCTTAACATCTCCTGTTAGTTTTAAATACGTGTGATGCTTATAGCAGCCTGTATCACATATTCAGCACAGATGTTGAAGGAAGTAACCTCACTTCAGAATAGTAGTACCATTATTTTTTGAGCTTTTCAGAGTCAGTCTGGAAAGCTGAAGCAGCTTCCACTGACTGAGGCTCAGTTCCAGAGATGTTTACATCTGTGATGCTGCAAGTATGTACAGTTGGAGGCTCAAATCTTTACATGAGATTTGAACTGGGCCTGGATGTGCCCACCCTTGCTACCCAAGTATGTTGCTCCATTTTTTTTTATTTGTATCTTTTTTTTTTTTTCCTTAGAAAACAAGAGCCTCAAAAACTAGATCCTGTCATCTTTCTGTGACTCCAAAGGAGAAGGCACAGATGCACACTGCGGGGTAGCCACTCTGTACGTTTGAACATCCGATTTCTCAGAATACAGGTATTTTGAATAGTTCTTAGTAGCAAGCCTATATCGCTCTGCAGCAATGAGTGTCCTAGTGCTTACAGAAGTATTTGCAGAAATCCATTTTGGAAGGAGTGTAAGGGATCTGTTTTTATAGCTCCAGTTTTCTAAGTACTTTGAAAAGAACTGTGGCAAAACCAGAGGCTATTGTTTCTGATGAATCTTTAGTGAAGCTATGCACTGTAAAACCCAGCAAAGTGGAGAAACAAGTTCTGAAAATACCTGTCTGATGCCCTGCATTGAATAGCAAAGCCTAAAAAACAGCTAAACTACTTGGACTTAGTCCAGGGATTTTTAAAGAGGATGCCAGGTCCTCCTTGAAAAGGGTTCACAAGCAGCTTCTGATTAATCAGCAAGCACAGGTTTAAGAAATGCAGCTAAACTAAAAACACCTTTAGAGTTTGAGATACAGCCCATAAGGATTCCATTCAGCCTGCAAGTGAGCATTAATTTCCAAACTGAAATGAGAGTTTGACTCTGAATTGGGAAGAAGACAACAGTGCAATAAGAGAAGGAAGGTTGGATCAAAGAGGTTTTGGAGAGAAAGCTAGGCTACAGGCTTTGTTCAGAGCAGCATTTACTGCCAGTCCCCCCCATCTGAGGGGAGGGCAAGACAATATAGAAAAGGTAAGGTTTGAAGTTGGATTAAGCATGCATAGCATGATCCAGACAGTTTTGAATTACTTGGAACCGTTTTGGAAAACTCTTTTGAACAGTTTGGCTAGTGAGATTTCCACGTAACTTCAGCAAGCATGTTTCTGAAGATACCCTGGCTTTTAATTTCCCCTTGCCTTCACCCCTGGCTCTCCATGCCTTTTGGCACTCCTTGGATTAAGTGAAGTTGCTAACTTGCAAATGTACTGTTGAAACATCACCCTGTTAAGTTCTAGCCCTGTCAGCTCCGTTCACTGTGAGCACCCTTCAGCTTTCATGTGTGTTCTGTAAGCGGGTAAAGGAAAAGGAACACCGTGAAGTGACAGTCCCTCTCTGGTGAGCACTACATCTAATTCTGCACCGATTTAGAGCTTTGCAGAAGCACCTGTAGCCCTTTGTATTGTGTCTCTCTAGCTCCTATCCTAAACTGGTAAAACTGACTGTGAATTACTGCCATTGTTGCCTGCAGAGGCATGTGTTTAATAAGCAGAGAAGTTGCTTTTAACTCCTGAGTGCAGTACTAAAAGAGTTTGTCAAACTTGTGCTTGCCAAAGTCTCTAGCAAAACTCTTCATTAGTTTGAACTAGGACTACCATGTATCAGCATCCTTCCACAATTTTTTGAAACTTTTTTTTTCTTTTCAATAAATTAAGGCCAATCCAAAGATGTCTTAAGTGTGAGCTGATTCTTTGCTTCAGTCTTTTAAATCTTTGGTCACTAACCCTGTTCTGTAACAATTTCCACTCATTCAGTGTAGGGATTTCCATAATGTGTCCCCTTATTACTAGTTCCCACCTCTACCACTCTTTAGAAGCTTGCAAATTTAAATAGAGGCAGTCATTGAAGACTGTACGCTTAGCAGGTAGTTGCAAGTCTGAGCAACTGTCAGGATTGGATTGTGAAAATGAGTTACCACTTTCTGGGAAAGCATGTTGATCTGCTGCTTGAAAAGAGGTCCTAGAAGCACTAGAAGAAGCTCAAGCCTTGCCTGTTATATGATGATACAAGTGAGAGCAGTCTGTACTTTTGAAGCTTCCCTGTTGACTTTTTGAGGTTTGAGTCAGACTTGAAGTTTCTTAACATGTGTAACACATTTCCTACTCATTCCCTGTCTGCATATCTCCTGCCACAGATGAGCATTTCCCAAGTCTAGAAGCCCAGCCCGCCCTTCTCATTGAAGCCTAAAGCCACAAACCCAGCTATCAGTGAGGTGACTGTCAACGATGCACTGTAACATCCTGGATTTTTTTCACCTCCTCTTTGCATCCATTCAAGTTCAGAAACATCTAGTCCTAACATTTGTTCAGTCACAATTAATAAACTGCAGTGGCTTCCTCATTTTAAAAAAAAAGAGTTGCAAGTAACACATTAAGGTCTGTACTGAGTAACACACTGCAGTAGATCTGAGCAGACAAAAAGATTTCAATCTCTCATTCAATTTCTCATTTTAATTCCAAAATATTTTTTCTTAATTATAGTCATTATACAAGCCAATTTCTAAAAAAATATTTATCTTATCTGAATCTGCTGATTTATAAGAATGACAGCATATATTTGCACACCATGCATAGGTAATTTATGCACACATATATCAATACATAATATAATTGCATATGCATATGGTTGCATATTCATGTTAAACCTAATTCCACTCTCATTTATGGTAATGTAAGTTGGGAGTAATTTCAATGAATTCAGTAGAACAGGGCATATAATACTGGAGTCATGTCTCAACAAGGACTGTAAGTTACATGTGTGAGTATCTAGGCTTGTGTTGGCTGCTTGTACTGCTTTGTAATTGCTGGTTTACTGAAGCAGGTCAAAATATAATAATTTGAAAGAACAAATATGTTTTACTAATTTCTATGCCCCCATCTCCACTATAAATGACGAGTTTGCAGCCATATTTCTACATGACCAGTGTAACAATTGTGCTATGAAAAGTGCCATCTCTGCTGGTAAGATGGCATGAGACAGATCCTGTGAAGATGTAAAACACTAACTCTGAATGAGCTCTGCCAGTTTAGGCAAGTTCAAAATCTGTACAGATATACTTTATGATATTCAGACAGTCTCCAGCCAAAAAAATCTCAGAAAGAACAAAATGTATGAGTGTATGGTGTATAGAGATGTGGAAGAACCGGGAGCAGCCAGAGTGACTTCAGAGGAGACGCTAGGAAAACAACATAACTTACTGGAGAGGAGACACGTTATTGCTGCTCTGGGAAGCCGACATCTGCACCTCTGTGTGGGATGATATAAACCTTACGTTGGATTCCTGAGCACAGAGAGGCCATGTGCAAGTGAGGGGTATACAGAGGCTTCTCAGGCTACAAACAGCTTGAATAGTATTAGGCAAGTTGTTAGTTTGGAGCACGCTCTATCATATGCACAATAATGCAGGGCTTATTAATAATAATCTACAGAAATGAGAGCTTAACTATTTTCAGAAAGTCAGTGTGCAGAGCTTCCAGCCTTCACTGATATCCTATAGAGTGTGAGTCTGCCTTCACTCATTTGAGTGAAATCATCTATGTAGCTGGCTTTCCCAGCACTCTGCCTCCCCCTGCTTTAGCAAAAAAAACATCTTTACCCTCAGTATACAAAGAATGGAGTAGTTAAAGCTTCTGCTGCGCCCATCCTTACCCTTCATCTATTTCTTCATCTCCTTCATTTTTGGGGGGGTGGGGAGGGGGGCATCTGAGCTTCTTTCACTGCTGTGGAGTTGGACAAAAATCTCCAGGCTCCTTTTGCTTTTTCTCAGCTTTGTCTTGCACAAACAAGAACGAAGAGCAGTAGCTGGGAATCAAACTGGGGGGCTGTAATTTAGAAAGCCACCACAGGGTGGTTCCAAAGGGTGAAGGAGTGCCTGGAGCACATAGTTACTAATGCAGGTGAGATTTGTGTACTTTTGTGTATTACCACCATTCACAGAGAACGAATCTTTTATGAGGGGTTCCTTTTTTATTTTTTTATGGCAGAATTATTTATGGCAGAAAGGCAAAATCTTACTGAAAAAAACAGTAGGAACTGAATGGAGGAGAACCCATTTTTGAAGCTATGTGTGCATGAACATCCACTGCTAGTGAGTGGGTGATGATGTTGTGGGAGATGAAGCAGGAATGGAGAAAGATCTGTATGTTAAAGATGAAAGGAAAAATTTCTGTATTCTCTAATTCACTTTCTCTGTTCCTACATTTTTTTCCTTTTGCATTTGATAAAGGTACTCTTCTTTTTCCTGTATTCTGTCACGATAGAAGAAAAAACTCTTTTGAGGGGCATTTGAGAAGGAGTCTCAATTTCTCACCCATATCTTTGCATCACTCTTTATGGTAAAGAATGGGGGTTTTCCCCTCACTAGGACCATGCAGTTCAGCTGTAAAAAATAATAATTAAAAAAAAAAAAAAAGCAGTGTGCCTTCTCTCACCTTGAGCTGCCAACGCTGCATTACACACTCTTTGCTCTCTTGCTAGTGCCCTTGAGCAGATGTAATGTGAGTCTGGTACGTGCTCTGAGGATGCATTCTTCACGTGGAGGAGGGGAAGGGCTATCTACAGGTAACTGAGCTGGTTTGGAGCTCAGGAGACCTGCATGGAAACTCCAGCCATAACTCTTAACTTTCTGTTTAATTTTAAGCAAAGCTCTGCAAAGGTATTTTATGCCTCGGTCAGAATAGTAGTGTCTGACCTCATAAGAAAATTGTGAGAGTAACTGTGCTAATAAAGGCTTGGATGTATGCTGTGATACTGCAGAATATGTAAGAATATGGTTCTATAAAATCCTTATTGTGTCCCTGTGGAAGGTAGTTTTTTGGATATTATACTCCCCCACCCTTTATTTTTTAAAAATCTTCAGTATTCATAAACAGTCGCTTCCTCCATCACCAGTCTTTTTGTTCATAGCAAAATGGCAATAAAAAGTAAATTACTGTGTTTTCAGACCTAAAAGAGCCCCAGCCACTGTTTGATGTCAACTCCCATCCCTTCTCTGTTACCCTTCTGTGTGACTGAAAGAAATCAATTTGTTGTTAAACTGGCATTTATTTTGTTTTACATGTCAGGCTATTATTGCAGGGAATGGGTGACGGGGTGGGGGGGGGAGGGATATTTTCTGAGTCTGGCCTGTGAGGACCTGTTCAGCATGGGTATATACTGCTGCACTCTTCTGGATGGAATTAGAACTGGCCAGACCAGCCGTTTCATTGCTAACAACGGGAGGTGATTCTGGTTTCGCCACATGGTAGATGCCTGTGTAAAATCCACACAGGCGTGCTTTAGAAAAACAAGATCTGAGTTTTCTTTCCTCTTGTTTCAAGAGGTTCCTAGCAGTAATATCCCAGGCAATGCCTAACTTGACGTAGATTCCTTATAACACACTGTATTTTGTCTTATGAAGCCTGTTGGTCATTGTAACAGACCAAGATCATGATGTGTGCAGCATAAACCAACTGTTACTGCTTCAAACTTTAAGATAATAAATACACATGATCCCGTTAAGTAATGGAAATATATCAAGTGTTGCACATCTGGTTTCAGGGATGCATATAACCTAGACAAAAACAATAGTCAAACAGGGAAAGTAGAATAATTTCCAGGTCAGTAATAATAATAACTGTTCACACAACACTCAGGGGAAATCAAGCATGCGTATTTGCATTTGGATACGTACTGCAAACTCAAGAAGTCTGCATACTCTTCTATAAAAGCATGCCAAAGTTTCTTTGAAAAGTTGTGTTTTTCATCACATTAATTACATGTTGGATATGGGTAGAAGACCACCATCGTGACATTACATCAACAGCTTTTGCACTAATATAAATACCACAAGGAATCCTGCAAACTAAAGTGAGCACACTCTACCCCAGAAATCTCTGCAGAACATGATTTAGCAGAGCAGACCAGAAATATCACCCTACTTGGCACCCTGCTCCTGAAATTTAGAATACCTCATGGAGAGTGAAGCTTTTTTAGAAAGAGAAAAGGTATCTCTCTGATTTCCAAGTTTGCCTTTTGTCGTTATAATTTCTATCTTTATATTAAATCACAGTTCTTTCTTAGATGTATTTCTCCTGTGCTTTAACATGGATGTAAGTGGAAAACTAATACAGTCCCTTTGAAAATCCCAAAATTACACAAATTCTGTGAACAGCAAAGAGTGTGCCCCTTTCCTAACTTGACATCAAAGGAGAGTCTCAGGGCATTTCAAATGAAGATAAAAATGTTTAATTCTCTGTATAGAAAATACTTTCAAGTGAAACGTACATTGGAAAGAGAAAGCTCCCTCCCCAATGCTTTGGCCTTGCAGCCTCTAACGTCCCAGGACTGAGTCACAAGTCAAATTTGAATGCTTTATTTGTTGTTCTCTCTAAAATAATTATATGCTGCCACGTTAGTAGAAGAAGGTTACTGTATGGAAGAAATAGCTTGGGGTAGTTGGATATTCAAGACAGTTGTGTATGCTTTATAGAAGCTGTGTCTAAGCTGGAGGATAGTCCAGATTCCTGGATCTGGGTGCATGACTCTGTGTCCATCCTGGTGCGAGAGTCAACTCACAGCCTCCTCATGTCTTAAGAACTAGTGCCCTGAGGCATACAAGGGTATGCACCTAGGGTTATTTTCATTGCAAACTGCATAGCTTAAAATGTGTCAGAATGCTATAGTTGGGTTGGGTGTGCTTTGAGGGTTTTTTCTGCATAAAGCGGTGATTGAATTCTTCATCCCACTTTTTCAGTCAAGGGTCCTGGCACCAAGTGTTGCACTCTGCATAGTAGCTATATGGCTTCATTGCACCAATGCAAAACTTCAGAAATATAATTTGATTAAATGAAGGGAATAAACAAATGTACTTTCATTCTCAGTCCTGAGAATTCTTACAGAATCTAAAGCTAAGTGGGAATTAGAAATGTGAGAAAAACGACCCAAGCATAGAGAAATCAGTGCCATTGGCATGTTGCAGTAGATGTGGTTTGGGAACGCTCAGATATTCAGCATTGTATTCCTCCATCCAGCCCAAACTGTAATACATTATAGTTCCAAGTGTTAATATTCTGGTTTTATCTGTTGTTTACAGTGTGAAAACCAAGCCCAGTGTTGCATCCTTACTCAAGGACTATGTTATGAGATCTTTCTTATTTGGACTGTGATATAAGGAAAGATTATTCCCATGATCAAAACATGGCCTTCCTACATATTTCCTCGGGTCTTTTGCCCTGAGACAGTGACTCTCATTTTTAAAGTGCCAATTTTGAGTAGCAGTACACAGCAGAAGTATGTTATTTTTTAATTTTTAAAAATGAATACTGTCCGCACAACTTTATCATGCATGTAATTGACAGTGGCTGTTGGAATTACAATATTTAATCTGTTGAAAATCTTGAATTCACACCTACAGGTAACTGAATAGCACTCAGGTTTGTAAAACAGCCGAATAATGGCAGTATTATGCCAAATATTTGACTGGTGGAATATGTATGAGTTCTTTTCTGCAAGTATTGAAATATTGCTGAGATCTTAATGTTCATGGCTTTAAAAAATGAGAGTGAAGAATTGTAATCTCATGACTTGCACCTTTCTCTGCATTGTTCAGCAACGTTTTTTCTGTTGTTGAACACTTTTTCTGTTGTTTGTTGTGCTGTGTTACAAGCTAGACCACATTCCAAGTTTAAAAGTGAGGATCCTGTATAATTTCTACTTCTGTCTTCTGTTATTCCTAGATTCTGCTCTCACATAATAAATGTATATTTCTGCTGAAGTCAATATGTAGGAGGAACTTTTTTTTTTCAAGCCAGGGGTAAGCTTTCTCCATAGAAGGACACCTTTAAATGCCATAGCAGGTGTAAAGCAGAAGGATAGATGGGGGAAGATGTGTGGTAAGATGGCTCTGAACCTCTCTGCTAGAATTTTTCCACAGAGAGCACATGCCAAGAAAAAAGACCCACAAACCTTCTTTCCTGGTTGGACTATTCATCACCTTCTGCTGGGCTCATGGTCCATTCTTGCTCTATTTTCATAGAGAACTGAAAGGCCTTGAAATTTGGAGTGGTAAGAAAGGAGGGCCCTAACTCATTTAGGGACCTAAACAACAACAGAAAGTTCCTCAGTCTCTCAGCTTCTTTCATGTGAAGTGACCATAAGGCCACTTTCGGACGCAAAACAGGGCCAATGCGTCTTCTCTCTTCTTTTTCAATTGTTCATCTTTTCTTCATACTTTTCTTCTGCATTCTAGTCCCTCATATGGATCAAAATCCAGTTAATAGTTGGGCTCAAGGCAGACCTTTAATCTGCGATATTCTAGTGAGCTATAAATCAGATAAGACTCATTTGTGAGTTTCTTCAGGTGCAAAACATGATAAATGTGCCGTTGAGCTTGTAGCCTTGCCATTCATCTCATTTCTTCCTAATGTAAGCTTTTTGAATGGGCTTGGTCTGAAGATCTTGGCTCATGGAAACATTTTGAGGCAGTATAGAATGCTTATGGAAAACTAAGAGAAAAGCAGTAAGGAGGAGGGATATGGTCAATTGAACTTACTGTTCCAGACCACAGTGATACTTGTGTGGTAGCGGCAGAGCTTCAGAGGTGTGAATGAAACAGTCTTTGTCATTCTTGGGATAAAGGAGAACATTGCTGTCCTTGGCTTTTGAGACAGAGAAGGATAGTCTCCTCAGATGTAGTCTTTGATATTGTTATGACTTTCAGGTAATTTTCAGAGGTTCTGAACATCCATAGCTCCAAATTAAATCTTTGTGTTGTTCCCAGACAATCCTGCCTCCCATTGTAGCTTACTGCAGGGTCTTTTGGTTCTAAGATTATCCAACAGGGTAGAAGGAGGAGGGAGTTTTATCTACAGTGTCAACTAGATTTGCAGCAGCTATGTGGGAGGAAAGCATCTAACTTCAAAGTATTAGAACTGGAATTGTACCCTGATACCCAGAAGTTAAGCAGGTCTGCCTCTCATCTCCCTGTTATCATAATCACAATACATTTTTTCAGCTAAATGCAAGGTAGCAGGATAGGTCAGATTATGGTGAGTTCCCCAAAAAGTCAACATACCATCTTAAATCAGAGACAATACTGACAAAATAAGGATCAGCTTTAGCTGGAATGCAAGTATTTGCTGGGAAGAAGGGAGTGAAGCATGAATCAGATTCTACCCAGAGTTTGCAAATCAAAGAACTACTGAGTTGCAAGTGAGTTTTTTCAAAGGATTGCAAGAATATCTACTAGACTACCAAGGGACTTATGGTGATTTATAAGCAGAAGACAGGTGCAGGCATTGATTTGACTAAAACATTCAGTTTAAGACACAGTGGAACTTTTTGCTGTTTGATTAAAATTCCTTGTGCTAAACCACAAGCAGTTCTTTCACTTTGTCCCAAAGGCCTTGCTGTAGCAGGGGACACTGAGCAAGTGAGCACGTTATCACTCTGTTCATTCAATACATACACCTTCTGCTGGCTGTGCATGGATAGGAGGGATCGAGTCAAAGCTGAACAAAGAATTATGGTGCTGCTGGAATTCGGCCTGCAATCACATCCATATAGTGCCACCTTAACTCCAGTATGATTGTGCGTCAGAATAAATTGTGCTCCTGTGCTATAGTAAGGTGTAGGTCTTGTGCTATATGCTGCAAAGAGCATAATACCTGTTCTCATTTTGCAATTGTTTGTGGTGTTTTAAGGCTGAATTTGTTTTCAGTGTTGTTCTCATTACTATACATGCAGCTTCCAGTACTGCCTCAATGCCCCCACTTGCAATATTTTGTGGAAATTAAGTGAGAGCATGTATGTAGAGTTTACCATCTAATAATGCTAGATTTTATGACATGAGTAAGAGCTATTAAGAAATTGGTTTGTGATTCTTCAGACATTCTCCACAAAACCTACTGCTATGAGTCACCCCACTGAGATTGGTAGGATCAGACCTTGCATATGCTCCAGTGGTATGTGCCCAGTGGTCTTCTCTTTACAGAAGCTGGTCGTGGTGACACAGATGTGCTGGACTGGTCACTGGCCTTGTTTCAATTTCAAATATGGAACTGTGATTTCTGGAAAGATGGAGATGAAGACAATGGGCACCTTTCACATCCCAGTTGAAAGATGATGTCAGGGTATGTTTATCAAGAAGCTTTCAGGGTGGACAGCCATTAGCAATATTTTGTTGCTGTACCACAGTTTTTGTAATGTTTACACACTAGAAGGTGTTGCAATTGTACTGTGAGCGGGGGAAATCATGGTGATTCTGCTGCAAGACTCACATCACACTGTTCTCTGCCGTAACAAAATGTACACACCAGCAAACGGCTTGGCACAGAGGAGGCTAAAGTTCTTTCCTGAGGTGAGGGAAGGGAACTTGCCCCACCCCGATTGATATTGTTTGAGCTTCAAAAGAGCCTCTGTTTGAGACTTCTTGAAGTTTCTTGGTAAATTGAGATGCTGCACAGAGCAATTAGAGACCAGACCTAAAAGTAGAAATGTTTAATCCTTACTTTTAGCAACCTGTATTTTATGAGTGCATCCCACTCAGTGAAGTAGATTAGTAAATAAAATTAAAGACAGGGAAATGTAGGCATAAAAATAAATCATTTTCTCATAAGCAGACAGTATGCTTGTATTAGAGCCAGATGAGAAGCCAAGAGATTATAGCCTGAAAGCTAAATGTCTCTTGAAGCAGTTTCCCTTGACCGTAGTCAGATCTCAATTTTGGGATAAGAGTACACTCTGAAAAGAAAGAAGTTTTGTTTCTTTACTTGAAGTGACCTTGTCTGTTTTGCATCCAGAAGTGTGATATTTACATTTTAAAAGTTCTCTGATGTATTTAACAACGAGGGGCTCTTAATTCTTAAATTTTTTAAAACATGTCAGTTTTGGTAGATAGGCTACATGTGCTGTGCAAACCTCAACAGTTATTTTAAATAACTTACATAAGGAAACCTTTCCTGAGAATCTCTGTGTGTATGTAATAGATGGGCTTTACTGCCCTGTGATGATGATTTCTCAGGCACTCAGATTCATGAAGTCTTAGCTTTGTTTCTTAATCCTGTGAAGGAACAAAGCCTAATGATTTTTGAACCCTGCCTGTATAAGCAGTACAGCCAAACTTTAATTATTAGTAGGCAGAGACCTCTGCTGGAAATTGTTCAGTACTTCAGGGAAATACAGATTTCTGTTCACACTTAGAACAAAGCTTGGAAAACCCTCCTGGTGAGAAAGTCAGAGGCTGGGGAAGGACTACATTAATGGCAGCATAGATATTCTTTATATGGCTCTTCTCTCTGTCTTTTCTGTGAGAGATGAATGGGTTTCTTTAAAGAAAATAATTGCTTTAACTTGGATCTGTACACGAGTACAACAATGGTAACACTTTTGGACTGCCTCTGGGAAGAAACAGTCCGTTTGGCCCAGCAGTGTCTTGGCAGACAGCAGTATGTCTGTGGGACTGGCAACTGCCATGCGGGGAATGCACCTTGGGCTAATGCAGGGGACCCCAGGGAGGAGAGAAAGCCCAGCTGGATGAGTCCTGGCAAGTACACCATGGTAGTAGCACCGGCATGTAGCTTCAGAGAGCCATTTACTGCATCAAAAATGATCAGCAAAATGCTCAAGCCACGATCCCTGTGCTAGTCAGTCCTGCAGAAGCTTCCTCAGTGATATTTTCTTTTATTAATAGTTGCAGTGCTTTTGTACATGATGGTCCAGTATGCTGCCAGTTTCTAATCTCAGGGAAGGTTGTGTAAAGCTAAAGCAGGAATTGACCCAATAATTGTTCTCAGTAGGCTGCAAAACTTGGTAGCTGTCGGGAGCATTGGCTTCCCATGTCTGTAAAGGAAACTGGGTTTGCTCTGGGACAGCACCAGAAACAGCAAGTGCCAAAGCTCCTGAGATTCAACGAGTGTCTGCCAGGCAAATTTTGAAGAGTCCCAAGTTTCTCTCCCGACAGTAGGATTCAATCTCAAAAATAAAAGAACGCTTCTCATGGAAATCGCAACTCGTAAGCATGTGCTGTTATTTGCTCCCCAAATCCATAAAAAGTCACAACAAAATGTCTAGAAGTATCTGCATTCTCTGGAGTTGATCAATCAGTTTGTTGGTCTAGCATGGTAGGTACAAACAGTACAATCAATGCAATTTGGAGTAAATGATGCTATAAAATTGCCCTCACGCAAAGTTTATTAGTTAATGGAAAGATTCCTAGTGACTTCAAGTTTTTGATTGTGCTCAGACAGAACATCTCCACCAGCTACATAATACACATACGTAGTAGATGGCATTTTAACAGTTTCCCTAGCCATTTAGCCAACTGCAGCTTTCTCTGCTTTAAAATGAGCAGAGTGTAGCTGGTGGCCACGTGTACAAGGAATGGTAGTGAAGTGTTCAGTGTGAGTGACAGTCTGACAGGCCTCTTGGAGGGGTTGGGATATTAACTTTTAAACTAAAGCTTCCCAGTGGACTTTGCATTTTTCTTCGAAAAAAATGACAGAACTTTCTTGGTTTATCCTCAGACCAAACCCCAGTTTAGAAATCCTAGCTTTGTAGTATTTTATGGTTCTGTCTGCTAATGTTTCTTTCACTTAATTTTCATACAAACACACTCCTGCTCCTATTGACCCAAACAGCCAATACTGAATACTTGTGGACTAGTTTGGTTCACACACATCTCTTTATTTGAAAGGATATCCAGAGTCACAGATTTTTTGGTTAAAGAAGAAATCAGATAATCTTGGTTTAAAGTTCTTTCATCCAGCACCTCGCCCCAAAGTCCAGGCTCTATACAGAACCACTCTTACAAGTTCCTTCTGAGTGAGTGTTCATGTTCTGCCTCTTATTTGGTCCTGTCTCTTTTCCTTTGACGAACCACTTGTCACACCAATCCTAGATATATCTTAGGAATTCCTGGGCTGCTAGGCTTTTGATTTTTAGAAGAAACCATGTGTCTTACAACATTTGTCTTACACGAAGAGCCCACTGACCTACCCGTTTCAGTGATGTTTAAGAGGCAGAGGATTCTCTGATACCTCCTTCCTAACACATTGTTTGACTCTTCTTTGATCTATGCTAACAACATAATTTTTCTGTGGTAAATAGAGCATGTAGCTTTGGAATATTTAAAATATACAGAATATATTGCCTTAAATACAGAGCTGCATTCATACAGATTAGCTTCCCTGACACGCCAGAACAAATCACTCAAATATGTTTTACATTATTTACTACCGATCATAAATAAAATTCACATTGTGATAACCCCTGCTATGATATTGGGCCTGCATGTTGTTCATTTCTCCAGGTGTTGGCAGTTTTCATAACCTGTCTATCTAGTTTTTGTGACAAACATTTGTCACAGACATAGGCTCTACTGGGCTAGGTAGCAGACATGTGCAGAGCAAAGAGAAAGTTTTTTCTATCCACTCCACCATAACATTTCCAAACACTGTGCCTGAACTTAGGTTTTTTTGTTGCTTAGCCCTGTGAGCGTGCCAATCTGTGTTGACATTTTAGGTTACTTAAGCACTCTGGTGGCCATTTTAGCGTGGAAGGAGAAAAATTTATAAGGTGTTCCGAGTGCTGGGCTTCCATGTCATCCTCGAAAATACTCAAAAAGGTCTGGTAATCCAATCTGAAAATAATTTGAACAGTTTTTGATAGAAATTGGCAGTACAAACAATATTCATAAAGAAACACATGGACAGCTGAGGATAGTCAGTACAAAGCTGCAAACTGACTCCATCATTTCACAGAGGATCAAACATTAGGCAAGAGTTTACCTACATTATTGTGCTCAACTCTGATGAAATAACTGAGATTGTAGCTGGAAGGAACTGTAAGCCATCGAATCCTTTAAAATGCCTGTTGTTTTTATTAGTATTTTTACCTGCTAGTCACATCATTAGCATCGTAAGGAAAGCAAGAATCATAGTACAGGTATTTCTGAAAGCCAGCTAATTTTAGAGAAAGCCAACGTTATCTTCCTTTTACACTACAAATAAGATAATTAGAAGTACAACAGAAAGCAAGAGTGTTTAGAAAGTCTGCTTCGGAAGCCACTTTAAAAGCATTTGTGTGTTATAAATTATCACAGAAATTAATATGAAAAAATGCATAGATGAATTTTGAAATTGTAGAGGTTTTGGCAAGCGAGAAGCCCTTTTCTCAGAGTGTCATCTGTTTTTACTTTTACACTAAAACAGCCCTGCAGTATCCTTTTAGATAGTGCAGGAGCCCCCAGCTGGGCCTCCCTGACTTCTAGTGGAAAACCTACCAAAATGTAGAAAAAAAGCTTTCCTTCTAAATAGCAAGAGCCATGTGTCAAAGAGTGCATGTGTGTATGCTATAATATAGAATCGAGTTGTGTGATTTGTATAGATTTCACAGATTAGAAGTGAAACCAGTTTTGTCACCATATTGATACCTTCTCGTAGATGGAGAATTCAGACCAACCAGAAAACAAAAGCCCAGCATTGGGACTAATCAGCCTTAAAGATGGAATAAATTAACATTCTAAAAGCAAATCCATCCCCAGCAGATTTGTTAGCCAAGAAAAGGAAGGCTCCACTGAATCCAGTAGAGATTCAGCTGTTGACATTGCACAGGCATATTCTGATGCATGGTGACACAATGTTAAGAGAAAACATCTTCAGTCTTTTGAAGTAAGAATCTTCAGTTTGCCTCTGTAGGGTTTTTCATATGGAAGTGTCTCTACCACAACATTCATTCTCCTCAGTCATTTATTCTTGGAGTTTTTTGTGGGACATCTAAGTGATTCAGTCAGTCTATTGATAGACAGTAACAATAAAGCTCCAGGCTTTAGGAGCATCACAACATAACGCAGATTCCCATCGATTGCAGTAATGACAACTGTACATGTTCTGACTTGGCTTCTGCTCATTACTGTAGCAGCATCTCTGAATGCTCCTGCCCATTCAGTGGAAGACTGGAGCCGAGCATGCTGCATGGCGGGGCAGCAGCCTTTGACACGTCTGGCAATGAACTACATGCCATGAATCTGGAGACAAGCGTTTAGGTGCTCAAAGCCCTAGTTTTGAAGTGTTTGAAGCACAAGCTTCAAATAAAGGAGCTTCACTATGAAAAACGAGAGAAACGGAGAATTTATCCTTAATCCAAACCAGAGTGGTTACTGACAGAAGAAGGACACTGAGAGGATCAAAGCTGTCACCTAAAAGAATGTGGTAGTTAAAAAAGAGTGTGCAGCAGTATCCTCATTCCTACAGATGCTTCCCTCTCTGCAAAATGCTGAGAGAGGCTGCACGTAAACATTTTTATTATCATGTCACATGATGGTGCTGCACTGACGGTGATAGATTTCCTGGCAAATGTTTGTGTAGAAAGGCAAACATATGGCAGAGTGATCTACTACGAGACGGCACTTGGGACCTCCGCCCAGCCCGTCAGGGATTCTCAGGATCAGTAAGAACCAGTGGGTTCATTATAGTCTGTGTATCTATGTGTCTGTGTGTGTGTGTGAGAGACAACGAGTTCCTATTCAATGAAATAAAGGAATGTGTATATAACATTCCTGATGTCTGAAGGTTTACATCAGCTTCGTGTGTGTATACTTCACTGAATATAATTTTATGGGATATGTGTATGCAGTTTAACATTCAGTATAAATTTAATCTTCCAGTTTTTCATTAGTCTGTAGGTGTGCAGTACTATATAGTATTTTGAAGACTGAAATTCTGTCTGGAAAACTCAAACGCAGAATCTTGCTGGTCGTGCAAGTGGGCAGTCAGAATTAATGGGAGTTTTACACTCAGCTGGCTTGCATGAGTCTGCTTCCTTTCATTGCTTTGTGCAGCAGAGGACTGGGTACGCCAGGTACATATTGGCCAAATTATTCCTTGTATTGGTGTCAGTAAAGTTGCACCAAGCGCATTTGGCCTCCTGACCTTTGTTACAAGTATTGTAGACTACATATTTGCTGAGAAATTAATTCATCCCTTGAATTTGCATACCTGTTGTCACTTTATTAACTTTGGGAAATGAACACAAAATGGAAGGATCTTTTGCCGGTTCATTTAAAGTCCCATTGCTGAAACAAACAAACAAATTGCACAAAGTCTATATAATGGCCAGTACCACATGTAAAACAGCTTACGGTTTTCAGTTATGGAATAACCTGCTGTTACTGGTTTATATTACTGCTCTGAATCGCGATTGTTCATATCCTTTGTTAAGAATGTTAATTCTGCATTATGTGGACATTTCTGATATCCGGGTAAATAGTTTATACTGGTTTGAATCCTTCTATATTGGATGCTGAAGTCTACATGCTATAGTTCCCTCAGCTACTACTGTAAGGTAAAAACTACCCTGGAAGACAGAGGAGGACACTGCATGGGAAAGCAAACTGCGGCTCATTTCAGCGTCATGCCATTGCTGTCTGAGACTTGTCCTTCATACAGATGTATGGAAAAGCGGATCTTTTCCTGTTGGCAGGGTCCAAAATGACACATGGGTCCAAAGCTAGGTTTGCGGGGCAGCACAATTTAACTAAAGGTCTGTAGTGCCTAACCAGACATACCAATTCGTGCCTTTCTGCTACTCCCCTGATAGCCGTGCTCCAGAAATTCAGTGTTGATCACCAGAGGACAAAAAGCCGCTGTGAATGTTTCTCCTCTTTGGGCACCATGAGCCACATGGCAACAAAGACTGAATTTCATCTTCACAGGGCCAGCATCTACCCAGTACAGCAAGCTGCCAGACCCCATGAAGTTGCAGAGAGAAGATGCAATATAAGCTGTTAATACAGGCGTTACATGAATGGACAAAAGATTCATCTATCACTTTCGGTCCCAAAGTTCCTGCTCATCTCTAGACAGGCAATATGCCCTTTGAAAGTTTCAGTGGGAGGTTTGCCTGAGTAAGACAGGGGCATCATGTCCAGTGGGAATAACAGTCTATAAATACCTGTCTATTGTACGACTATCATTGCCAATTCTGTTTGGCTGCTTCATCTCATAATATTCTCTTTGACTTTCTTAATACTAACCAGCCTAAATATTTTATGCTTGTCTTCCAGCAATATACTAAGCCCCTTGCTGCTACTCAGTGAAGACAGGTATCATTTTTCTGTTTATTCTGAAACACTGTAGTTCTCTGAACTACAGTGGCAAGGTTTGAACTAGTGTTTAATAAGATGGCATCCACTTAAACGTAAGTGACAGCTAAAGAAAAAAATAAACAAGTGGCCAGAAACAAGCCATTGCCTTACCAAGTCACTATGTTCTAATTAAACAGTATTGTTGTCACTTCTCTAGAAATATGTACGTTTTTCTGGCTTATAATAATTTCTCTGCAATGTGTATTATTTTGTAATATTTACATTGTTGTTGTATCTTACTGAGATTTTACATTTTAGCAACTTCGTTTCTCAGTGATAGGAATCAGGAACAACTGGACTGTATCCCAAGTAGATAATGTGTCATAAACAGTAGCAGAAACAGATCCTTTGACTTCTAAGAGACCTAGTGCATATTGGCTGTTTGCTAGCAAGTGCAGTGGCCCTGATTTTTTATTATTCTATTTATTATTTATAAACATATAACTTTCCAAACTCAGAAGAAGAAAAGCATGCCTTCTTTGAAGAGGGCAGTGTTGAGGAAAACAAAGTCCGACTATGGGGAAAAGGATACATTATACAACAAAGGGATCACTGAAATGCAAGGCAAGGTAATGTTAATTACAAGTTATAATCTTAATTGTTACTAAACACGCTAACTTCCTTTCCTCCTCCACATCCTACTCATGACCTTTTCTTCTCATCCTATATACCACTTTAATTCCAGGCTGTTTATATTCCTATGCTAACCCTTGCTCATTAGAGATGTGGTAGACCTAATCAGCTGTCCTGGGTGTCTGGGAGGGATGGAGTTTTGAGGAAGGAATTCAAAAGAAAGGAGGCTGTGATTCTTGAGACGCAGAATATGAAGGACATGTCACAAGCAGGGAGTACAGGCTGGAGATCTCTGAGAGACAAATAGGTGAGCAGGATATTAAGTTTGGCATGGTTAATGGGGAAACAATCGACATGTGGC
This sequence comes from Athene cunicularia, assembly GCF_003259725.1. Classification (NCBI taxonomy): domain Eukaryota; kingdom Metazoa; phylum Chordata; class Aves; order Strigiformes; family Strigidae; genus Athene; species Athene cunicularia. The sequence continues at coordinate 18,101,946 of NW_020799112.1, forward strand.
TGCCACATGACAAGATGTAAGTAGGAAGGGGCAGTCTTGCAGGCCATCACAAGAAACATGATCTGGAGGTAGTGGGTATGTGGAATGTGTGAAGAAATGTGCTTTTAAGAAGTTCTCACGGGAGCCAGCTGGAACCAGTTCTTGCGTTGCACAGGGTGGTGTGCTGATCTTTCAGAGTACACCAGAAGGCTTAAGTGATAGCATTTCGGACCAAGTGTGGTGGTGGTGGATTTGGCAGCTTCAGTCCCTCCCTTCCAGCTTCCCTTTACTCCCTGGAGAGGAAAGGAACAACTGCCCAGAGAGCTGGGTCCTTCTTTGTTGGGAATAAGGGAGAGAAAATAACTTGCCCCATTTTCTGTCTGGCCAGTGATGACTTACTGCTCCTGCAGCCCATCGGGCACAGAATCATCCATATCCATTTCCACAAGCACTATCCTCATGCCCATTTTCATTCTGGCACCCATCATGGTCATCACCCTCAGCATCGCCACAGCCACACAGCCTGAGAACTCTCCTCAGTGCCTTCAGCCCCAGTAATATCTCAGTCCTTGCCCCCACATCCCCTTGAGCACTAGTGTCGTCCAAGAGTCAGGGGGATGAGGCAGCAGGTCTGGGCAGGATGAGGGTGGGAAGGTGAGAAAAAATGCACTGGTTCTGGCTGGGTTACAGTTCATTTTTTTCACAGTAGCTTATATGGTGCTATGTTTTTGGATTTGTGACCAAAACAGTGTTGATAACACAGGGATGTATTTGATATTGCTGAACGGTGCTCCTGCAGTATCAGGGTCTTTTCTGTTTCTCATGCTGCCCTGCTCGCGAGGAGGCTGGGGTTCACAAGAACCTGGGAGGGGACACAGCTGGGACAGCTGACCTCAACTGACCGAAGGAATATTCCATACCATATGGCATCATGCTCAGCAATAAAAACTGATGGAAAAAGGAGGAAGGGGGGACATGTGAGTTATGGCATTTGTCTTCCCAAGTAACCACTATGGTGATGAAGCCCTGCTTTCCTGGAGATGGCTAAACATCTGCCTGCCGATGAGAAGTGGTGAATGGGTTTGTTATTTTGCTTTGCTTCACACGCAGCTTTTGCTTTTCCCATTAAACTGTCTTTATCTCAACCCACAAGTTTTCACTTTTACCCTTACAATTCTCTTCTCCATCCCACTGCGGGGGAAGAGTGAGCCAGTGGCTGTGTGGGACTTCGCCACTGCCTACTGGGATTAACGCACAGCAAAGAAGCAGCAGGATGCTCAGGCCAGTGAAGCCAATGTGTAAAGCACAGGTATGGCAGGAAGATGTTTCCAAGTGACTCTTGAGCAAAGCAAAGTGATTATAAAGAACTGCCATGTCCTCGAAGGCACTGCTTCACACAGACTGGAGAAAGAGCGTATGTGGATGGGAGAGGGCAAGAAAGATGTGTACTGGTCATTTCACAGAGAAGAAAAACACTCATGGAAAAAGGATAGGAAGATCTGGATATGACCTAGGTAGAAGAGGTGGAGGGAGATGAGGATAAGACTCATTTTGTAGATTTGAGTCACTGAGAGTTGAGATGAGATGTTGGCCATGGGAATAGGGAAAGACGATCTGAAGAAAGCTTCAGAGGTGACATCATGGGAAAAATGCTGAGTTCTTCTACTGATTTCAGCAGAGTTGGGATGACGTTCCAGTCATTTAGTTTGGATTCTGTTAAACTCTTGTTGATGCCAAGCTATCCAGGAAGAAACTCACAACTGAATTATTAATTCCTTGGGTTTTTTGAGTCAATACCTATGCATCACACTGCCTTACAACAGATGAGATTCGGAGCTTGGATTCTGGAGCTGTGAATTCTACAGCAATAGGTACATCCCAGAATCAAACTGCTGCTCCCGAGAGGGGGTTTATGGTACAAAACAGCCACAATCCCAAGAAGTTGCGTGCTAGCCACATTATTTCTTTCTGTTCCCCAGCTTCTGTCACTGTCATTCAGGTGACACAAAAGTAAAGTTACAAAGCTCCTTAAATAAAGATGTTGTATTGTCCATGTTGGGATGTAATTATTCATTAAGTCACATTCCAAAAGGCACTTTGATGGATGTACCAGAGGGCATGTGAGAGAAATCCTTTTCTCCAGTATTTATGAGGGGAAACTACGACGGGGTAAGTGCCATGAATCTGGCATTGAATTTATTGTTCCTGTCAACTCTCAACATATTTCTCACCCAATAAATCTCTGAGGCTTTAGATGACACATTTAAAATATTTCTCCAGAGCAGAAACGTCTGTTGCAGGTTTTCTTTCCTAGGTATTATGGCTTTATAGCTTTAGAGACGGAGTTTCTCACCTGGCCATTTGAAGAGGCATTTTATAGATTAGTAAATCAAATGGAGATGAGAAGTCATTAGTTTCATCGTAATGATGTCTCTACCAAACACTTAAAATTATGGGAACAGCAAAGTAGACTGTGCAACTTATGACCAACAAGATAATCTTTATATCACATGTAATGTTTACTGCATATTAATGGAAGTACTAGATTTTGATGCGTGTTTCTCAACCAATGGCTGCTAAAGCATCTCACATGCCACAAGGGAAAATTCAAAGAACAGTGAAGTTGCAAAGTCGGGTAGTCAAATGTTGGGAAATACTTGGGCTCATGTTGCTGGTACAACTTTATTTCTTCTTGGGCAGTTTGTGATGCAATCATCAATATCTCTTTCTGGGTTGGTTGGTTTGTTTTTCCCCCATAGAAAATCTCAGGCTGGTTACCACTTAGAGACCCTAGAAGGTCATAGAGTCCAATACCTTTGCATGCAGTGTCAAGATTTCCACATAAAATGATGAGTTAACTGGCAACATAGTTATGGATTATTAGTCTTTGTATGGAGAAGTTACCGGCAGAGAATGACACATACTGGGCAACGGAACTTTCTTAGATAATGTGTGGGTTTTCTTGATGTATTCTAAGATACTCTGAAATCTTTGTCTTCTTACACTTGTGGCTGCTTTTACCTCTGTCTCCTAATCCCTTTCTGCTTTTCTCACATCCTTCCTGGGCTTTAGCTCCTGCTGCCCTTCCAGCTTTTCCCAGTTCTCTCTCTGCGTGCAGGTCTGGTCACTGCGCTCTGTATACTGTCTAGGTACTCGTAGGGAGACAGCCATTTGTTCCTCTCATAAGCTTTGCTTCCACAGGCCTCTCCAGTCATGAGCTGAATCACATTCACTTTAGCCTAGAGCGTGTTTGGTCCAGACAGAACATCTGAGACTTGTTTATCAACCCCTGTTGAGCACGTATGAATGCTTTTCAGTCTCTTGCAACTTGGCTACGTTTATATGGTACCTGGCAATTTGGTAATTTTACATTTATTTCTTCTGCTGTTAATTGTCAGAAGAGTTTTGGTAATTTATCCACAAAATTATCATGGAAAATTTCAATTCTAATGGTTAAATTATGAAAAATATACAAGCAACAGAAAACAAAGGTTCAGATTGGAAATTGTGAAGCAGCATTGACTGTAGGCATCTTTTGTCTGCTGTAGCTTTAGCTGAAATGCCTGTAGAGAACAAGGAATGGCAGCCATGCATACTTGCTAATAACATTTCCATCCCATACAAACCTTTCCAGCTAACAGTGGAAAGCTCCCAAGCAGAGAGGAAGTTAATTTTAACTGAAGTGCTCCGATCTTTTATGCCTCTAGGATACACATTCACACCTCTGCAACATGTAAAGCGATCACCTTAAAGATTGTCTTATTTAATATGATTAGGAGATTGCTCCAGTGTACAACATAAGAAGATTCATGAGACTGAGTATAGATAACTTGCTCTGGCTATGATACACACCCTTCTCCCTTCTAAGCTTATTACAGAGAAGGCTCGAGATTCCCTGGTGAGCTTCTTATCTTCAGTAATTAAGAATATCCTAATGGGCATAGTAAGTGCCTTTCTGTGCATGTTGGGATGGACATATAACATCATGGCCTCTTTCTGTCTGACATGAAGTAGCTCTGTGATTTCAGACAGTGCTCTCAGACATGTCTTGCACAGGGGAATGGCTCAGTTGTGACTCAGAACAATTTCCTATTAAAATATTTAACAGACAAGCACTAGCTTACTGTGGACATAGGCAAAATACTAATCATCATAATCATTGCTGACACATTTTTACATACAGGAAAAGGAAGTGCAGCAGAAAAGAAAATTATATCAGCTATAGATAGATAAGTAAAAAGAAGTAATTTTATTTCAGTATCTTACAGTAAAGTTGATTATACAAGTGGCCATGCTGCAGAGTATTTATAGTTTTATCTCAGAAGGGATTTGAGTGGGGAAAGCAAAAATTGTAAGGTGGCCAGGGACAGAATTTCAGACGCAAATACAATAATCACTGTGGGTTCGACAGACACAGTATAGGCAGCATCTCACAAAATGACAAGTGCAAGACAGCAGCATGAGTAGGGTCATGCAAACAAGACAGCACACAAACGTCCCAATATATGTGTACAAAACCATGATCATGGAGTATTTAATGGAAAACTTCTCCAAGTTTAAAAATTTATTCATTACTTTGGAGCATGCTTTTGAAATTAGGCCTTTTGTGTCCATATGCTCTTTTCTTAAAGATTGATCCACACTTTTGAATTAATGGAATTCTTCCTCTATGAAAATTCTCAACCAGGAATGTAGCTGGTTTTCTCCTTATATGACTGGGGGGGG
>NW_020799112.1:18106699-18110169 GCF_003259725.1 Athene cunicularia
TACTGTGTAAAGAACCTTTTAGGACCCCCAACTGGAATTAATTTTTTGTAAGCGTAGACAGCTTACAAAACGAAGGCTGCGTTTTCAGTTTTAACTCTTCATTTCCTGATTTCCCATTCATAATAATGCATTAACGAGTCTTCCTGCAGTTAGGATAATAAAAATCTTGTAAGCAAGTGATTGCTGACAGTAAGTATATACAATTGTCATTTGAGGGTAGATGAAAGGATTTCTTAATAATACTGGAAAAGTGATGACAATGTAGAGAGCTTGGACATTTTAGAGATGGTGATGTCTGAGCAGTAAAGACCTTTCCACTGTGTGCTTGAGAGGCATAAGGGAGAATGAGTCTGCCTGAGGCCTCTCAGTAATACTGTAATTTGAGTGATAAATATAGCAACAAACACGGGAAGGTAGCCTGTATGGAGCAGGCAGGAAGAGGTTATGGAGCCAGCTTTTTAAAGGTGTTAGGAATTAGCTGAACATCAGTACTTCTCTGTATCTTTAGGTGTCTTGGTACTATTCAGGATTTCCCCTGCATCATCCGTATCTCTGATCTCTACATACCATATGTATACACATATTCTGTGCATAGGTATACATACTCCCATAGAAAAGATTGATCCCTAAAACATAGGTGTAGCACATTGCCATGGTAGCACATCACTTGACTCTGGACTCCAGTAGAGGCAACATCAACAGAGAAGGGCCCAGTAGTTTGGCTGAAGCACAATAGGAGCAACTAGAATGAACAGTTACTTGAAAGATTCCAAGAAAGATTTGGCAAACAAGTATCGTGAAGTAAAGCTTCTCAGTAATTTAAGAACACTTTTTTATTTGGAAAGAAAAATTCAGTGGTGTGGTAGCGGCTTCATAACAGTTACCTCAGACACTATCTGTCCTGCGTGACTCACAGTTTCACTACAGACCACACTCCTGGCCCTGCCACCTCTCTGCATGGTCCTGCTGGGCCTCTGCCTTTTTATGCCCTTTCCCTGCTCATACCTGTATATACCAACCTGCTCTGGAAATGTAACACCTGTCTGGCAGCATGAGAAGTGAGAAGGAACTTGGTCTTAATCATTTGGGGGGGCTTAGGGGGAAGGAGAGCCATCCCTGCTGTATGTCTCCCTTGCTCAGTAAGGATATGGTGTTGCTGCCTCTGTGATCTGCCGTCTTTGTGCCCAGAGCAGACTCAGCTGTTGACTTCTGCGGACTTAGGACCTGGCCTATATACATGTAGCATGTATATTGTCAAGCCTCCGCACCCCTCCATTCACAGTTGTGAGCTGAAACTGCTCTTGAAGTGTTTGGAAGAAACTCTCTTCACTCTTCTTTCCCACTTCTGTGTGGAAGGGGTAGATGAACTTCCCTTTGTAACAGAAGGAACAGAATACAGGTGACAGCAGGAGATCTCAGGCTTTGTATGCTGTGATGAGTGGCTGGCTGGGTTATGTACACTAAGGAAATCCTTTGCTGTTTGTGCTGAGGTGGTTTTCTGTGCTGCAAACGTGTGGAACATGTGATTTGGTTTTTAATTTATCACCAGGGAAATTTGCTTTTTTTCTTCCCCATCCTCTCCCAGCATCTTAGCCATGGCTTAATGGAAGAACCGTCTGCAAAGTGTGTTTAAGGGTTTTCAGCTGGCCAAACCTGAGTGGAGTTCTTACCTTGGCAACTCATTTATCCTTTGTGGCCTACACACGAGAGAAAAAGAGCTGCATCCTTGCACGTCCACAGGATGAGTTTTTCTTTGGTGTGTGATTATCTTCACTGCAGACTACAAACATTATTCATTCATTGCATTCTCTGCAGACACCAATTCTGGGACAAAAGCAAGTAAGAAAGTGGACATTTCAGAGATGTTTCAGTTCAGTATCTAGTCACTTTGAATTTTGCTACTCTGACATTAGGAATGCATTGTTGCATGGATATGTATATAATGTGTACAGTTTCCTTTTGGAATAAATTAGCATATATCCTGCTTCTTTCTGATTTAAGGTAACTAAATAAGTTTCTAGAAAGAGCTATTCATATCTGAGATGAACAGCAAATAATGTGGGAAAAAAGAAAAAAAGCATCTCCACCTCTCTAGTAAGTATTTTGGAGATAAGGCTGTTTTGGGGAGATAATAGAGGTATGGGAGGTAAGTCACAGCACAAGCAATTATTCTGGACAGACTCAAACCAGAGTCCACAGCTCCGATATTCAGAGATTTTATATTACATTTTCTTGAAGGGAATTTAAACTAAAATGAGGTATCAATTTAAAAGGATGCAAAATCCTATCTGATGTGAAAGTGAAAGTGAGCTGTTTGGCCACATGTCTATACTGAAGGTGGCTGTGTTGGCAACCCTGTCACTGATCTCCGTACTTCAGGAACAGATGACAGCATTGAGCACAGTGCAGGCTAATCATCTAAATGTTTATCCAGCTTCTTGGATTTTTTTTTTCCATTGTTAGTCTGCTACTGATACCTGAGCTAATGATTTTACAGCAGCGCTCCCCCAGCAGAGAAGTGCTTATCCTATTTTATGATCCAGAGTGACAAACTTTATTGACTCATGTTCTACCAACAGCAGCATTTGGGTACCAGAACCACATCTGGGGACACCATAAACAGTAAGAGTTTTCTTGGTCCCGTTCCAGCCCAGTAACAGGTGCTAGAAGCAGCATTTCCTTCTCTGTCATTACCAGCCCTTACAGACTGGTAGTGCTCTCCCCAAAATGTGACCCTGCAGTCCTTGGCCACCTATTTCCTCATTCATCACTGGGAACTGCCTGTGGCCAGGTGCTTTCCTTGGGACTCAGAGATGCGCCCAGCCAGAGCCATCTCCCTAAACCCAGAGGGGATAGTTGCCATCTTGCATGTGGGAATGGTTGGGGAACCCACTGCTACAGTCTCAGCCAAACCTGCAGAAAAACCTTTCCTGAACTTTTCCATCTGTGGCCCAGCTTGCAGGTGCCTTCCTAGTTTTGCTCCTCTAGACAATACTTCAGTATAATAAATGTCAAGAATAATTGATTTCCGACCATTACAACTTAACGGGTAACATTATGGTAAAATCAGCAATATCTGGGCTTTGGATTTGTGAGTTCTCAGTGCCTCTCCTCCACGGAGGTGCACGTCTGTAAAAACTGGCATCCTCTGGCAAGAGCCAGGTCCCAAACACCCTCTGAAAGGAAGCCCCTGTCGTGAATTTAAGCAGCTCCCAGGTCCAGGTCTTTGTGCCTCGGGGTGGGAGGCTTGAGTTTAGGCTGGAGGGAAGGCGGAGGCTGGCAGCAGGGAAGAGCCCGGGTACAGAAACCAGGAAAACCCTGTGCGAGGGGTCAGGCCTTTGGGCAGGGCCCGGCCTGGGGCCGGCGTTGGGCTGCCCGGGGAGGGCCGGGCTGAAGGCGGGGGTCTGCGGGCAGCCTGGCGCAGCACGGGCCTGGTGACAGCCTGCGAGTGCACCCGCGGCGCGGGGGGG
>NW_020799112.1:18110219-18169760 GCF_003259725.1 Athene cunicularia
GGAGGGGTGCGGAGAGGTTGGGCGAGGTGAGCGCGGCCTGGCCTCGAGGTGCGGCGGGGTCTGTGCGGGGTGCGGGCATCCCTGCTGCCCGGCGGCCACCCCTCCGGACGCGGGCGGTCCGGGCGCTGGGCCTCCCGCTTTGTCTTACTGGGTTGACTTTCTTTCCGTAGTCCTTTTGTCATTTTTTGTTTTATGCTGCCATGATAGAACTGAGGTGGAAAGGCATGGTGGGCATTTGGCACTCAGATAAGCGCCCCGTTGTATTTAAACATCTATTTTTGGTGCCGCTACAATAAGGTCGATCAGAGCTTTCCCTGGGGCATCTGGCACCAGGGCACACCGACAAGGCCTGTCCCTTCCCTCCTTTTTGGCCACTGTTGTGTAAACTCACTGTGGAACACGTGTTGCGTGAGCTCACTGGCAGGCATCAAACACCGAAAGTCTGTCTTTACTTGTCTTCTCCAACCTTACCGGGACGATTGGGTGGTGCTTCATGCTGTCATTTTCTAGTCAAGGAAAGTTGCTGGTCTTTATAGACGGTAAAGTGCGTGAAGATAATGAAGTGTTGGATGTGACATGCAGGAAAACAGAGATGGGCAGGATAAAGATGGACTGACATTTAGCATTACCCTTGACAGGAGAGCCCTGGAAAAGGATGAGTGCAAGTGGTGGAAAGGCGTCCTGAGTATAACTGAGGAAGCAGAAGTGGTGTTGAACAGCAGACACTATACAAGGAGGGAAGGCCAACACCACAGGCTCAAGCAGAGGTTGCTGAAGAAAGATTAGTGAGAGGGTGCTAAATATCTAGAAGCATGTAAATAAGGTGGTTCATTCAGTTATTTTGCTAGAGCAGGCTAAAATTAGCATGCAAAAGGCCAAACTTAATCAACACTGGGTTGCGGTTTTATTATTCTATCATTATACAGGTTGGTGGATATACTACCTAAAAAATGGCAATTTATGTCAGCAGAACAGCATGAGCCACTGAAAATTGACTTCTTTCCTACCTCTGTCATGGTTTAATTTACTGTGAAAATTTTAATGTGAACAGTTGAGACCATTACCACGTTGAAGCATGTTAATCCCTTTCCTTTGTAAAACTCCCATTTGTTTACCCAGAAGCAGAACTAGGCCTTTTGTTTTAATGGCATTTTCTTTGCTTTAAAAAATCATTATATGCTATGCAGCTGGTCATAGCCTTTGACTGGGTGTCTAAATAGGTATCTGAATGGCAATAATATCCAACAGAGTACATCTTCACTAGGAAAAAATAGGTGTGCTGTTAACATAACTTACTTCCTTTGTGCAGACTAACAGGATGTAAAGTTCACGTGAAGCCAAAGTAGTCTCTAGTGTTAACATGATTTAGCAAGCAGAGTTGGAAACTGTTAGAGAGCCCGGCGTCTACCGTTGGGTATGAAGAGAGCAGTTGGGCTAGGGGAGCATAGTACTGGGTTTTAGTTCACCTGAGAGTCAGGATGCACAGAATGTGCTCCTGTAGCATGTGAGGCAGTTACATACAACTTCAAGTTCGGTCAGGCTGATGTCTGCCTAAACCTAGTGTATTACTCATGAAAAATACAGTTCATGCCATCTTCATTAGGGCTTTTCTTCATCTTGGTTGCCAAGTTTTGCCTGATGCACATTTCCTTAAGTGAAGTAAAAACCTAGTGAGGACACTAGTCTTTCTTTTGTTTTCCAGAAAACTTTATTATATACAAATAAGAAAAGGAAATATTTCAGTTGAGAATGCAGCTCAGATACTCTGATTAACTGAATGCCTTTTATCCAAGGGATTCTCTTGTTTCCAGATCCTTGAGTGTTTGCTACCTACTTCTTTATTCATTATGCATTTGATGTATTTGGTCTTTCTATACTTATGTGTAAACTTACATATTTCATGCTAATATACTAGCTTAATAATAGGAGTAACGATACATTTAAATGGCAGTGTTATTGCCCCTACCAAATGGTGTTTTGCATCTCTGAGACCTTTGGCATGAATTTCCTGCCTAGGGACAAATTTCTTAAACTGTGTTTAACAAACCTGAGAAGTGTTAAAGCAGGACAGAAGGACTCTGCCTACCCTTTAATGAAACACGCAGACATAACCGACCTGGCTCAGAGTCAGCGATATATTTTTGTGTGCATGGGTAGTGTGATAAAGAAAATCTAACTCGGATCCCAGAAGCAGTCCAGCTGCAGTAGGGCAGATCTGCACCTAGCTCAATTACTCCTGTCTCTCCTTAGGTGTAATGCTTGTGGGCTCAGCCAGCTCCATGTGGCACAAGACTGCAGACATACCCAGTGTAGGCAGCAGTCTCTGGTCCTAGACCAGTAGCTTTCCATCCCCTCTCTTTGGAGACATGTTGATCTAGAGATCAGCGAGGATAACACTGGCAAGCCTGACTTAACATCACTGTGAGTAAAGAGAGAGAAAATGTGAAGAAAGTGGCCAGGTAGAAATGGTACACCCGGGGACCATTGAAAAATTCTGTCTAATAACTGATGGTGTGTTATAGCAGTCAAACTGCATTTAAAATTTCTTTGTGGATTGGTCTAGAATTAATTGGGAAAGGATCAAACTTGCCACACGTAGCCAAAATGGTAATGACCAGTAAATTTTATCTTTACATACCCTGTTAAAATAGAATTGGTGAATAAAACCACACTCTTCAAAAGTTGCTTCTGGATACTTGATGTCTGAAAGATGGCACTTAGGTCTTATTATCTGGAAAGGCCGCTTTGCATTTTGGTATCACATTTTCTTGGGCAAAGCCAAAATTTCCTTTAGCTTAACTGGAGGATGATGAATAGATTTAGGGTTTAGGCCCCAGGAATTGTACTGAAGCTTAGTAATAACAGTAGATAAAATACTGGCAGCAGTTTGGTTTAACATGGTTTTTATGTTAGCCTGTGATGTCTTTTGTCTTCAGATGCTCATCAGAAATGCACAATAAAATGAACTGGTCAGGTCATCAGTCGCTATGATCCAGCAAATAAGTAATTGTGCATCCAGGGTGCATGCAAAAATTAGAGGGAAGATGCTGTTGTGGTTAAAATCTAGGAAATAAGGATTCAATTCATTCTACATTTCATGAGTGGGCTTTGCCTTTGAAGCACTAAATCCTGCTGTGTCTTAGTTCCCTGTTTGTAAGAGACAATTAACAACACTTTTCCCTTTTAAAAGGGGTTGTGGAGACAAAATCACTAACATTTACGAGTCGCTTGGCTACTGCCATGATAGGCGCTTTATTAGCACACACAGACAGAAAAATCTCTTTCTTCAGAGACCCTAGTTTATCTGGATAGATGTCCTGGTTTATTGAGAAACTGCCCCTTGAATAGTCACTCAGATGAGATAAAAGGGAAAAACTAGTGGTAGATTCAGAAAGATCAATAATGGTGTTTGTTTTATGAGTGACCCTGAAGAAACAATAAGCACTTAGTTGCTGAAATTAGCTGCTGATTTAAAAATAGGAAGGAAGCTGTTAATGCAACTGTAGAGAGCGGAGGAAAAAGTCTGGAATGACCTCAATAAAATAAGAGCGTGCCCAAGTAAATGTCTGATGCCATTATTGAACAGAAATCTAGGATCATACAGCTGGGGAGACAAGAAGTATATTTGGGTAAACACAGGTAGTTTGTGTAGGGATGTTAAATTTGATTTGGGACAATGCAGAAGAGATCCAAGCAGGTAGGACAATGTATGGTAGTGTAAAACACATGGATGTTTAGAGCTGCTTAGAACATTTTGTGTTGAGAGAACACAGCCTTTGAAGTGAGGGTGCCACACTATTACAAAGGTGTATTTACTGTTTTGTGAAGGTGAATTTCCTATTTTCTGGACTCGTGTTTGTCTTGTCCAGTCTCTTTATTGCTGCTCTGAACACCTGCTTGAACACCAAATTTGCTAGTTAGCAGATAATCCTCATATGTGAATATCACTATTAAAAAGCAACTGCCAATAGCAATGGCAAAATAGTATTTGGGGCACTTTAATGTATTAGAGTTGTAAATGGGTATGAATTTTCAGTATATTGCTTAGAGTAATACATAGTAAATGCTGTCATTTTAATGGGAACTAGTGTCTGTGGCGGGCTGAGCACCATAAATGTAATGATTGCATGATAGTTTTTAGCTGAGTGCATTTTTTCAGTATTGTTGACTGTGTTCCCCATCCAGCAAGGCATGAATGTAAGGCATCTTAAAATATGAACTAAAATAATCCAAGGGAAGGGCTTAAAGGTAAGCTTATTCTTAAAGACTTTGTTAAACTAGAGCCTAAAAAGACGAGGCTAATAATACTATACTGTTGTAGTGTAATGTAATATTAGAGACCATAAAAAAAAAATTGCTACTGCAGAGTGACAGAATTACAGAAGACTTTCAGTATCGGTTAAAAAAAAAAAAAAGTATTTTGGAATGTATTTTGGACACCTCTACACAGACATTTTAGTAAATAAACCTCTCTCTTCCAGTTCAGTGAGGTATGGCTGGAGCTAGTAGGTTGATTGTGGTGAAGCTCTCAGTGTAGGACCAAGGCCTGTGTTCTTACATAGTTTGGTAAAATACAAGACACTTGACCAGGAACAACTTTGGTCAGTTATAATTGCAAATATGACAGCTTTGAAGTATCAAACTCTCAAAGACATCATAGAAGAATGATTCTACATTTTAAGTGTTTGATATTTAAAACAGACCATTTGTTTTCTTATTAGTGTAAGGATAAGGGAAGGTAGGTTTTCCCTGGCAGGGTTTATCTTTTTTGGCAAAGAATGACAGACAAAAATCAGATTAGATCCAGAAAACTTCAAAGGGTCCATCAGAAATAGACAACAGATCTTTCTCTGTGTTTTTCTGCCAAAACCCAGCCTACAGTCTTTTGAGCTTTTCTCCTTGGCCATTTGGGACCTGTCCAGTCCTTCACCATGTGCTCTTCTCCTTTTCCCCCTTTTGGTTGCTCTGGTTTATGACCTCACTTCTGCCGTGTTACTAAATATGAGTCTCCTGTGACTTCTCCAACTCAGAGCTTCTTCTGTCTGTCTCTTTAATTATGTACCTCACTCATACATCACTCCTCAGAGATCTGCAAGCAGCTTTTCATGGCAGGTCTCTGTTTGTTCCTTTCTGAGATGAGACATGATTTGCTGATCACTGCAAAGATCTGTCTTAACCGAGGCACTAATGGTGAAGTCACGGCTTCTTCAGGCAGCACTCCCATGACTTCTGCTGTGATGCATCTAAAAAGAGCACATGTAAGGCAGTGAATCCTTTATGGAATTGGTTTTTGCTTTCCAACCCTTCTGCACCAGGTTGACACATGTTGCTTAGATAGCATTTAAACTTTTATTTGCAGATATCTGGTCATATTTAGAGTAGGTGTGAGTGCCTTTTCAGTGACTTCATCAGCTCATTGAGGACTGTTTCCTTCATTTCCTAAAACAAAAATAACAAGGAGTGAAGTGTGAATTCTCCTAGTGTTTGGAAAGTGGGGAACCTCAGCAGCTGATGGTCTTTATCCATGCTCCTGCATTTTGCTTTAAGTGTGACTTAAAAACAGATTTCATCTGAGGATTGTAGCATAAAATGGAGTAGTTTTTACACATAAATTTGAACCATAGCTTAGGGGAAAACCTTTCCAGTTGCTCTTGTTTAGCAAACAAATCATTTTGGGGCCAGGATGTTCTATGTTTGTTGTTAGCATGGCAGCGATATTTGGGAAAACTTCTGTAAAATTCAATTCTTTAAATCTCTCTGGTGTTTTTTTTTTTCTTTAATTAGTTTAAATAACTAGCCCCAAATGTGCAAGTCTGATCTTTTTGTGTAAATGACAATAGATGAATACATTTTCTCCTGCAGTGTCATGATTTTAAGTCCAAATGAAGCTAACCCAGAATGAAGACAGTTGTCTCAGAAGTTTTGAAGCAAAAGAACAGTTGAAGTTTTTCATACCCTTACTGTACAGGCTTTTTGTTAGATACCTTTCCTCGTCATTTTGAAGCCACTTAATAATTTTCATCAACAAATCTCATGGAAGTCATTGAATATCTGTTTTGTTTGGAAGAAGGGTGCCCCTTTCAGTGAAATCTATAGCCTGTCAAGTCCATCTGTATGTTCTTACTGCATAAAGTTATGAGAAATGTTTTACATTAATTGACAGAGCTCTTCTTTTTATTACTGTGTAAAGAACCTTTTAGGACCCCCAACTGGAATTAATTTTTTGTAAGCGTAGACAGCTTACAAAACGAAGGCTGCGTTTTCAGTTTTAACTCTTCATTTCCTGATTTCCCATTCATAATAATGCATTAACGAGTCTTCCTGCAGTTAGGATAATAAAAATCTTGTAAGCAAGTGATTGCTGACAGTAAGTATATACAATTGTCATTTGAGGGTAGATGAAAGGATTTCTTAATAATACTGGAAAAGTGATGACAATGTAGAGAGCTTGGACATTTTAGAGATGGTGATGTCTGAGCAGTAAAGACCTTTCCACTGTGTGCTTGAGAGGCATAAGGGAGAATGAGTCTGCCTGAGGCCTCTCAGTAATACTGTAATTTGAGTGATAAATATAGCAACAAACACGGGAAGGTAGCCTGTATGGAGCAGGCAGGAAGAGGTTATGGAGCCAGCTTTTTAAAGGTGTTAGGAATTAGCTGAACATCAGTACTTCTCTGTATCTTTAGGTGTCTTGGTACTATTCAGGATTTCCCCTGCATCATCCGTATCTCTGATCTCTACATACCATATGTATACACATACCTATTCTGTGCATAGGTATACATACTCCCATAGAAAAGATTGATCCCTAAAACATAGGTGTAGCACATTGCCATGGTAGCACATCACTTGACTCTGGACTCCAGTAGAGGCAACATCAACAGAGAAGGGCCCAGTAGTTTGGCTGAAGCACAATAGGAGCAACTAGAATGAACAGTTACTTGAAAGATTCCAAGAAAGATTTGGCAAACAAGTATCGTGAAGTAAAGCTTCTAACACTTAAAGAAGGAAACAGATCCTTGCTTCCTCCTCTTGGGAAGGTCTCTGCGTTACTGACTTTGCACATCTGAGGTTGTTTCGTTCATTTGTGTAACAGCCAGATAGAGAAATTGGAAATAAACTGCAGATTCATTTCCAGTTTTCCTTTCTTCTACTCAGACTATTTGGCATAGCAGTCTTGAAAATACTTACTTTTACCTGAAGGGTATGTGAGGCCTGGCTTTGGGATTGGTTTTGTTTGTTTGTTTATTTATATTAGGTTTTTGTTCTAGAAAGCAAAAGGAAGGTAAGAAATCTGAGGAAATGCATACAGCATCTTAAGCCAATCTTAATGAACTTCCCATGTTATGATGTAGTTCCTATTGCCCCGTTCTGAAGTTCCCCATCCTTTAGATGGTCTCAGGTCAACCTAAATATTATCCTTGGCATCACTGCTGCTCCAGAAAGGCACATAATGTTCTTGAATTTCGGAGGGATTCAATCTCTGGCTCCTGGCCTTTTGTAAGGCCCTGCTAAAATCTGAAAATGCCGTCAGAGTCAACATAAAGAGAGGAAGATGACTGTGCTCTGGGTAGCACAAAGCCCATTGTTAGAAAGGACAGGTGTCCATAGACTTTGGTCTCTGCCTTAGAAAAGTACATTTAAATCTCTTTCAGTTTTCCATTAGCAGACTGAAAGGATAATTAGCATACATCTGTAGCCCCGAAAATGCAAACTGGAAACAACTGTTTATTTTGCCTTGCAGCAATGTGTAAAAAACCTAGAGAGAGGCTGTTTGCCAGCTCTAGTTTGGCTGCTTGAATATAAGACATCATGTAACAAAAGAGGAAAAACAGGGCAAGGAGTATCATACACCAAAGAATTTCTTTAAGACCATCAGTTAACAAAGCATCCTAAACACAGCAGAGTCAGTAGGACCAGGGAGGAAGGAAAAATTTCAGACTGTAGGGACCCTACAGGTATCACTGTGGTGTCACCGATGTCAACTAGGAAACTGTGTGTCAGCCTTTAAAGTCAGTAACTTTGTACTCCTTGGGCTTGGAAAGCCACCTACCTGTGGAGCCACTTAAAACACAGAAAGTAAAACCATACTGAGGCAAGGAGTAGAAGAAACTTCAAGTCTGGGAGAGCTCGAGACACAATTGCACAATAATGCAAGCCATTTCTGGGAATCAATCCTGTATCAGACTGGATTACTAAATGTGCTAAATATAAGTACATACTGAAATTTCATAATAATGTAGGGAGTGACCTTACAGAGATATGTAGCATCAGTCTGGGGATGGAATCCAGGTGGAAGAAGCAGGAAAGTACAGATAGAGGATCAAATGCTGTAGATGCAAAGAACAATTCCGGAGTTGCTGTCCTTCCCTGGTTATGTTTAAGCATTTTACATAGCAAGTCATTTGATACAAGCAGCTCTTTTTTGATAGGTTTTTTTTTGGATCCACAAATCTTAAATTTTACAGAGCCTCCATGAAAGGGATACTGTGAACCCCTTCTTTTAATTCCTGGAGGACGGGATATCTTTCTCATCTGGAATCTACTCCACATGAAGAAAACAAGAATCCAGGTCTCTGTTCCTGGCTGCTTACCCTCGTCCCTAGCCTATTGCTTGGGAACTAGGAGGCAGTTCTTCCAGCTCCTCCTTCACATATCCTTTGGGAAAACTTTAGATGTAGGGTACTTAGAGGTCACCTTTTCTATGGCACATATCAGTATCTTCCTGTTGCAGTAGCTGTGGGGTAGGGGAGAAGGGAGGAAGGCACCGATGGAGTGACGTTTAGACTAGCATGTCCTGTGGGTTGGCTGTCCTCACAAAGCAATGTGATGATGCCAAAAAGCAGAGCACTGCCTCAAAAGGACGTTTGTGTCCTTCTTTCTCTCGAGTTTTGCCTTTCTCTTTCCTATTGCTTCTGCAGAGACTACCCAAGCACAATGACTGAGGGGGGCTCCAGCAGGCATGGGGAGGGGTGTGATTTGCACCCCATAGCAGAAGTGAGGCCGTCCATGCATGGCTTGCCTTCCTTCTTTGGGATATAATTTATTATTCCTCACTGTATGTAGATCAGTCCCTCCGGCCCCACTGATTGCTTTTCGGTGTGTGCATTGACGTAAACACCTGTGTATTTTTCTTTAGCTTCCTTCAACTTGTTACCAGCCTGTACGGAGATGTCCCTGCACAGGGCCAAAATAATTTTCCTGGGCGCGGTCGCACCCCGTGAGGGTTGTGTGCCAGCTCTCTGGCAGGGTGTGTGTTTGCATGTGGGGATTTCTGCATATTGCCTTGACCTTTGCAGCACATTGGTCGTTCAAACGTAACTTGTGGTCCACTATTGGCTTCCTGTAGTATTGCTGCTTCCAGCTTTCTCTCTCTTACGTTGCCAATCCTTTTTCCCAGATGTGTTAGCTTTTTCCTTTTGCAAACTAAATTTCAGTTTCCTTGCAGCTCGTATTTCTCACAGACCCAGGACTCTGTGAGTCAGTTGTCATATTGGTTTTACCATCACTGGGTGTAGTGAAGTGACTGCATCTTCATACATACATACATACATACAAGCATAAGAGACTATCTTTGTCTTAATATTTGCAAAGGTTCCCAGCTTGCCATCCCAGATGCCTCTTCCAGAACATGGAAGAAGGTGTTAAGCGAGGGAGATCCTGGCAAGGAATACACCTAAGCAAGGCATCTTATCCCAGGCACTGTGCCCTACTGTAGTGGCATCTTTTGTCATCTTTTTCTTGAACTAATTAGTTGCTAGTTTGTTTTCAGCCCAGATGTCACTGTTTCCATCTGAGCCAGTGTAAATTTGTATTTCTGTGAGGATTTCTTCAGACACTATTATCTGGAATCCAGTTAGGTAGCGTTCATTCAGGATTAATCACATGTGGAAGTGTTTGCAGAATGGAGGTTCCTGTGTTCTTAGCAGCGTACTATTGCCACTGTTTCATTCTCCTCCAACAGGCACAGGCTTGGGCATTTCCATGTGTTCTGGGAGTAGCCCTGCACAGATCCACTGCAGGGCTGGAGGCTTGCTGTCCTGGTTGTTATGGAATAGAGGAAGGAAGATGATACCTATCCCATTAGTTTGCAGTTTGCTCTCTAAAGACCGTGCCCCAAAGGCAGCAAATGAGTTTGACTGCATAAAGTTTCCTTGATTCAATAAAACTGCTTACATGTGTGCTGCCGTGCCTGAAGAAACGTAAAGTAGGACCACAGCCTAAGGGAGAAGGCAGACATTCATCTTAAAAAAGAAAAAAATAAAATATGACATTCCTTACTGCAGTGCCTCTCCAAATACCAGGGCTTTTGAAAGATATTAGTGGTGCAGCAAACTCAACAGATAATTCTTTTCGTATGGTGTCTGGATCAGGTGACTCGCATATGTTCACATATTCAGGTACCCCTTTTGCTGCTTTTTATCAGGAGTTCTTTGTCAAAATCTTCCTCTTGTGCAAACTTTGTTTTTCTTTGTCATAGTGTTTCTATCACAGCTTTTAGGAGAAGGTAGCATAAAGTTGTTAAGCCTTGTGGTTATAATTTTTATATCTGTGACGACAGTAATAAGCTTGTTCTATCTGTTAATATTTTTTCTTTGCATTTATTTGAGAGACTCTGCTTTGGAGCTTTTTATTGTTGTTAAGGGAGTGGGTCAGTTTTCTGAGGAGCAGGGTTTTTTTGAATTGGTACTTCTGGTAAAATGACAAGAATTCCTTGTTAAAAGATGAAAACAGATTAGAGAAGACACATTTGTCAGACGTGGCTCTTCAGCATTAAAATGCTGTGAATGTTTTCTCCTTATCTTTTGGAAGATGTTTTATGCCATCTCCTGCCTTACAAATGAATGGATTCACCTGCGTATATAATTGCCATGTTATTGTGCTGGATGGAATCTGATCATACAAAGACAATGGCTTTGTTTATGCTGCCAAACTGTATGCCCAGCTGTGCTTGCAGGATCAGCCTCTGGCTGTTAAGTTTCTAGAAGCCCATAATAATAAAGATTTTAGTGGCAATATGTTAAGAAGAAACACTAGCTTCTTTAGCAAATTGGGTGCGAGGGGAACAAATTTTTAATGAGAAGCTTGTACTTTTGCTGAAGCATTTGCTGCCAGGAGAAGGTATTGGTTTACTTGTTTATCAGATGTCAGCAATACAGTTGACCTGGTATAAAAGAAGGGGTGTCAGGGTTGGCCCAAGGCAGATTTATGGAAAAGGACACCATCATGAGTGCTACATGTGAGACTGAATTGGCGACCTTGACAATTAAATGCCGTGTGAGCTGAAACTCTTTGGTTGTGGAGCTTGGTTTGGACACATGTGTCATCACCAGTGTGCTAAAAAGTAAAAGCAAGTGCTACTCAGAATTAAAATTTTGAATACTGACTGAAAGGCTTTTGGTTGGATTTTGTTGAATCACATGAAGTGTATATAAACACTGTATCTGTCATATGAAGTGTATATAAACACTGTATCTGGATCTCAGGATGAATTTGTGCAGTGTTCCCTAATGCCCTTCCTAGTTCCAGATACGTGTCTCACTAACCAAGTTCTCTTTTCTGTGTAATTGTCTTTTCCCAGTTATTTGCACAATATGAGTCAGAATAATACGCTGTTTCTGTACAGCTGCTTTTTAAAACAAAATAGTAACCTGCTTTAAAAACTGTTTTTTTACTGAGCTGCCAAGGGAGAATGCTAAGCTCCCATGCTTAGTATGGATGCCATTCCTGATTCAGAGGTAAAGAGTGGTTTTAAAATTTAATATTAATGTATGCGGGAAAACAGCTATTACAGTTTCACATGTCTAATTTGTCCCTTGACAGCCTGTATCCTTTTAAAATCATCATTCCTTCAAAATTAATCTTCCAATTACCTCTCCAGGTCTGGTATAGAAATGAGAGAGAGCGATGTCCAAAAGCTCTTGGTCTCTTTTAGAGAAGGAAAGATAGAGGAAATTAGAGACTTTTGGGAGAAAGCAGATTCTCAGGTAAACTTTGTGACTTTTGTAACATAACATACCTGCAGCAGAGGCACTAGGTTTTGTAGATAACTGGTGTTCATGGAAACACCATATTCTGAAAGGTTATTTGAAAGTACCACAGAATACACATACCTCATACACATGTTCAAGTTAACTCCCCAGATGGAAAGGAAGGATATTCTAAAGTAACTCTTAATAATACAAGCAGATATATACATGTGTGTGTGCATGTATAGACAACTTCAAGCCCATGATTAATCCCTGTACATTAAGAGAGTACTCACATGCTTAAAACTCATATTTAGTGTTTCTGATGTAAAATATATTTTTTAGAATAATGGGCATGCAACCGTAGCAAGTCTGGTCACTACCATATTGATATATTCATCTTGTCTCTGACATTAATGCCACTTACATCTCTCAAAATACATCTTTTTGTCATTCGTGTTTTTATTATTTCATTTGAGTAATTTTTTTCTAACATGATTTAAGTTCGTAGGTCTGTATGTACATAAGGGGTTGCTTTGTATATTTTTATATAGCTTTATTCTTGTAAAGTGCTGCTGGAGATTTTATTTTATTGAGGAAAATGTTCATTTTCATAAATCAGGTTGTTAATCTTTTAGGGACTATCTAAGTAAATTTCAGCAACATTACGTTTTTGGTCAAAACTAAATGAAAACTCTCATTCTGAGGTTTTGGAAGCAGAAAACCAGGCAGGTGGGGAGGAGTATGACTTGGCTTGGGAAAACTCGTTCCTGAGTCTCTTTAGGCAGACAGATTAAAATTCCTAAGAGTTTAACCTAGATTGAGGGACTTTGCAAAGAAGGTATTTGACACCGTAATGACAGCTCCTGGAAATCTGAGTAGAGATTGAAAGCAAACCCAGTAAAAATACAAAGTTGGATCCAAGTGCTGCACAGAGGCCACTGTGACTCCACAAATCTCTTTTCATTCCATGGTTTTTGCAACCCAGTCAAGACAGGCAAAAGTTCCATTTTAGCAAAATAGTCTGCTGGTTTAATTGGTTGTTTTGTACCATAGATGGTGGCTAAGGCTGCGGGAGTAATGGGAACAATTATTTACAGACAGTTGTTGGGTTTATAGCGACCCTAGGCTTTCTACAGATGCTGAGCTCTTCTGCAGGTACAAATTTGCAGTTTGTCAGCAGAGTAAACAGGAAAACCTGCCTTTGAAAAATTGTTGCACATCATTTCATTGGCTTTGCAGTTAGGTTTCATTGCTTCTCATTCCCCCCAGATTGTGTTCGCGGTGTTGTTGTATGTGTTATTTGCATCACAACAAAATAATTGGACCGTGTGCCAGTGATGCTTGGTGATTATACTTACCCCATAGACCCAGAAGCTGGACTAAGGCCTCTCCTCTGCTGAAAAGTCCCAGTCCGCTGTCTTCACGTGAGCCCCCCAAGTGCTGTGACTTGGTGCTCGGAGCGAGCCTGGGCTTCCTCAGTCCTCAGCACCAGCACGTAGGGTCTGTTCAGGGACCTCCACCATACTCACTGCCTGCAGAAGATACCTGCTCAGCTGGCTTCTGTGCTGTGTGTGCCGCTCAGCTGGTGCAGCCTGCCTGTGCCCGCAAGAAGGTGGGTAGGAAATAGGTAAATTAGTTTATGATACTGTGAAACAGTTTATGTTTTGAAGAAGTTGCTTAAATCCTGCAAATGGGTATTCTCGTGCGAACACATACACTCAGGTGTTTAAGAGCATGAGTCTTTGTGGTCCGTTGGGTCCACAGAGAGCAACATAATGAAGACAAATCCATGCTTTGCTGTGTCTCCATTCCCTCTGGAGGACTAGTCAGGAAACTCATGTAGTCTCATCTCTACTGCTGCACCCAAACCTCAGAGGGTTGCAGGACACTAAAAATGTCGTGTGCTTCTAAGGGACAAAGATTTTGTGTTCTTTTCCCGTGTAACAGTAAGCATTTTTTTCTATGCAGGCACTTGTTCAGCGAAAAGGAGTGCTTCAGCCCCCTGATATTATACTCCTTAGCTGCAACTGATGGTAACAAAACAGGTCACAGAGGAGACAAGCAGGAAGGTTTTCTGTACCCCAAAGGCCCAGATGATAGTTGCAACCTCCAGAGAGGGTCAAGCTTGAATCCTCCCTAGCAGGAGCCTGCGGGCTGCAGCAAGGGAAGCAGATTGTTCCCTTCTTTGTCTCTAGGTTGTTTGTGTCCACCCTTATGCAAACTGGAGGTTTGCATTCTGGGACCTGCAGTCTCCATTGATCACGTTTCCTTACTCAAAACAATTTTAGCCACAAGCTGTAACGCCAGCAGGGTTTTGTGTACTTTGTGGGAAGCTGGACCAAAAATTGCACAAGGGTGCTCAATATTCTTCAGCCTGGAAATATTATGCCAATCCATTTTTTTTTTAAAACTGACTTTTTGGGGAAGTAAATTACATTGGAAAAGAAATAGTAAATTAATCCAGCCAAGTCTAGGAGACTGCAGTCTTCCAGAAGGTTGCTTACCTTTTGGCTTTAAGTGTGCCAACAATGAGTGTAAGGACTAGCAATACTTCTTTTAATAAAAGCTTGAACAGTGGAATATGGAGCTTTGGATATGTGGAACAGATGAGCCTCGAGTATAAAATTTGGTGGTGTGTATTTGACCAAATGTCAACGCTCTAGGCAGGCTGCATCTGATTGAAAAGGTTTTGATGAAGTTGACTGGCCAAAAAATTCTTATCTCATGAATATTACATTTTTCCTTAAAAACAAACCGAATCAACGAAATAGTAAAATTCTAGTGTAAATATTGGAAGGCCAAAGAATATTCCTCGGTCTAATGAATCCTCCCTCATCTGATCAGGACATGACAACCATTCATCCACTCTTTCGAGCAGATGTGATATGGAAGGTGGCAGGGTTTATCTGAGCACTTGGGGGGCGGATGATACGACTTTTCAAGTCCCTTTGGCTTCGGAGAAGAGAGTGACAGGAGAGAAATATGGTGTTTGTGCAGGCCCTAAAAATTCTCATCTGTTGATGTCTTGACTGGTTAATTAGCTTTCATTTGCTGTATATCTTCCAAACACATTTTTGTATGTGCATTTCTTGCACACTTTTATGTTTCGAGACAAAAATATTTGTAGTAAGATGATAAAGATTTTGTCATCAGAAACTGCTTTCATTTGGTGTTAGTGGGCTCGCTATGGTTTGCTCAGGTGGATGCAAACAGTATTTTGATCTCTGAAGAATAATTCAGACAAAGGAGAATCAAGCTTCACTCTGCTTAAAGGGAAGAAGAGTAAATACAAAATGCCTCAGAGCTGGAAATAGTTGTTGAAAATGAACAACCTCTCCCCACCCATCCACAAATAAAAAGTAATTTTCTGAGCCATGAAACTTAAGAAGTTTATTTTTCTCTGTCTTGCCTTTATGTGAATTCCCCACTGCCTGATGTTTTGGTTGAGCCTGCACTGCAAGCTGTCTGTCAGCATATGGACTACTTGCCTGTCCATCTTTTGATGGACAGCCTATTTATCACAAAACATGGGGAAACAATATTTCTTTGGCCTTTCTCCTTTTCTCTGGTTTGGCAAAATTGTCTGATGTGTCCCCGAGTTATTGCAGGTAAGAGCCAGACCGAAAATAGTGCAACCACATCCTTTCTTTAGGGTACAGACTGGGGGGAAAAAATCCTAGTGGTAGCACCATTGCTTCACTCACAGTGGCAGGGAAACCCTTGATTTTAAGAAAATGGAGCATTTTTTTCAGCAGTCTAACTTTGGGGCATGCTCCCTGGGAGGATTGTAGTTTGGTAACCTGAAATCCTCCTCTGACAGAGCTGGAAGTATTTGTTGTTAGTAATACCTGGCATTATAGCCGTGGACCTCCAATGCTTTATAAGGAGAACAGTCCCACAGTCCCCACTTGTAAAAGTGAGCCTGGAGGAGATACAGTGATGTGGCCAAGGTCATCCCAGAGGCCAGCGGCAGAGGTAGGGCTGGTCTTTGTATCCCCAGTGTCTCCTCCTCTGACAGTCTTCTGTCCACCAGCCACGAAAGCTCACGGAGGACTTGAATCACATGAACAGATCTGTTATCTACAAAGTCATGCATATAGATACCAGTCACGCAGAACTAAGCTTTGGCCCCATTTTCATACTGAAGATTAAAGCAGCTCTGCAGAAAGTGTATTTCAACTTTCTGTCTTAAAAATATGCTGCTAATTAGAGATGTAAAGGGGCTGAACTCAGCTGCAAGACTGCTGATCTTTCCTAGCGAGACATTGCCTGCCAGCATTGTTTGGACTCCAACTAACCCTTCATTGTCTTCTATCTCGTTGAGGTCCTGAGCATGCACAGAAAAAAAGGAGGATTGATGTCTTTATATTGTCATTTCTGCCTGTCTGCAGGATACCCTTCAGCCATTTTCAGCAGTGCTCAAAAGTATGCTCTGCTGTTTTTAATCTTGTTTTGCTTTTTGTTTTTGCTGGTGGCACTCTTCCATGCCCAGAGATTTTTTTTTTTTAATTTTTACTTTTGTAGCCATGCAATTCCACCTTATTAAGTTGGATTCTGCTTCCAGTCTCACCCTTCACAGGGTTATCTTTTTTAATGGGTGAAAAAGTGCATATGCCAGCATTCCACACTAGGAGTTCTAGTATGTGATGTACATCAGGGAAGGAGTTGTGCTCTGCTTCAAATACCATATAGTCCTCATAAATGAGAGAAAAATTCAGCCGTCTCCAATCAGCTTTAGTTGGTTTGCTGTTCAATTTAAGTACTATAGAATTTGAGTCACAGTTTTTAGCTTGAAGGAGGTTGGATTTTTTTGATTTTTTTTTTTTTTTTCCACATTTTAGGATCCTCTGGGGAAAAAAAAAATTAATATTTTACATTTTACAGAACAGTATTTTAAATAATGGTTTAGAAAAGATACTGCCATGCTGCTAACTCCCAGTAGCATTAGCTATTAAAAAGCATATTAAATCCATTTTGAATAAAAATGTTGTAGAGAAGCAAAATATCCTATTTTAATAATGGATTTTGAAGAGCATTGCTTTTATCCGTCTAGAGTTTTGCTAATAAGCTAACTGCAAAAAGATCAAGCTGCTTGTATGTGTTGGGCAATAATAAGCAACTTGAACCACTTTCCAGCAAAAATACTATAGGCCTTTGCTCGACTGCTGTGCAGTGACTCCAGGGATTTCAGTGGGAGATACTGATCTCTGCAATGCTTCTGTGTGCTTTTGCCAATCAAAGGCATTTACAGTATGTCAAAACAATCAGTGATCACTGCTCTGCAGTTTTAATTCCCTCTTTCTGCAAAATAAAGGGACTTGTTCTTGTGGTTTCAATGCTCGCATAAGCATCTCTGCATGCTGAAGGAAAGCTTTCTTGACTGAACCTGATAGGTATTTTCGCATAATACCTTTTTTTTGCAGTGTAAAATTCTGTTGGAACATAATGGAACAACAGGGTCTGGTCGGAAAGCCACCCTGACAGCCTGGAATTCCTGCTTCTGAGCAGCAGCTTATGCACAGCACAGAGATTTTGCGATAGCCCTACAACCTGCCACCTGCTGTCCCTCCAAGTGGAAGAAGACACATCTGGGATGCCCTTCTGCCATGATGGGCAGAACTGCCCCTTTCTTGACTGCTGCAGTAACGTAAACCTCCACAGAAAGCTGCTTTACATAGACGAGCAGAGAGACAAAGCGTGCCGTTTTCTCTGCGGCTCAGAGAGACATGTTTCCCATTTTGCAGGGAATGTAGAGCTCTGCGGAGCAGAACACGCAGGAGGGGGTGCAGCTTCCCCCCGGTTCTGCACCAGCCCTCCCAGGGAGCTCCTCCGCCTGTCTGGAATATGCCACGTTATCCCACAGGCAGGCACGGGGATGATTTGTGCTTCTGGAAGCCGCTGTTGTTCTCAGAGGGCAGCTCTGTGCTGTGCTCCTCGCAGGGCTTCGGCTCCGCGGCTCCCTCCAACCACCCAGCCAGTGCCTCTCTCCCCAGGGTCCCTAGCCTCATGGCAACTGGGAAGAAAGTGTTGCAGTGTGAGTACTGCCGAACCCAGCCTGGGAGAACCAGTGGGAAATCCTACCTGAGAAGTCAGCAATTATTGAGCACCTCTGAGAGCAAAATATTTGGGCTGCATATACATCCTAGCCTGTAAACTACAATGTAAGGAGACAGATTTCTTGCTTGCTCATTGGTAGTCCCTAGCAACACCATTTGATAAAGCCCTGCTCTGGTTTGAGAGGTCCAGACTGAATTTTCTGTTCAGTGTTCCTGACCCTAGAAGCCTGGCATTTGTTTACTGAAAAGAAAGGAAAAAAAAAAAAAAGCAAAGCACAGTTACGTCTTTAAAGCTCTGCTGCTTGGTTGGCAAACAAATGCTGGGAAGTGCAGCTCTGCTGAGGTTGTGCAAAAAGAAAGCAATTGTTATTCATTAAGCAGATGACAGCAACGGGAGCAAAGGGGATAAAACTCGAAATCTGAAACCACCTGCTTTAATTTTAGCCATAATTGAAGCGGCAGCCCATGATGTTGCTGATGCACGTATCAGATTTGCATGCCATGCACCGCTCTCACTGATTTCGGTGGCAGCAAGCTCCAGCCCACTGTCTGCTCTGGTTCAGGAGGGGATGGATCTCCTCTTTGATTGCAGGTTATAACGGGTCCTTTAGAAATCTGTTTGTTTCCTTCCAGGAGCAAAATGCAATCGCAGTCTGGCTCTCTGATAGACAGATGCTTTAGTCATTAGTGAGGTTTCTGTAACTACAACACTGTGTCCTAGTATGGGTGCACTTATCTCTTTTGTTCCCGGTTCGAAGCAGTGATGCTTTTCTTGCTCTTGTGCTCACACGCTCGCTCTCTTTCTCTCCCTCCCTCTCTCTGTGTCTTTGATCTTGCTGATATGGGGGAAAATATCAGATCCAAATCTTCAGCATATTTAACCAAAACATCTTGTAGGACGGGAATAAATTGTGACTGAGTGCAGCAGCAGGGGGCTGCAGTATGGTTGCTTGTACTGCTTGCTTTCTGTTACTACAAAACAGCAGCAATCGTTAAGCAGTGCTGGGGTTGTTCTGCAGCTAAATAAGCACTTCGGGGCTCAGCATTCACAGAGGGCGAAGGTGGTTTTGCTGAGAATGTGTGGACTCTGCAAAAGCTCTCCTCTCACAGTCTGTAATGCAGGGATTTGCATGAAACAGGTAAAAAGAGAAGAGCTCTTTCCTAATGGCAGAGAGGGTCTCATCCCTCACTAAATTCCCTGGAGTTTTTGCCACAGAGTTAAATGGCCGTAAGACAGCACTGTCACTTCACTTCATATTCAACCTCATTACAGTACTAGCGACACAAGCCTGAGAGCTGGGGAGCTCACAGCAAAATCAGTGAAGGCAGGGAAAAGTCTTGACCTCAGCTGCACAGTGAAACGTTAGTGTGGGAGCATTAACGGTCTGTCCTTGAGCTGTTCAGTGCAGATTTATACTGCATGTGTTCATATCTGTATGCCAACTTTTAAAATCTATGAAAAGCTTTTTTATGTTTTCCTGTGAAGATGCTTATACATAGTCAGAGGGGATGCTCAGCTGAATAAAGAAATATGCCACGAAATGGGGAGCAGGTGAGCTGCGTGACAGATGTGTGTGCTGTCCTTTGTCAGTTTGGTGCTGCTCCTTAGCTAACAGTATAAAGTGCTGGGAATACAACACGAAGCTTAACTCTACTTGGGATGTTGCTTTGGCGAAGATCCTCACTGCTTTGGAGCATAGCACGTTGTGTGATGTAAGATCCCTGTTCCCTTCTGATCAGCGTTCCCTACTAAGCATGTCTTCATTCCTCCGCTTTGCTGATCATTTACAGCTGTTTGCTTTATTTCATGAGAAATTCTTAAAGGACTGAGACAGTAACTGGACTGTGTGCAGTTCTGTAATGCAGCCCAGAGCTGGCGCCGTGTTTCAAGCAGCCAAATGAGATTCTCCCTCAAGTCCCAGCAGACATTGTTCGTCTCAGTCGTGGGAGTCCACATTTTTCTGGGGTCTGGTATCTCTCTGGACATCTTTGTTGTAATAAAGAGGAAGATGGCTATGGCATCCAGACAGCTGAGGTGTATTACCCCCATACTTGGTAAGCTGCCAGCGCAGCCTTTGCTCTGACGCGTAGATACTTCCATCTTTAAGGAGACATAAAATGTGTTGCAGGGTGGGAAGTACTATCTCCCTGACTTGCTATCAGTTTGTAAAGTGAGTTGCAGTGTTTTTCCCCTACAGTCTTTTTATCACTGTTATAATCTAATACCTGTATTTAAATCATGAATTAGTGAGCAAATGACCACATTATGAGCACTTACTTAGAAACAAATAGTTGATGTCAGAAAATAATGAGTTCTAAAAAAATATCTTTGGCAGTCTTTCCTCTATGTATTCCTGATGATGAAGAGGACACTGAACAGCCTGTCATGTCGTTTCAGTTCCTTCTTACACACAGCTGAGCTAAAAGGGAATGCATGCTTCCATCTTCTACCAGGGTGTATCTTCCTTTATGTGCATTTAAATAACAGATTCTCCTTTTATTTATCAATTAATTAGCTTTGTTAAATAAAAGAAGCTGGGTAATTGCTGTGCCCACAAGGCGTGTGACACCTCTGACCATCATCGATTGTCTCCTGCAGACTGTTCTGGGCAGTGAGTGCACCGTGACGCATGGCCCAGAGTGCCAGAGCCCCACCATCCGTACCCCGGAGTCATGCCACAGAAAAGAGACAGGGGATGGTTTGGAAGTGCTCTTATATCCCCTGATTTTGGCATAGCTTCAGAGAATGCTCCACTTAGACCTAAAAGATAGGCGTCCATTTCTTTTGCAGAAAGGAGTCCTGTGATGTTACAGCTCCACATGTGGCTCTGGTTTCTCTGTCCCCAACGGGTGTCCTTGCAAAAAGACCAAAAGGACTTGAATTCTTAGAAAAGCTCATACTCCTTTGAGAGCTGTGTAGCCAGCAGATGCTTTACAGTGAAAGAGAACATCCTTTGAAAACAATCTGGTGTTTATTAATCAACAAGAATTCAGTGTTTGGGGTCCTTCGGCAGGAAAAGAGAAGGAAAGCACATGTGGGCCTGGCCTCCTGAGTGAAAACATGCAGGTTCCATCCCCATGCTCTGCTGAGGAGCAGATTTCATATAGCATTGGTATGTCAGCACTTTGCTCTCCATTCCAGTGACATTTGGCAGGACCCAGTCTGCTTATGTTGAGGCTGAGTTGCTCAAGACCCAGGCAGCAAGTCATTCACCTGCTCTCTGGTGTTGAGATTCATTAGGCTTCCTCTTAGCCAGAGAGTTCTCTGGACACTTAATTCTAGACACCCACATATGCTCAAAAGTGCCATTTCTGGGAAGGCAGGCACTTAGATCTTATTTAAAGCTGTGCTGTGTTTCTGGTTTATGTGGGTAGGCACCTAGACACTCATTTCTGTTGAAGAAAACTGAAAAATTAGATACAGACAAGACTAAGTCATGAGCCTAATCTCCTGCCTTGCAACCAGTGCTCTCACTGAGACACTGGAAGGTGGAATCGAGGCACTGCTCAGCCTGAGGGGTTTGTCCCAATCCCAGCTGTATCTCAGGAGAACACCCTCATCATCCCTCCCTTAGCTGCTCTGCAGCTGTGTCTTGAGAAACAGGAGGCCAGGATAAAATGTGAAAGAAGAGATGGAGTACAGAGGGGAGTGGTGACCAAAACCTGTTATTAGGATGGTGCAGGGGAAGGAGAGTCCCAGACCCTCCTCCCTGGTGTGCGTTACACCTTTTACACTGCTCACCACCATCACTACCAGGAAGCACCGATGGGAGTTTGTCTGGTTTTCCGGCTACGGAGACTCAGAGATACCATCTGTTCCCCATTTGTTGCAGAAGTTATTTAGGTGGCTGTGTGAGACAGACAGGATTACCCTCTGGGCTTCGGTGCCTTTGATGAGGCAGCATCTGAAGTTAACACTTAAATTAAGCAGACTTGATTTTATTGCCTTTGTGTATTATGCCTGTGAAATCATTAAAACTTTTTGTCTGCTCCTTGGTCTTCTGTCATCTCCCTGTAGTGTTCCTGTCATACGCTGACTTTGTATGACCTGCCTGCCTGAAAAATCAGCAGCTGTCTTCCCTTCCCCACCCCAGCAGACAGTGGGACCTCCCAGGGCTGTGGGATACCTGCACTAGCACTTCCAGGGCTTGGTTGGCATTCTTGGATGAGGGACACCACATTTGGGAATAATCCTTTTTCCATTTCTGTCTCACAGATTGATGAACTCCCCGAAGGAGCTGTGAAGCCTCCAGCAAATAAATACCCCATCTTCTTTTTTGGGACTCATGAAACGTAAGTGAATGAACATGATCTTTTCCTTTGAAAATGTCTTCTTCCACTGCAGCTAACGTCACCTCCACTGATTTTATTGGAACAAATCCTGATGGAAGCCACTGGGAGCCTAGAGATAGGTCTTATGAGCCCAACTCATTTATATTAAGACATGCAAGCAAAGTCTGAAAGTAGGTGGGAACGCTGCTGCGTGGAGGGTATCCCCTGGTGGCATAACCAGTGCCTGTTTCCTGTAAAGAAAAGCGTTGGCATACATTTATTAAAAGGATCATCTGAACTCAGATATAGGGGCAAAAATTTTTTACTTGGATGTGCATGATAGCAGAGATCAGGCTGCTGCACTCGGACATGTTTGGGTTCGTGTCCTGTGTAAGAACTCACTTGGGAATTTGTAAAATGAAAGGAAGCAGACCTCAGAGTCTCGTGCAGTCCTCACATAGCTTTAAAATATATGCATTCCTGTGGGATTTGTGCTGGAGATACTGTAGGATGGAGCTCTCAGAAGAACTGAGCTGGCTGAGCTCAGGGAAAGAAAGGAATCAGAACAGTAAGGGTAAGTTAGGACTTACAGTAATTGCTACAGAGTTCCAAATTTTAATGTACATGTCACTGTTTTAAACAACGTCTGAGGCAGTTAAAAGAATAAATCACAGTTTCCATTTTTGCATGAAATATTTACATTTTAAAACTTTTCCTTCCCCACTTTAAGGCAACATGTTTTCTAGAATTCCTTAAAAAATGGAAAAATTAAATTCTGATGACATTTTAAATTCCATTTTAGAGGTTTGAAGCTTTATTAAAAATTTATTATTTTTTCATTTTAACATTATTCCAGAACATAATAAACCCCATAGTTCATACGTCACATTTGAATTTAGAAATCTTTAAAGACAGTTTCTGCTTAATAAAGATCAAGATAGACTCTCTTTAGTTAAAACACTTCTTCCTATTGCTGTAATGAAACAACCTGATATTTTGATATATTGGGATCTACTACTGTCACAAAATAACTGAAAAAGAATGAAGTTGAAATAAGCTTATGAGGCTTTAAAATCAGAAACTAAATGTGGGGTTTTTTTTTTAATGGAAGCATTTTTCTTGAGAAACATTTTGAGATAAATACTCTGACTACTTTTATTCTGAAATGAATGAATCCCAAACTGCTAATTTGGATTTTGTTAGCTGATTGACCTGACTGTAACACCTGAAACAGGAAAATAGTTTGTAGTTACTACAATTTAATAATTTAGAAAGCATCATAACTGTTAAAAATGAACTGTAGATTGCAGCTCCTTAGTTTTATGGCAGAGCAGTGGAAACTATTATACTCTCCCAGTGGCAATGAACATATTTCAAACAAAGATGTAGACAATTTTTCAGTGTTTACTATACATAAAAGGCTGTAGAAACACTTCCATTTACCATTGAGCTATATTAAGGTAGCTCACGGTAAGTTTCATACGGTTTTTCTTTGTTATTTGTGTTATAACTGGTTTTATGTATTTTTGGCAACAAGGAGACATCTCCTAGTATTAGCAAAAGCATAGATAAAATAATTTATTCAGATCCCTTGCACTATTGTAGGCTTTAATATTAACAAGACATCTTTTAGTTTGGAAATCACTGTTTGGCTTTCAGGTAGAAATGCATTCTTGGCTTTGTAATTATGTAATTGAGATATTTTTCAATGAGACAACTGAGTGTTGGTACCGTTCTGTCTCCTGTGTAGTTAAAAGGAAGCTCTTGTCATCTGATGCCTTTAGCCACTAGTTGGCTCTGTACTGGCAAACTTCTTGGCCAGTGGGCTGATTTAAGTGAATGAAACTCTGCACATTCATAAATGCTGGGAAGAGTCAGGGCATAAATCAGGCATTAATCTGAAATAATGTGTACAGCAAGGAAGAAATATGATCCTGTGATAAAGGTATCAGACTGCAACTGAAGAGAGTTGGGTTTCCCTCTGTATTCTGCTAGCAGTTTGAGTTTGACCTTGGGCAGATCTCTGTGCCTCAGAAGCCCATCTGCAAAAAAAGGGCAACTTCCCAACCTCGTGGTGATGTTACAGGAATACATCTGTTGTAAATGGTGGAGCTCCATGGTCCTGTGATAATGGAGACCACAGAGTTAACATTAATTGCAGAGATCATCAGGAAAGTAGGACAGTGATTATAGGGAAGGACACTGTGACTTGCTCAGCTCCGGTCATTGATGACATAGAATCTTCCATGTGAGAATGAAGGGGTTTTTTGCCTTCACTGTTTTTAATTTAACTTATGACTATCCATCCCAGCACCATGATACAGAGCAAAGACAAGACACTGGATGAAGATGCCCAATGAAAAAGAAATGATGCTTTCTTCAGCTTTATATAAGAAGTTAAGAGTTTTACTGTAAAGTATGTAGAGAAAGCAGGATAAATCGCCACTCTTTTTTGGTAATTATTTTTCCCTGCATTGTGGTGCCTGTGCCTGAATCAGTTGGCCCAGTGCATAGCTGACTTAACGCAGCAGCAGAGCACAAAATCCCTCCTTTGCTGTGCTGTCTAAAAAACAATTTGGCCACAAGCACCCTGTGTGTCTCATTGTTTCCTTGTATTAGTCATCTGCCTATATTCACCCATTGTTTGTTGTCTTATATGAAATTATAAGATTTTTGGGAAAGAGAGTATTTTTATTGTGTTTGCACAGAATCTAGCATGTGGGGGGCTTATTCCAAGAAAGAAACTTCCAGGCTTACTGGCAGTATAGATAATAATAAATGCCACTGCTCTTCCTGTCCTGTAGTACAAGGGATAAGTTTTGGCTCGTGGGTTCTAGGCACTCCTTACATGCTCTAATTTTCATATGGTATTTTTAGGCCTTTCTGGATTTGTAACACACAGGATTGGAAGTTTGGTCCCTTGCTATCGCAGGCAATTACGTCATGTAATCCCTTTCATAAACTGTTCAAGAGCCAGTTCCCAGCAGTAGTTATTATAATAAATGAGACTCGTTTTAGTTGTTTCTAGAGAGACTCAGCATGATTTTGTAACATCAAACATCAGGATGGTGAGCCAACCATTAAATCGGACTCGCAGCAGTAACTCAAAGCCAACGTGTTAAATAAATAAATAAATAAAACAAACAAATAAATCGAACTGAAAAAGAAATTAGATGGGATGAGCAGAAGAATAGGGAAAACATTTGCGCTGTTAATGTGGGGTTTTTTGAAGAGGAGGAATTTAAGTCCTTTTTTTCAATGTTACCTTTGTTAAAATGCAGCGCATTCCTGGGGCCCAAAGACCTTTTCCCATATAAAGAGTATAAAGATAAGTTTGGGAAGTCGAACAAGCGAAAAGGATTTAATGAAGGCCTGTGGGAAATAGAAAACAACCCTGGAGTAAAGTTTACTGGATATCAGGTAAATTGACTTTCGGTTCTATTCCTCCTTATCTGTTTTGTTTTATTTTTTGAAGACTTCTTGTCAATGTAAACACTGTATGATGTGGAGGGTCCTGGGTTTGGTGGAGCTAGAAAGTTTCACAGCTTTTGTAATTGTGTAATGTAAAGACAGCTGTGGTCTTGCACTCTGTGACAAACTGAACTTTAATCAGACTGCAGAGCCCTTTGCTTTCCGTGATATTCTGGGGTGGTGAAGTGGAAAATTCTGCAGCAGATTTAGTTGAATTAAAAATGGAAGGTTTTATTTACTCCAGTATAAACATGAATAATTTCTGACTTCTTTCTGTTGTTTATTTTTATATCAGGTTCAGTGTATTTTACACAGACCTTAAGGTCACTGCACTTTTGATTTTTACATTGGTAATGTATAACACGTAGGACACCACTGCCAGAGTTGTGAGGGGTGAGAAGGTGGAGGTTTAAGCCGCTGTTACGAGATAGTAGCTGCTGTACAACAGCTCTCCCTGTTGGATGTCCGGAGCAAAAAGTCAGTGGAGCTGGAAGGGGGGAAGAGTAGCTGGTGGGCTGTATATAACCAAAGAACTTTTCTCATTAAAAAAATGTGGTCCTTTGAAGGCAAAAATCACCTCCAAAAGGAGGCAAACACCTATTACATTATTAGCACAAAACCTTACAAACCAGAGATACAGACCACCTGCAGACAAGCTGCTGCCCCTCTCGGTTCCTGTTTCATATTTTCAGCCCTACAGATGTTTTGCATACACTTGGTGATTTAAAAAAAATACAGTGAATAGTCTGTGGGAGATGGACTGTCAAAGAGCTCTCAGCCTTCTGGTCAGTGTTTGCTTTTTCCTAACACAGAGACCTTGCCCTTTGCAGGGGTTTGTAACAGCCATCTTCTCTCCTGAACAAGTTATCTCCTATTGCAGCCAAAGGGTAGAAATTTCCATAGTTTTGCCCAAAGTAGAACGTGCCAAGGTCTGTCCACTGTGCAACCCTTAGTTCTCTGGCAAACACATTTTTGTTATCGGATCTTTTGTTTCTGTGTAAAACCTTCAGAACATGCTATCCCAGAATCTGCATCTGATATCTGTTTTCAAGTGGTGACTGAGAAAATTGCCTTTGCAGCCCTTTTTCTTGATAATTGCAGGAATAACCTGAGCTCTTCTTGGCTATAGCAATTAAAATGTAAGCTGTCTGTTACCAGTATTTCTATCTTCAATAGAGAACAAAAATTAAATAATATATTTTAGTGATATTTTTGTTGTTTATGTTATTATTGTTATTGTTATTTAAAGGCAATTCAGCAACAGAGCTCATCAGAAACTGAAGGAGAAGGAGGAAATACAGCAGATGCCAGCAGTGAGGAGGAAGGTGATCGGGTAGAAGAGGATGGAAAAGGAAAAAGAAAGAATGAAAAAGCAGGCTCAAAACGGAAAAAATCCTATACTTCAAAGGTTGTCTTCCGAGTTTTTCCACTGTTAATTCACGTGCATTTGTAATTAGAATGCTGTCCACCTCACGGCAATCTGTTTGTTCTTCCTTCTTTAGAATTTTGATTGTAGTACCATAACAGTGGTGTTCAAACAGGCAAAGGGCAGTGCTCTCGCTTTTGTAGACAGCGTTGGTGAGACAGCGGTTGAAATACTGTGCCCTGTTCTAGTGCCCACACTTTGAGAAGGAGGTGAAAAGTATGGGAAGGAGTTCAGAAGGGCTGGGAAGAAAATCCATGCGAAGATGGATTGATAGGTTTGATCATCTTATCTAAGTATTTCCTCATGAAGAGCAAAAAAAAAAAAAAAAAGCTGTAGGAGTGTGCCTCCTGGGAGTTGTGAGCTCAGGTTTGGTTCCTGTCCAGGAGAATTGAAGCTTCCCTCTCCCATCTCCAGTGTGAATGCCCCAGGTGCCACGCTAAAAGATGGGTAGGGTCAGATGTGCTCAGCTGCTCCTGTTGTAAAATACTTCAGTACAGGATATGGAGGAAGAACTAATTCATTAAGGAGGGAGCAGGGCACTCCATTTGTAAATAAGAGACCTGCATTGTAGTATCTACCTGCCCTGTTAATATCTAAGTAGCAGTGTCGATGAGGAGGCTAAGTGTAATGTGTGTTGGACTGCCTCATAATGGCCGGTGAACATAATCACCTGCGCAGTGACAACTTTGGGTTCAAGTAGGCTTCTCACTTGTCACCTGGGTGAAAGGGAACAACGTTATAGTCACTTCCTCCAGTTCTGTGTGTACCTCCAGGTCCGTGCTTTGCTTCAGAAATGGTGGAAGGTGTGGCAGAGTCATGATCATTCACATTCATGTTATTCTTTTCTGAAAGTGAAAACTAGATAAAATGAGAAGAAGCAAGCAAACAATCTGATCCAGGCTTAGTTTGGAGGAGAGCAAGAATTTTCATGGTTCATCCCCTGAACAAAATGTATTAAGTAATTTCACCCCCTCTGTGTGTTTTACATTAGAAATTAGGTCTGGTCTACCATCTTCTTTCCAGAAGACTCTGGGCAAACAGAGGATTAGGAAAATGGTGGCTTAATGCCACAATTTATCCTTTTATACTGTAGAATTGCATAACATAAAGGGAGCAGAAAAGATATATTGGTTCCACATGGCTTTAATGTTAATATATTAAAGCTGACAGCACTAAAAAAAGTATGGAAAGCAGCTCTGCTAATGTTATTCTCATTTTACATCTCTGTGTTTAATCAAAACTTTTGTCAAGCTGGCACCATCTGTTTCATTAACTAACAAAACCTACAGGTGACCCAACACTAATACCCATCTCCTATTACTGTGTCTGTCTTACAGTCAGTTGTGCTGCCAACTTGTGTAGAACGCAGAATTTCTCCTTTTGCTTCACTGATGGCAGTAGCTCCCAACTACTTCACCTGAAAAATGTTCTCACCCCACATATCATCCCCAATATTCACCTTGAACAGGGAGCCACATGATCAGACAGCATTCAGCATGTATTTCAGAAGTGTCTTTCTATGACTGAAGCTCAGTTTTTACTTTTTAACTTTGTTGTTGATCATTTTAGAAATCCTCCAAGCAGTCAAGGAAATCTCCTGGAGATGAAGATGATAAGGACTGCAAAGAGGAAGAAAATAAGAGCAGCTCTGATGCTGGGGACGCAGGCAATGACACAAGAAACACTTCTTCAGATTTGCAGAAAACCAGTGAAGGGGTAAATTGTTAATATCATTCACTTCCCATGCAGTTTGCTACCGGGGGGCTTTGGAGATGTAGGGGTGACAGGCATGGCATTGCAGTGACTGACCGGTGTGTACCACATGCCATCTCTTTACGTTGCATTTCAGCGCTCAGAACGTGTCTAGAACAGAAACATGGGACTGGTCCCTCCACTGGTACAAATTTTGCTCTAGAGAAACAACTGAATGAGAAAAGATACTATAAGGGTTATTTTTGTTCCAACACTTTGCATGGATGTCAGTTGAGAGGAACTACTGAAAACCGTGAGCTGGACTGATGCAAAATTGATGTGAGAGCAGAATCAGGCTGTTTGCGTAATGCTCGCTAAGCAGTGGGAGCCTGCTCATCCTTTCACACTTGGGTAAGGTTTGCGCAGTCCCACTGACTTCTCTGGAGTTCAGGAGGGTTCGTGTGCACGTGACAGACCTGCATACTGCAGGTTTCAGGGCAGATCCTGCCTTGGGAGATGACCTTCCAAGGAGGGGATATACAGTCTGCTCCAGGGCAACTTCATACAATCTCCTTGTATGTTTGTGCCAGTTGTGCGTTCATATCGATATTACTTTGTTGTGACCACAACAATGGAAAGGAAGGCTGCTGAGCAGGGCCGTTAGCAGGGGTGCTGGGTGATCATCAGTCACCTTTAACAACCACTACTGTTTCTGAGCCTTCGGAGCAGCGCAGGCCTCCCTGCTCCAGCACACTGCTCCAGCTCAGAAGCAGTCCTTGTGCAGTTCCCATGCCAAGGCTCTGCCACGTGGCCAGCAGCCGGGCTGGGCTGTCACAGGAGCTGCTGAGTGACACGAATCCCCAGGTGTGAGAGGAAGCCAGCCAGCACAGGCTCTCGTCTGACAGTGCCGCGGTGCCTTTGCACCCAGCTGCGTGCTCAGCCTCAACCCTCCCTCACAAAACACAACCTCTGGGGAGCTGCTGTCATCTCCCGCTTAAACACTCCTCCCAGAGCGTCCTTTCCTCTTGTCTCTCTGCGGTACAGTGCGTCTGCTTTGTGGCTCTTCACCTCATAAAGACTTTGATATGTGGCTCGTGGGGTCAGGAAGATAATGTGCCCCGAGCCTCTCCCATTCACTCTGAACAAGCCGCTGGCTTGAACCAGAGACTGACACAAGGAAACACTTGCCCGGCTGTGCCTTCCCAGCACCTCTCCCACAGAATTTGAGAGTCTGGGGCTGATCAGTGTGCCAAGTGCATAGTGCATGTGTTGCCCACGTTCTGGCTTGTGAACCCTGTGACACTTTCATGTCCTCAAATATGTATTTGAGTGAGAAAGCTGGCCATAAGGTCCATCTGAGGTGGCAGGAGGTTCAGGAGGGCCTGCTTTGTTTCCTGTGTTTGTAGCAGTGACGGGATATGGCTGTGAACTTCAGGCATGTCCTCCGTGTAAGACCCAAGTGTTTACTGAGTTAGGTCAGTTGCAGACTAAGTGGCTAAAAAGTCATAGAGGATGTTGGCTTTGTGGCTGGTGACATTCAGCTCTTCTTTCTGTGTGTGACATGCTTGTAACCACTGGGAGATAAGAGTCCAGCAGGCTAGAACAGCGTGGTGCTCTTCAGGATTGCAAATATTTCAGCCTCTGTGCTGAAATATCACCAACAGTCTGTGTGCTCCCCGCCAGCACCAGCTCCACAGAAATGCTCACAGTCATCGCTGTCGTACCCCTGTGAGGAGTTGGCTCTGCTCTGACTTCTGCAACCCCAACACTCGGGCTTGTCCTCACACTTGAATCACCAGTCTTTAACTAGATCTTGGATGCTTTTAACATTATGGGAAAAGTGGGTTTAGTAGCATGTACTGAAGAAAAACGGAGAGATGGTTTTAAGGGGAGCTTGAGACAAAAGCAATGATGTTTGGAGACATTTGCATCCTGATCCAGACGTTTCACTTTGGGCGTTTCTGCCACAGAATCAGCATTTCGCATGTAAATCCTTTTCAGCATTTCTTTGGAGTTTTGTCAGTAGTGCAGTTCTGTTTTAGGACCAGGAGGGGACACTCCATCTCCTGGCGTCCTCAAAGCCAGACCAGGTGTCTTTTTTGAAGGTGTGCCTTCCTCAGACACACAGCACTCAGGGAAAGAGTAATCAGAATGTTTATTCAGCTGATCTCAGAGCGTGTGTCTGGATTGACCTGCTGGGGTGCAGGCCTGGCACATCCAGGCTGGGAGTCTGCCAGGGGGCGTTGAGCTCCTTCAGCCCCACGCACTTGGACTTCACTTCTATAGAAAGGAAGGTCAAAAAAGACCCAACACATGCTTGCAGAGTTGGGATACAGTCCTCTTGTTCACACATGTGAATTCAGAAGAATTTCTAGGTCTGCTAAAAGACACCATCATAGATGAGATTTTGGTCTCTTTAAAATCATTCAGCTTGTGAGAAGAGCATTGGACCCACAACACACAGTCTGAAGAAGATGGGCTCCCTCCTCCCCAGCGTGCAGCACAGAAGCTGCACCCCCAGCACTGCACCTTCCTGCACGTTTCTCTGGCCACGGGATGCCTCCAGGAGCATCCCAACATGGGTACAGGACGGGGTGCAAACCTGCTCCCCACCCCCCCTCCACACGTGGGGTGCTGGGGGCTGCGCGACACACACCAGAGGAGAGTCTGTTTCAAAATAACTTGTAGAAAGGTACCAGGAAGGCAAAGAGACAAGAAACACAAGAGTTCAGAGCCCTGATCTCGAGGATAGACATGTTTCATTGCCCTGGTTTTGACACCATGACCGGCTGCTTAGCCAACACTGGGAGGGCTGTGGGAGGCTGCGTGCTCAGCCCCCCTCTTCTGCTCTGCACCTCCCAGG
This sequence comes from Athene cunicularia, assembly GCF_003259725.1. NCBI lineage: Eukaryota > Metazoa > Chordata > Aves > Strigiformes > Strigidae > Athene > Athene cunicularia. The sequence continues at coordinate 18,141,972 of NW_020799112.1, forward strand.
GCTCTCACCATGCAAGAGTGGCCTAAAGGACACAAGCAGTTTTTCTCTTAATAATGCTAATAATAATGAGGTAGTGTTTAGCTTTTATAATGGTTGGGCTGTAGGCTGAAGATGCATCTCCCCTCTTCAGATCAGAGGGAACCTTGCCTTTTAATCACAGCCTTACCCTCAGCATTATGGGGATCTTCTCGAAGGGTTAACAGCTAAAGTCAAATGATTGCAGGAGCATCTTCACCTATATTTTTTAATGAAATTTCTAACCTCCAGGTGGTGGAGGATGAAAATGTAAGTGATGGCTTCCTAAAGACTCAAACCCAGAGCAAATAAAAGTACTTCCAAAGCTATGATATTTTTTCAGCCAATTTCATACTGTTCAAGGGCTCAACTTGTGATTTTTTTTCTTTATCCCTGGGGTTGACAAAGCTGCTTTCTTATCTCCATCCCCTAGTTTCTCAGCTGTTCTTGAGGCACTCTCAACAGAAGAGGCATTAGCTTCCTCAGACTCAGCCACAGTTCATAGCTGCGTCCTGCCACCACCTGTTTCTCAGGCTCTTGCCCTCACTGGTGTTCTCTGCCGATTCCTTCCTGAGAAAGATGCGAAGCCTGAACCTCAGGGGTTTATTGTCCAAATTAAATAATGATATATTAGCTAAGACAGCCCATCCCAGAGTTTTCTCAAGTCAAGAGTCACAGAACCCCCTCATGACAGTCCTCTGCTCTTAAATACTAAATTGTTTTGACTTTCCCAAAATACCACATAAACAGAATATTCCAGTGGAAAGGTATTCATGGCTCTGTGTTGTTTACTTTCTGTGGTACAAAATTAGCTCCTAAATTAGTGAATTCATGGCAGCAGTTTTACATTCCACATTTAAATATCCAGTGACTTGTGTGTTCTTGGCTGGCATAACTTTAAATCTTTATAACTGAACACCTAAGTTGCTTTTTACTTTCACTCTCTGGACACCCACACAGTGACACTTGAAAGCTGGCTGTAGTCCCTGCCCGATGAGAGAGTATTTGAATGTTAAGGTCAGCACTCAGGGTTGTGGCAAGTTTTTCTTTCAGTATTCATTATTTTAGTTCCAGTCCAGAATTGTGTTGGCAAATGAGGCATTCTCTTTGTGTACAGATGTATGTGCTTGCCTTTCAGGAGGTGAATGATTTTACTGAGTCTTTGAAAAATAATAGACTTGTTGGAAGTGAAATACATTTTTTTTTGCTCCTGGTACAGCCTGAATATTAAAGTGGGGTAAAGGACTGTGATCTTTTTACTCACACTGACAATCAGTTACTAACATGGGAGTCAGTGGATCTATTTGTGGAGGCAACTGCTTGCCAGCATGAATAAGGGGATCAAAATCTGGTCCAAAATTACTGCCATCTGATACTATTGCAATTGGGAGAACATATTTAAAACAGCCTGTGTCCAGGACATATTTTTTGTTGTGATGTTCTTGTGGGGTAGCAACAATTCACTTACTGCTGTGAAAGACAAGTGGTGTGGTCAAACTGGCCAGAGAAACACAGGTTCACTGTGTCCTTCTGATGTGGTTTTTGAGACGTTTGGTTGCTTCACTCTTCCTTTTTTATTTCTCAAGAATAACACTGGTTAGGTTGCGTAACAGGTTTGGGGTTTTATCAACATTAAAAGCACAGCATTTAGGGCTCTATTCAATGTAAAAGCATTTATGTGGGCATTTTTTCCAGAAAATGAAAATAGAGTATGTATTCTTGTTTGATTATTTTTTTTTCTGCAATTTGAGATAAGTTAAAATCCACCTCTCCGGAAAGATAACATTTGTACAAATGTGTTTAGCTATTGTGCAGTAAAAATTTCTATGAAAAAATCAAATAGTGGCATACTCTCTGGTGTAAAGAGTTGTGTTGTCTGCTGCCTTCCTAGAGCTCAGCATAACAGCACTGCTAAGTAAGGCAGCAGGACACAACTCAGGAGAAGCAGAAATGCCTGAGTGTAAGTTTGAGGCTAAAGCAGCCAGTATAGACGAAATCTACTAGTTGCATCTCTGTGTACATTGAATGCTGTAACTATTTTGACCTCAAACCAACATGGTATAACAATGATCATACAGAGCAAGTAAATAATTATCCTTCTGCCCATCCAGCAAGAGCTTTTAAAGTACAGGATGGCTGAGTCAGTTGCCAGACACTGTTGAGGAAGGAATCTGCAGTGCCAGAAAAAACAAGGCAATTTGTGGGTTTAGTTTTATTCCCTGCTTTCTGTGTTCTGTCCTTCAATTTTTATTGATGACTGAAATTTTTCACTTGAAGCGGTCAGATTCTGTGCTGCTTCTTTTGTGTGCTTCTCAGCGCGGCACATGTTGTACCGTATCTCACAGTAAAGCTGAGAGACTTGTTCAAACAAAGATGATGAGAGTTGATCTGTTTCTGGAGAGACGTGAAACCATGGAGACCGTGGAAACTGCTCAGCTCTGCCGCATCCCCGCTCGGCGGCGGGAGCCTGGCAGCATGTGCTGCCTGGGCAGGGCAAGGAGCCGAGGGCCCTGTGCAGCCCCGGGGCTGCTGCACCTGGGGAAAGGAGAACTGCTGACTGCTGGGGCACCCGGGGGCACCCCGAGGAGACACAGCGTGTGTCAGGCTGGCAAATGGCACTGGAAACTGAAAATGCTGGGAGGTGATTTGCATACCTGGCTCTTTGTTGTCCCTCCTGTGCCACACTGTGGCCCAAAGGACGTTATCTGTGAGACAGTGGGAGTGGAACTATTAATATTCCCAAGGCCCTACCTAAAAATGGTGCCTGCCCAGTCTTCTGGCCTTAGCCCAGGGGGGAATTGTTGTTAATAAGTGCAGAGGTTTCATATTCCAAAAGGACAGCTTTCCTTACTGGATCTGAGGGTGATTCCGTAGGGACCGACTGTTTCACCACCCATCCTGCCTACCAGTGCTGGGTAGCAGCTGTCCTTGAGAACTTCAGCAGAAGGCATGGTCTCAGACGGGAAAGAAACAGCCGTGAACCCCTCCAAGGCACATCTCCAAAGCATCTGTAAATATAACCTCAATGACTCTTGAAGAGGTGAGAGGTGGAGGAAGTGCGGTGCCGTAGTTACACCTTTTGGGGGGAGGCAGGGCTCAGGCAGTTCCTGTAAGCCATCATGACAGGCGTGAGCATCTTACAATAATCCCTTATCATGTGTCGTTAGTCAGGATGTACCAGAGCCTCCCACACAGAAAAGCGCGGGTTCCCATTACTTACTGTTTGCAAACCCCTTGTCGCAGGAGAGAAGAACCACACTGACCAAACACAGCCCTTGGTTTGGAGGTGCAGCAACCAGACTGGGATCCCAGCCTGCTCCGTGGACACTCGTATGCTCTTATCTCTTGGATAGAGAAGCACAGTCCACTATAGCCCTGGCACTACACGCAGCAGGGATGATGGGCCAAAGCAGGAAAGAGTTTAGGAGCAAACTGCTAGTGCAGGGATGTCAAAATATCTTTTTTTCATACTCTCCTCCAATCCTGTGTAAAATGAAAATTCCACCAACCCCAGTGGATTTAACCCCTCCACTTACTTCCTGATGTTGATTTTTTTCCTTGGATGATCACACCAAATACAGGACTAATTCCTTCGTACTGCTTGTGTCTTTCTTTCCGTCTGTCAGGGTGTGGGTGCACAAGCATTCACACTCGGAATTCTTTACAAAGGAGGAGGGATGTCATGTTCAGGGTTAGGTAGTCACTCAGCGTTGCATGTCCTCACGTTGCTGGACAAAAGTGGTGTGTCCCCGTGCCTGTAGGTGAGTTTGGCTGTCGCTGTTTCATGTAAAGAATTGCCATGATCCATGAGGATGGTCTGATCTTGTTCCCACTAATGTCAGGGGAAGCAAGAGCTGCCCTTGACTCAGTCATGAAGTGGGTGTTCCTTCCTTTTCTGTCATCACCTTACAGTGAACTCCAAGCCAAACTATTTCTTTTTCAGAAGCAACATTCAGATACATTAGCTAGGAAAACTGTTTATGTTTCTTCATGCTTGCTAAGTGTTCATTTGTTTGAACGGCGGGGTGCTCCCATCGCGAGGCGGTCAGGAATACAGCACTGCCGGAGCTCTTCCATGAAGTGTAGCAGTGATTTAGTGCAGTGGAAAAATGCAAAATCTGGTTGTGTGTGAAGTATACTGTAAGATTCACAATTAAGTGATTGGGGAAAACAGAAAAAAACCCACATACAGGACTGGAGCTGCTTATTTGAATAAAGCCCTAAATGTTTACGTTTAAACTGCATCCTTTAATATTTTGTAGTGGTATGTTTAGTTGATGTAACGTAAGCAGTTTTCTCTAGAAAAAAATTCCTGTTCAAACAGACCGGGTGGTTACTTGTACCTGTGACTTCAAAGTGTGGGAATAAGGCATTAATTATATCAAGTTTGTTGCAGCTTGCTTATTCTTACGTTAAATGCGATTTCTTTTTCTCTCTTTCTCTTTCAGACTTAACCAACATAATGACTGCTGAATATTAAGGGAAAACACAAGAAGGTTACATGTTTGGTTGTCTAATATTCTTGGATTTGATATGAGTCACCACATCTGTTCATTAGTATCATCAAGAGCATCCCAGTTTGTATGCACATTATTCACATTCCTATCTGTTGTGTTTGCAGAAATGACATTTTTACCCTTTTTTCTAAGGGTTACTTTTTGATTTTCATATTATTTGGTTGCATGAAGTTGCCCTTTACCAGTGGCTGAGGTTTATGAAGATATCGCATACTTGAACACGTTTTAGATTCCTTTTCTAGATAGAAAAGGTGTAACTCCAAATTATAGCATTCTAAATCAGTGGGTTTTTTTAAAAACAAGTAAATCTTAGAAATGAGTCCCCTCCATACAATACTACAATATCTTCCACATACAAACATAATTTTAAATTACCCTATATCCATACTTTCTTGATTTTTGATCAGTTTACAACATAAAAGAAAAAATCTTCAGTTGAGATCACCGCCAAGTTCAATAATGTAATAAAATACCTTTCCTTATTAGAATTACCTAGCTAGTTATACTCTTAATACTTCTCAAAATCATGATGTAATGTACACTATCTGACTTAGTTCCTATATGTGGAGTTAGTGAAAGTCTTTTTGTGTTTCTTTAGATTAATACAAGGATTTTTTCCAATGCCAACACAATTTGAAATCATTCATTTGAATGCTTTCCATTTTTAAGCTTACTGTGATATAGAACCCTATGGGAAACCAAAAGAAAACATCAATTTTAAATAATGAAAGGCTTAAAAAAGGATGCTGTCATTCTGGCTTTTTTTTTTCCTTTTGGAAATAGAACTAGACTAGTAAGTAAGCATTCCAAATCCATTATTCTGTGTACATTATTGTTGCTATTGTGATAATAGAGATTTTTATTTATTTTTATGCCAGCTCTTATTGTGAAAACATATTTAGTCTGGTTTTATCAATCCTTGTTATGCTTGTCCTTGGAACATCTTTTGCGTATTCAAGGTTTGTAGTTGATGAGTTTACTGTAAAAAACTAAGAAAAACCACAACAAAAAAACAAAAAACAAAACAAAAAGAAAACAAAAAAATGTATTGTTTTTACAGAATAAATTTATTGGAATGTGTATTGGGAGTAAGGTTTGAGGTTGTAAGCAACTAAGTTAGCGTCATATTTGGCTTCATACGTGTAATAATGTGAGGTATTAATGTAAGTAAGTCAAGTATTAAAGCAAAACATTCTGTTAACATGAGTTGACCATAATAGATACAAGTGCAGGTGAGATCTTTATTTTTTCTGTACTTTGCCTTTTCTGGATAACAGGAGGTTATTAAATTCACCTTGAATGTATTCAAAGTTTCTTTAAAAAAACATTAGAAGTAACATCGGAGGCTCAAATACCTGTTTGTGAGCCAGCATGTCCTGCCGCAGCCCCGCAGCTCGGGGCTGGTGTTCTCGGGAGGAGGTGCTGGGATGGAGCTGTCCCCAGTTCTAGCCTGCGTGGAAGGAGCCCACACCAGGGAGGCTGGGAGCTGCAGGGAATTACTGCCAAGTTCCTTTTTTGCCAAGGAGCATCGACTGAGATGCGTTGTGGTTAGTTTGGACCTGCCCCTTTGGCTGGAGGTATAAAACCGAGGGCTCTCTCTTCAGAACTGCACCTCAGTGCTCGGGGGAGAGCGTTAGAGCCTGAAGTTCTTGCTGCTCTGAAAGTCCCCTTAGGCATCAGCAGGAGCTGTTGCTTTCTTGTTCCCAATTAGGTTTAAAAAGAAAACTAAAATTCTCTTAAGTCAAAACACCCAAAAGTCACCATCCCAAATTAAAGTGTTTCCAGTTAAAATGTATTTCATCTGTGAGAAATGCACCGAGTGTACTGCTTTTAGTATAAATACACCTAAAAGGCATAGAAATAGTTGTCACTGCAGACAGAAACATCAGCCGCGCAAACCAAGGTGGCTGTATTTGCTGCTCCTTGTTTCTGACCTAACAGCATTAGCAAAACCAGGGCCACAAACCTCTCCTCTCTGAAAACGGACGCTACGGTGTAAGGCCTGCCTCCCAAGGTGATGAGCCCTCCGTGCCCACCTCAGAAGTGCTGGTAGGCACGTGCCTATCTTCAAGCTGATGAGCAGTCCCTGCAGAAGTGAATCCTTAAAAGAATTAACAAAACTACATGATTTGCTTATCATATATGGAGTCTTACCATAAGAGTTGATTGCTTCTTAAAAGATTTCTTGGGATTTTTAACAAGGCTGACCCACAGGACATACTTTTTGACAAATAAAACATGTGCATGTGACAGAGTTATGTATGTTAATTTTTCACACTTCAAAATACTGACCTTCACATTCTACAGTAGCTCTGTATAGGGATTGCTAGCACTGATACTCGTCAGTGTGTGGAGGCTAAACACTGACATCATTATTATTATTTAACTTCATGCAGTATTTCTAAAACTGTCAAAGCAGCTTACTTAAAAATAGCTATGTGAACTGGCAACTCCACTGCAGCGCAAAGTCAAAATGTTGAGAAGTGGTACTGAAGGCAGTCATCTTTATTTTCCCTTTTTGAGTAGGATAAACAAAACAGACCGTGCAACTTTACACAACTGTGCAATTTTACACATCTTACACGCTTCTTTTGGGTTCTATCTGAGCAGTTCAATGACACCCCAACCCAATTATATACATAACCAAAAGGAGAAGCTGAAAACAGTTGTGCTATTCTGTTTTTTCTTCTTGTTTTGTTTTCATAAAAAACTCTGGCTTGTTGACACACCTGTAAGCCAACAGCTGGGGAAGAATCCCATACATTATGTTCAATATCAGGAAAAACTGTTTTGCTTCTTCAGGGACTCTGTAGATGTAAGGAGTTCGAGCATGAAGAGAAGCACCAATATGGGAAAATTGAGCCTGTGGTGTGTATATAACGTATATATTAAAAAAGGTAAAGTTGATGTATATTTTGGTAAAACAGCATAATCTGCATGCAACTACGCATCTCCAGTGACATTTTCCAAGCCAGCCCTTATATTCCAGAATTATCTATCATACTTTTGCACAGTGGTATAAAAATACAGCCTAAACTAAGTTCATTAGTATCTTGGTATAAGAAGCATAAAAGGAACCGTCAGCGGCATGGTAGGAGATGTATTTTATGCACACGATGGCACTGATCTTTACATCAGCTATAGGATTTCACCCTTGGCTTAGAGGTGATTATTCATGCAGCAGCATCCATGATCCTTCCCCCTGGCCAGTGGCTGCCAAAGGGTGCATCACCGCAGAGATCTGCACTCCTGAGCCCCAGCCCAGGAGTGGGGGTAGGACTCGCACCCACCTACCAGGGAATCTTGTGTTTGGCATCAACGGGAAGCAGACAGACACTCACTCAGCCTGAATAAAGTTAGAAGGTAAAATCTTGGAAGCTTTGTTAGTTCTGTTTGGGGTTTTTTGTTTTGGGTTTTTTTTTTTAAATATTAAACCCAGTCTTCAAGATTCTGATCCCTCGTGATTTCAGAAAACATCTGCAATATTTGGCTTTTGGGCTGGGGGCTGTTCTCAAGTATAGGTTAAGTTTATCAGTGAAGGTTATATGCAAAGACAAGCTTGCTGGGCTGAAGCATATTTTTAGCATAAACAAACATTTAAAGATAGAAGTGTCAGGGTAGTCGCTGTCTTTTGTCTCCATCTGTTACCTGCTATTTCAAGCCACAGCTCATTCACATTAACTATTGTGTGTCCAATTTTTTTTTTTTTTTTTTTTTTTTTAGTTAGTTAGTTAGCAGTGGAGGAGATCTGGGAAGATAAATATCTATTTGATCTTAAGCAGAGCAGGAGAAAGGGACAGCAGGATTTTAGTAACACAGGAGTATGCTGTGACCAAATCACATCCTCTGTCCTGGGTTCAGCAGGAGTTACTTTGGTCCCACAAAGAACACAGTTAGCAAAGTGGAAAGTGAAATACAGTGCAGGTGTTTTAATACACACTGCTCTAGCAAAAGGTTAGGCTGAGACCACATAGCAAAAGAGAAAAGGAAATCAGTTTTCAGGTGATTCTAGTCACCTCCACTCAATGGGAAGAGCTGATCTAGCAAACCTGAGTCAAGAAACGGAGTAATCAAAGAAATCAACCACAAACACACTTCAGCAGAGTGCCACTTAGCATGTTTCTGTAAATAGCTATTCCACAGTAAGCAGATGTTCAGGAGCACGCTATCAGCAGCCTTTATATCAGCTTCAGAATTCAGTCTGCCTCTTGCAGCCCGTCTGTTCTCACCTGTTTCAGGCAGGAACTGCCTTTAGCACCTGGGTGGTCTTGCTCAGATCCTGCTACCTTCCTCGTCTCGGGAGCCATCTGGGCCCAGGCAGCCTGAGCATTAGTGCTCAGCAGCAAAGCCCTCTTACTAATGTGGGGTAGCAGTTTCCCAAGGAGCCAGCCAGCCACCACTGGGCTTCAGGTAGGAGGTTTGGGTCTGTCTGATGTTTACCTAGACACTAACAGCCTCCTGGTAGTATTTTAGAGTCTCTTCTGGGGTGAACAAGATGCTAAGGCACATACTTCTCTGTGGAGAATCGCAAGGCTTGTCTGTCTCCAAGAGTGGCCAGCTGTGCATCATAGTAAGTTGATAGTAAATTCATAAGTTCATAGTAAGCCTTGTCAGAAAGAGCTGTAAGCAGCTGCTTCTGAGAGACTCAGAGCTCCCACAGCCTCCTGGATGCCTTAGACAATCTAAGCCTTATTGTCTGGTCTTGTCTCTCACAAGAGTTGTGGCACATTAGTCAGCTTTAGGCATTAGAAAAAGCAGAAACATTTTGCTCTATTCGTAGCCCATGAAGATTTTTACTAGCTTAATGATGCACCACATAATGAAGTTATTGTTTATTAGACTTGTTTTTCAATATAACACATTGCTTTTTCCTTTCATTATCAGGGAGGATATTTAGGTCTGTTAAAGTCAGGTTTTTTAAAATTTGATTTGCCCCTGTGGAAATTGTGTTATGTCTTTAATCTCATGTGTTTCCTTTCCATGACTGTACTGTGCTTCTGCTTTTTTTTTTCTGTTTTTTTTTTCTCCCTTGAGGCAGGGGGTGTGTCTTAAAAGCAGATCTCTTGCTCCCCAGTAGCTCTTCTTTCAAGTACTAGGCAGACTTAGACCAAATCCATAATTTTAAGCAGTAAGACAAAAGCTGTTAGTTACTGCAGATATCTGTGCCTGTTCTGCAACAGGCTGGCATTGTGATAAGTGAGATCAACCTTGAGTCTTGCCATGATCAGGTCTTCTCACTGAATAAGCCATTCCTTGGTGCTTTCTGTTACTGAACCCTTTCTAAGTGGAGAATTTTGAGGATCAAGCGGCTGAACTTTGGCTGAGAAATCAACCAAATGAGATGCTGCAGGTAAATTTCTAAGGTAGCCTTATCCATTTAACATACAGCCTTTGTTAACCTGGAAGCCTCGGTCAGTCTGATGATCAGGCTGTTCCACAGCAATTGGAAGGTGCCTGGTGCTGGACATGGCACTGCCCAGCCTGACAGCTGCAATTTGCCTATGCCCGCTTCTCAGTAAGTTTCTTGTCTGTATGAAATGGTTTGGGTTTGGAATTCTTTTTACAATAGTTTTTGCCTGTAGCCTAATCATAGCAAATACTTTGAATATTTCTTACCCTGCAGTCAAAAAAATAGAGAAGGGCCTGGAAAAACGTTAAGAGTCCTCCTTCACTCTGTGCCTTCTTTCTAAAACTGGCTTAAATCAGGCAAAGAATAACTTAGTTTGGAGAGGTTTGGACCATGTCTTATGAGCCTAAGGAAAGCCATCAAACAGAGCTGGGGAGAGAGTAACCTAGAAAAATATGTTCCTTGGGTTTATGTTCTCTTGTAGACAAGAGGCACAGCAGAAACTAACCACCAAAATTGCAGGATTAAGGAAAACACTTCAAGGGGGGAGTAGAAAAGCTTTCTATATGTGAGAGAATAGGGAAGAGGGCTATGAGTAGTCGGTGAGACAGAATCGTTTTGGATAGCTGGGCTATGGCTCTTCATCCCTTTTCATGTGGCTCACTTGCACAGGGAAAAAGCCACTTAATCAAGTTCAGAGGCTATTCCAACCCTTTTGCATAATCAAAGCTCCTGGTACTTTAGTCATATGACATTTAAAGAGCTCTTCCTGAAGCTTCAGAAAGTCTAATAAGGGTCACAATCTGGTTTTGGAGTCTGAAAGTTAATAATGGAATAATTCAAGCTGAGAGCTATATGTAATTCTGAAAAACTGTAAATATTTTTGTGTGTGTGAAAGGCTAGGCACTTTCAGAGTTCTTAGTTTAGGTGAATCACATGGTATTTTGAGACTTGCTTTTGTAAAAAGTACATACTTCATAATGCTAGAAATAAAAAATAATTAAAATCTCCACATTCCCCATCTGTAGGAGCAGTGTTCATTCCCAGGGAGAAATGCCCACTATTTCCATCATTAGGTATTTGCCATTATTGGACCTTTGTGCGTCATAGAAAGTGAAATGTGTTTCAGTAACTGTGTGTGTTTTAATTATCAATTACAAAGTTTTAACTTGAGAAAATAGTAGACAAACCTGGAAGTGTTTGTGCCTCAAAATGACCAGACCCAAAAAAATACAGAAGTCCTCAATTCATTGTCACACACATTTTTCATCCCAGGTTGCTCACAGTTCACCAAGTCAATTAAATTATGTTCAGCTGTGGTATGACTGAAGTTCATTCTGCAGTGCATTAAAATAAAAACTACAAAACCCCTCCCAAACTCAAAGAAATGGTTTTTTGAGTCAGGATAAAATGTAGGGAGTGTGCAGCAGCACACTCTTTAAGTTCTCTCAATCAGTTAGGTCAGCCCACAGATTTTGCTTGTGCCTAGGACAAGCTTTAAAGAGTTAAATGGGAAATTTTGAGTGTTAGTTTTTGAGTTATCAGCAGCTTTTCTTCTCTTTGTCTAATGTGTAAATCAGCATTATCCTGAAGCCAGACCACAAGGGACAACAGAGGGGTTTTAGACTTCAGCAACAAACTGTTGCATGTATTCATCATACAGCTAAAAGGTACAAAGTGCCCTTGAAAAAAAGAAAAGTGTTTGTTATGGGAAACATTTAAAAGAAAGAAAGGAAAAAAAGCACACCACAACAAACCAAAACCAAACCAACCAAACAAAAATTGCCTCCAATCTGGGAGGCTGAGCTTCTTTGGCAAGTTTGCAAGATTGTGACACTCGTCACACTCTGAGTTCTGGTTTACTTTTCCTTGTGCTAAATAATCTTTGAAGGAGTGGTTTCTTTCCCATCTGTCTGGGGAATTCATGAAACCCGAGTAATCTGTCAGTAGTGAGAGGTTCCTGGCACTGCCTTGCCTACTTTAGCCAGCTTGTGCTTTTCCTAGATTAGGTTTGGGCCAAACACAGTTGTATAATACTTATGATACCTTTTGAGCATCTAAACCTTCTCGTTTAATATGTTTGCCGGATTCTGTTTGGATATAATTGGGTAATACAAGTTTCTCTATAAACTGTTTAGGGAAAAAAGTCATATCCTCTGTGATAATGTCTCACAAACAGAAAATAAAATGTCACTCCCCCCATCTTTGCTGAGCAGTTAAGCTGGACTGTAGTTTGTATCCATGATTGTTATCTCAGGCCTGAGGAACAAAGTGTTGGTCTGTGTTTGTCTAATAGTGGTACTTGAATTACAATTATCGTTGTGTCCCTATGTTCCCATTAGTGTTGCAGGATTATGTGCATATTTTCTGCATTGTCTGGATGCTCAGAGCGTATTTCATTTCAGTACAAATCAATTTTGTCACTGTCTCAACTGTTTAATGGCATCTATATGTCATGAGAAGTCATTTACTAGTTCCTGTTGATTTTTTTTTTTTTTTCTGGTTTGGTCAGTCTTCTCATAACCATCAGCACCATGTAGTGATTAACTACAGTTGTTTATTGAAGAATCAGAAAAAAATAAGAAAGTATGATCATTGGTCTGCCTTTGGCAACACAAGCAAGTCTTAGTGTTATGGTGGTTTGTGGCCAAGGAAGTTCCCAGTATTGTATCAACATCATCAACTGGTATTGTCCATTTTGTGTGACTAGTAGGTATTTTTTCTGTTTACATTTTTCAAACTACCTAGTTGGCCAACACATATTATGGAAACAATGTACTGTACTGTTTTGTTGCATATGGAGTTTTTTTACACAGTCAACTGTTACAGCTTTAAGACAGGCTTCCTACATGGTCTCAGCTAAAGAGTGCATGGGGCTCAGTATGGTTTAAATGAGCCCAATAAAAAGATTCTGCAGAAGGAGAGAAATTTACTAAATCAAGAATGCGGTCATTAAACGCATGTAATGGGTTTGATTCTCCAGTCCCTTATATTAGATTTTATAGATATAAAAGGTGATCTGAGATACAATGGCATAAAACCTGCATGGGAAGATCAAGCCCTGGGCCCCTTATTTATTCCATAAGTCTCTACTTACTACTGTGTAATTCAAGAGTGAACATTTTACAAAGAAATACCTGAGCTAGTCCTCCAGCATGTATAAGGGTTAAATCGGGCATCCAGGAACAACCAGGCACCAGTAGGCCATAGAGAGCAATCACATGGTATGGCACAGAGTAGAACATGTATGCCAGCATCTGCATTTTTAAACAGAAATATTAGTTGCTTTGTAGTTTGAGGGAGATGCATTTAAAAATCAGCCAGCTGCTGACTGAGGAGACTATTCAAAACTACACTCCTGGCTGCATTGCTTCCCAGGCCTTCTTGCAGCTATAACTTCTTTGAGAAAAGAGTTTCACACCTGGATGCTGTTGACTGGATCCAGCTACCCCAAGGCCTCTACTAATAGTGATGGCTCTTATCTCTTTGCCCCACCCAAATCCACTTCCTCCCAGGACTTGTTTTCCTGCCCCTTGCCATCTTGCCAATAAGCATGGCTTGACCTAACTCAGTGTCCAACACAACATGGGTGTCCATTTCTCAAGCTCCGTTGCACTTTCAGCTGGGAGGTGTGAGATAACCCAAGGCACCCCTTTCCCTGGAAGAACAGCAGAGATATGTGGTTTCTGCTCATCATCTGACTTGTGAATCCTCTTACTGCTTCAGGCCCTGCCCCCATGCAACAGCCAGAGTTGCAAAAGAAAGGCAACCTTGCAAATGCTGCAAAACTAAAGTACAACATTCTGTCCTCTGCAATGCTTGTGTAAATAGGGCTTGTAAAAACTCATGTTTCAAGGAGTGTGTCGCTGGTGACAGAAGCATAACATGAGCTTAAGGAACCTAGTTCTACTACACCCCTTTTTGCTCCATTATTCCGGACTGGAAGTCTACTTTGCCCTTCTAAGGAAGGGGAATGATCATAAAAAGCACGTAGATCTGTTTCATGGACTATATTACAAGAAGCCTGAGTAATTAGTTTGTAACTGACTTGAATCTGAGTTAAGCTTATCACACTGAAGACTTGGTACCCTCTAATGACTATAGTAGAAAGTACGAAATACCTTTAACTTGCCATGAACAAATACTTTCCTTATTGATCTTGTCATCTGTGAAACCCATGGCTTCATCTTTGCACCAGTTAACAAATCACTTAACACTCTATGCTCCACAGTCAATGCTTTACCTGAAGCTTAGGATAGGCAGCAGGGTCTTTTATATAAGGCTCGTGAAGTTGAATATATAGCCGGCAGAGTTCAGCAGGGCAATCCAGAGCAATCTAAGAAGAATTTTTAAAACTTCCCGTGAACAAAGAATTTGTTCTAAAATAAGCTAACCTGACACCTGTTACCAGCCCTAAAGATTCACTAGCTGTCTGCAGCACTGCAAGCAGGACAAGGCTTGCTCAGATTCTATTGCAAAGGTGATCCATTTGATCACCAGTTAAAAACCCAAAATGCAGTCTCCTCTTAGCTCCTGCTCTGAGGGTTTGCAAGGAAATGCTGACAGCCTGCTTTAAAGATTTTGACTGGAAAAGAATTCAGTCAGTTGGCTGGCTATGCTGTAGTAAAAGTATCATTGCTACTGATTTGCTCTGATAAACAGACTTTAATCCCAGCAAATGAAATTTTCAATAGAAAATTGCTCAAACAGTGGAAACTTCAGGTTAAGCCCTCAATTTTAGGATAGCAAGCTGTGAGTGTAGTCCAAGAAAAGAGTTGCATTGTGGCAAGGTAGAAATGAAGAGCAATGCAGAGAGACAGGTGTTACTTAATAAGTTTAAAAGAGAGTAGCAGAGGAGAGATTATTGGACTTTACACTCCTACAGAAAGAAAAAAGTTCCTGATAAGCATGAAGGGAGAGCCAGTTGCAAAAGTTTCTTTTCATAGTAGCCCTTAAAACTTCTACAACTAATACTATTCTAAAATGAGTTAGCAATCTGTGTCAACAGCTGTCACCAAGTGGTTTATGGCAAGGCATTGTTAATGTCAAAGTTACAGGACTGAACAACTAAATTTCATGTGTATTTGTTGTGTGACTTTGAGGGGGAAATGCAAAGATTCACAAACAGTGGATAGTCCTCCCTGTTCTTTTTCAACATGAGCAGGTCCACTCAGGTCTGAGTGGATTATAACAGATTATGTTATATTAGCTTTTTCACAAAATCATGGTTACTGCATCTTACACAGAGATGTTCAGTTGATCTCTCTATGTATAAGTAAGGGCAGTAAGCAGTTTCTGTTTGGTAAAGGAAATATGTAAGGAAATGACCACATTCTCAAAGTCAACAAAAAAATTCCTCTGAGAAATTGCAGAACCAAGTTAAATGTTAGAGCATGAGATTAACATTTCCCACAGTGACATTACAGGTAAACCAGCTGATTAACCTGCATCAGTGATGCTCTCAAGTAGCATGATCTACAAGAAATAAAGCAGTATGTGAGAAGTTGGAAGAAAGAAAATATTTTTGAGAGGCAAGTTTTCAGAGAAACAGCAGAAGGTGACAGAGTAATGTGAGCAGCAGAACTACAAAAAGACAATCTGCACTAGGTAAATAAAATGTTGCTTGGGTACTTATTGTCACCTCTTACTTGAATTATTCTAGACATGATCAGATCTACAAATCAAGCAAGCAGGCGGTTGTCTGAGACATTTCAGTTCTGTTCACTGAATGATACATAACTTCCCTTCTGCTTCAGGCAGAAAATGTTTTAGAGCTGACAAAGGACTGGATTTACCTACTACTGGATTTATTTACTTCAAGCATTTTTTGTACTGATTCCCTCAGAAATTTTAATTCAATCAACTATGCTTAAAAGGCAAACATTAAAAAAAAAAAAAAAAAATCTCTTGGTAAGTAGAAATGACATGTGTTTTTTAGGTAATATAGATAATTATTTTTTTTCCAGATGGAAATGCTCTCCTCTATCTCATGCAGTGTAAATTAACTTGGTTTCCTATATAATTTTAACTATGCATCTCTGTTTAGAAAAACATGAATACTGACTTAATTCAGTTGGTCTGTCTCCATGTTCTTGGCCATAAATGTAACACCAGACCAATGAAAACAGTTTTAGGTCATGCTGATCTGCACTTGGGATGCTATTTACTCTGGTGATTGTGCACCTCCTTTTGAAAAACATACTTTAAAAAGGGAAAAAGGGAGAAGCAAGGCACTGCTAATTATCATAAATTGTCCTTTTTGTATCAAAGGCCTATTCCAACCCTGAAAGTCACAGGATTTCCCTTGACCAAAATGTACACACTTTCTCACAGACACAATTATTTCAAATGTAAAAGTCTAACTGAAAATTAGAGGCCAGAATATTAAAATATCTTCAACTTACCATGCCCCTAAATATGCAAAACCCCGTTGCTAGAATGAGGTATGCAGCTAACATTAAATCTATTGGTCGTCTTAAGAGTCCTTTCTTCTGGACTTCCTGAACCACCTGCAACACAGAATGTGTTTAGTGAGTACATTCCAGTTCCACATGACATGTATTTAACTCCAGATGAGTCGCCACAAGAAGGGTGAAGCAGTGAAACATTGATAGACACAGCTCTCAAGTTATGTTACCATATTTATCCACCAATTTCAGAGACAGAAAGATTTCCACATCTAAAAAAGTTAACTTCAGACTTTATAGGATTCAGTGGGGAAAATTAATCTGAAACTCCAGAAATGGATGGATCAAGCTAAAGCCATTTCAATACAGAACAGTTTACTTTCAAAGCAACCTAAATCAAATGAACTCTGCAATCACATAAGGCTTTAAAGCAGGATAACTAACTTCTTCAAAGTTACATCTTTTGTTATTTGGAATTAATTCATCTTCCTGAATATCCCTATGTAGAAAAGCTTTGGAAATGGAGGTTTGTCTCAAACTGTTTAAGTTGAATCTAACACACTTTGTAAAACTACTCTTTGGATGGACAGCAAAATGAGGGTCCATCTCATTACTGACAGTGAATGCTGGATCTGAGCAGCCTGTGACACTATTGAAATTAATGGAATACCCCTGGCATAAAATAAAAGCTTTTCTGTGGCCAGCTGAGTTCTCTGCTGAGTTCAGTAAGCAAATGATACATCTTAATATTTAATGCAGAAATAGAGACTGAAATGTGTTTGTGTGTGTATGGAGCACGTGGCAAATCCTCCATTCTTCTGTTACTGTACATTGTGATTCCTCCGACGGGCACTGAGGCACTTCTCGGCATCTGGATCTGATCTGTTCTGTACCTCCTTTCCTCAGCCTCGGAACAGGAATCCCCCCTGCTGCATCACATGGGCAGATGTGAGGGGTTCACACTCTACAGTAGCAAAGGATGTATCGATCTCTAATGTGGAAGATGGCTTGGAGGAACTAAAGTCATGCCTTTGCCTACATTAAAACTTTCAAGACCCATGGAAATAATTCAAGGTACGCTTTCAGCGCTGTGTAGTCACAGATAAAATTATAAGCACGTCAGAGTATCTTTCTGTAGTTCAGAGGGAAAACTTCTCCATTTATATGTTACTCATTTCCTTTTCCTTTTTATTAACTGTGCATTGGCATGCAGACAGCAAAAGAAAAACCCAATTTCCTTCCTGTTATACACTTGTGGAGTTGTCTCCAAAGCACAAAACAATAATTAGGATGTAGAGGCATAGTTAAAAGCACTCAGGATCAAGATACTCACAACAAAGTTATTGAAACAGGAGAAATGATCTTGCAAGCACAATTCCTGAGTGAGAACTACAAGATTTGAATTGTAGTTTAAGAAAAATATGGCTATTTTAAACACATAGGCCACCCCTTTCATAAAACTTTTTTCTTTTAAAGGATCTTTTTCAGAAAAAAAAAAGTGACCCCTTTGTTTTTCAAACACAAATTACAGGTCTGTTTTGGCAGTATGGTGTCACTTCACGGTATTTAAAGTACTAGCATAGGAATGTTTATAATATGACCTCAAAAGAATGTCTATATTCTAATATTTATTCCTATGAAAGACAAAGGCTGCCCATGGCTGCTGAGTTGCAAGTCATTTTCAGATGTAGACTACCTAAGGATAATGGAAAGTTTGAGGGTTGATAAATTTTGTTTCCGCTTTTATCTAAGTTGAAGCTTATCATTCCTCCTTTCAAAAAGTATAATAAATGAAAGCATGTATTTACTGTGATCACAAAGCTACAATACAACTGTGTACTTAGAGGTTTTGAAGACAAAGTCAGCATTAGTGGAAACAACTTTTGGTGCAGTATGAGTTTGTGAAATTGCCAGGGTGCAGAAAACTCACACCTTTCTTTCAATGTGCATACATTTATGCAAACAAAATGAAAATGCAAAGCTTAAAAAAAAGCAGAAGCAAGAATTTGAAAGACAGCATGGGCATTGCTGACAGACCTCAGCTACACAGTGATTTTGTCTTACCCTTCTTTTACACAGCAAAGTCACTTCAGTATGCTAAAACGAATTACATGCTAAGTACACCGGGCAAGTAGAGATGACCTGCCACAGGTTTCCTATTTATTGCAAACAGCACTGAACTCTGCACAGATCTCACCACCCTGCTCTTTCTTTTGTATAGCAAGGAAGTGTGTAGGCAGGCTTTGCATTTTCTCTCCCTCCCCTAACTTCTGGGAGGGTCCTGACGTGATCAGTTTTAAGGAATCAAAATAATCTTATGTACTGTCCATAGAAGTCAGTCCCTTCAGAATTCATGTGCAAATCTGAATTTATGTGTATTAATTCTGTTAATGAATTTTAAGTTATATTAATTTTTTCTGGGCTGCTATACTTGTAGATAAATCTGTTGGGCTTTGTAAATACTGCAGCACAGCTTAGTTTGATTCTAAATGAGGACATAACTCCAGTCCTCTCCCATGCACCCACCTCTATTAGAAAACATCCAAAACTTGATTACCTCTTTTCTGTCCCCGCAGTGATTTTTTTTTTTAGCTAACTAGTTTATAATAATATTATAGCAAAGAACACCGTGACCACCAGAATATACCTTGCTTCTGTTGCTTTAATGTATTTTTCTATATACTCGCACTATCATGTTTAAAAGCATTATTATATTTTCTTCCTAAATCTTTTAATATCAACTCTGAATACTGACAGCTAAAAAGTAGTTCAATTCTACAGTTAATTGCAAATGATCTATTGAAAGATAACTAAATATTTTCAGGACTTACAGTGATTAGCTAACTGGTTAGTAGCACTGCACACAATTATTATCTGGAAAACATTTAATTTAAGACTGAGAGAGTTGTGTAAAAAAATAAGAAAAATTTGAGTAGTCATGTTAAGATTTAAAGGCATTTTAAGGCATACAGTTATTGAACCTAGGTATTTATGCTTGGATATGGAGTATAAATTAGGTGTGAAGACAAACTAACTTTTAAAAAAGAAACAACCTAGAAAGGGTAGGATGCCCCAGTGAAAGGAATCAAGGCTTTTTCTATGACTTTTTGAGCAAGGAAGTTTAGGTCTACAAGAAAGGATTTGCTAAGAAGGGCAATGTGAAATTTTCAGATCACCAGCTTTTATGCACTCTCTTTCTGAAATAGAATTTTAAAACCTAAGTTTCTCTGCAATATATATACCAAAGTAAAATATCAAACCTAGGTAAGCAGTTTAGCTCCTGGTAAGCATAGGAGACATGGCTATATTTCAGCAAATAAGCAGTCCATCACATATTTTCTGTAATAGCAGTTTCTGTGGTGTTCTCAGTACTAGGAGAACAAACTGAAACCTTCATCCATCCTCCATGTGAAGGACGTCCTCATTAATATATATGGCAAAAATCACCATCGTTACCTTTAACTACATTTAATTTCTCTACCCTGATGACTCTAAAGAATGTGTTTCTGGCCACAGTTAGTGACACCTTTAAATAAATCAGCTCAAATTGCTTTGGGATGGGACATGTGGTTTCCTATAAGCCTATGCAAGAGGGTAGAGGAGGGTTTTGCACCTCAAGTCTCCCCCAGTTTGCCTTTCATAGAGATTTGCCCTAAAAGTGGTGATTCTGTAGCAGTTCTTTAAACATCAGGAGATAGAAACATCTATCTATACCCCTCTTTCCTACTGAAGAATCATGGATGGATGGCTGATTGTTATATTTCATCCATTCCCGGAAAAATCTGCTGTTATTCTATGCCACAGGCTGTGCCCCTTGCATACTGACTGCCTGTTAGCTACAGAATAGGAACCAACTCCTTCATCTGCATCTGTGTTTCCAGTTACAGAATGAACCTGAGTCTCAGGAGCTCTTGTGATGCAAAAATATTAATTGATTGTATTACTTACAAATGATATGGTGTGCTGTGGCAATAAACTGGCTTACTTACAGCAACAAAGAGTTAAAGATCTGTTCTGTGCTTTGTACTGCAGGGATCTTTTTTTAACTTTTTTTTTTTTTTTTTAATAAAACATGCCTAAACTTATTGCATTTTTTGATAGCTCAGTTAATCTTATTACAGCCCAACTATTAAATTCAAAGGCAAAGGTCTAAGGAGTTTTAGTAACCATTATATTTACATATTTTTTTTTATAAGTAAGCAGTGTATAAATAATCTTCATATCAATGTATGTTTTACCCATAAAATCTAATATTGCAGAATGCACATATGAAAAATTGTTAAATTACATGAAAACTGTAAGTCATCTGCAGAAGAATACTTTCCTGCAGAGGTTCTATGAGGATTTTGTGGTGCTTTATAAAGCTGGTATATGTCAGTATTTTCATCAGTGAAGAAAATGAAACAGTTAGAAACCGGATAGAGGGTAGTAACACAATTACACCTAGATATGGGTTCTTTACTCTAAACATAAGATTCTTTTGCTTTTTCTTTATCCCACCATAATGAAATGGTCCTGCAGTATAGATATTTTTACAGTGTCTACACAGCCTGGCAGCAATTGTCATAACAGTGAACAGTTACAGTACATTCCATGCTCACCGAGGCACCTATAAAACTCAGCAGAAACAGCAAATATATTTCAGTTTTCCTAACAGTAGCCAACACTTAAATACAATAATATTACCTTGACTGGAGTGTCGTGAGTCACCGAAGGTTGGTTATAAATTCGGAACCCAGCCCATATGGGAAGGCAAATATATGGTACACTCAAGAAAAAAGCAGGAAACACTTTTGTTCCATATTTGCCTGTTAAACAATAATTATAAGATGTATGAGAATTTGTAACCTGTGTTGCAGAACAGTTAAAAAATACCCTATGTGATATCATACCTAAAGCAGCTATGGTAATGTAAACATAAAACATTAGAAATCACTATTATAGGCAACACACATCTTGAAAATCATGTTCTCAATAGTGGTGAAGTCACAGGTGACAAAGAACCTATCCAACAGGAAGTCATTTTGGAAATTAGGGGTTTTTTTTCCAGGGGTCAGGAAACCACCTCTGTCACTCTGCAGTAAGTCATCCTATAGGATGGGACAGCTTTGAAATCTCTTAACGGAACCTGCTTCAAAGAGACATTATTCTCTAATAAATGGGGGGAAAAAAAATATCAATTTTTTAAGGAACTTTTTAAGGAAAAAATGGGAAAAAAGGAATGTATCCATTTTTTAAGATCTGAGATAGTGTTTGTTTTCCAAAGTCCTGATTTTGTCTACAGGCCTGTACTAATATTTGAGGGCAAAACATAAATTCAGAGAGCTATCCTCAACCCAGGTAAATCAGGAAAAACTGTCTTTTACATTGGCTATTCTCTGTGTCAGAAAGGAAGGCAGAAGGCATGCTCTTGAGAACAAGTTTCCTGGCCTTCTCTAGAGGAAAGAGGAAATGAGATGGTCATGTTAAATTTGCTGACTGATTTTTCTGTGGTGCGTGTATATCTACAAAGGATAGAACTGGACTGGCCCCAGGCTGCACCATGAATATTCCTCCTCTGTCATAAAAAATGGGGCTATAGTGAGCTATTCTGAAGCTGTCTACAGGATCACAAACATTTTTCTCAGTGGAACACTAGTCAACTTTGCATCAATTTAAGCTTTGTTAAATAGGAACTCTTTAGTTGAGGGGGGTGACACTCTCAAAGGATCACCTGCCAGTAATAATGATGTAAAATTTTGTGTTACAATTCTGTACCTCTAGCAGCGCAGCAATGCACTGATTTATGTTAGAAATCTAGGAATGTTACATTACTTTGAAAACAGAATAACTTCCAGATTTCACTTTTAAAGGTGATTTGGATGCTTCCTGTAAGCTGCTTGAAAGTCAAACTACTAAGTAAATTGTAAATTTGATGCAAAATAAGATTTATATTTTTCATGACACTAAGACAGTTATTGACTCATTGCTTAAATTAAACCTAGTTTGAATGAAAGCTTTATGGGTATAACAAAATACAATACTTTAGGGTTTTTTTTTCCCTCAGGAACAATGTAAATGGAAAGGGTTTTTTTCCTGATCTCCATCTTCCCCTTCTCATGTTTAAATTTTGAAATATCTTGCATCTCTTTACTGATATTCCTAAAATTCCTCTTTCATATTATTACAGAAAGGAACCAATACTGCAGTGAAATACAGATAGCCTAATGCTGAACTTAGAAAATGTTTCACAGGAAAAAGTCATATAAATTATGTCCTTACCCACAATGTTTCCAGGCATAAAGACAATGATGCTCATAATAATGGAACCTAGCCAGTAGAGGCCAATGGTTCTATAGCTTTGTCTGTTTAAAAAAGAAAACAAGTCATAATTATCGCACCATCCCTAAAAATCCCCTACCCCAAATCACCCTCAAATATTATACGGATTGCCATGGTTGTATTTTAGTAAGTAAAGGTTTTAAAATCTGCACCACAAGTCAACAGTGGATTCTAGCCTCTGAGAGGGGGATGTGGAGAAATCCTACATTCACCTGTGAGAAGGTTATCACATGAACAGTACAGGATTTGTGCATACTCAGTTATCTGACATTGTTTTACTCATCTGAAGGCTGACTGCATGATTTTGCACATCACAGGTTGGAAAAGACTAGCAAACAATTAATCATTTATTTCATTCTGGTAGTGCTTTTATTACCAGTGGGTGCATTAGCCTCTGGAATTTAAGTAGTCATTTTCATCAAACTCTTTATTCAACAGCAATAAACATAAGAATGACTAGAAATAACCATTTTTCCTCTAAACTGTATGATAATCTCTAAAATGGATGCGAGAACATCATATGTTATTTTAAAAAATGTTTTACATGCATGATTTTAATGTGCATTCACTTTAAGCTTTCCTTTTAACTAACAAAGTGTTCAGAGGGGCTATACTCTCTGCTGCAAAGTGATGAAGAGAGGCTACAACTCGGTGGATTTGCCAGTCTTATTCAGCTGAGAGAAAGGGTAAGGTGGTGAATGTTTCAATTCCTGCAAGTAACAAAATTTTAATTGCGTTACTTTGGCCTAAAACATGAGATTGTCCTGAATGAAAAATCTAAATACTGCATAGAAAAGAAAGCCCTTTGTAGGTTATATGAGAATGCAAGCAAAGTAAACAGTATACAAATCAAAATTGCTTACTCCCATGCAATAGCTGCCACCATCACCAGATACATCAGATAATGAACGGAGCCATCCCAATAGCAGATCACATGGCCATACGCAGTGTTCAGATATGGTTCACCCTAGGGAACATTTATTTTTAAAAAGATACAGTGATTAGAGGAAGAATAACAAATAATCAATTAATAAAGAACAGCAGGAAACCAGTTCAGAAAAGTAACTGATATTTTTTTCAATCCAGGGGTACAGTTTCTGACTGACAATACACATTTCCAACCACAGATTTGGTTTAGGTAGGATCAGGTATAATTGAAACAGCTATATAGTTGCAAAACAGGGTGAAAGATGGAAGGAAAAACTCCTGTGTATCACTGTCTGCGTTGTTCTGCTATGTTATGGAAATACTACTTTTCCATATTTTAGTGACAAAAGCTAGAAAGTAAAGGTCCATTTAACATGGAACAAATAAAGATATATTTAGCAACCTAGAGATCTACAACAGTGTTGAATATATTGATGACAAGGTATAACCTTGTAAGGTCCAACTCATTTCACGTTCATGGAATCTTTTCAATGACTTCAGTGACTTTCATATCAAGCTCTTACTGAGCTATTTTTGGGGGATGTTGATATTCAGCAGCCAACAGATTCTGCTGACTAGGTATCTGGCATCATCATTTTCTAACTCTACTTTAATTCCTTTCAGTAAAGTGATCAGGCAAAAATAAAGGAGCAATTTTGTTTCCTTCTTGGTAACACATTTAGGTACTGCAGTACTCATCCACTCCCAAGTGCTGAGTATCTGTGGCTTTCTGCAAACATGTACAGTCTATTCAATTCCCACAGAAGTTAATACAGAACAGCATTACTTCAACTAAATGAAATAATGTCGGAGCTTGAAAGGTATGCTATTTTTTCCAAATGAATCAGTGATATCAGGTTTTGTCCACAACAATAATGAAACAGGTCAATGATCAAATTCAAGATGACCCTTTTCAATGCGTTAGCGGATGGTTTTTCTGTGACAAATACTATTAAAACCTATTTGTAGTAAAGATTTTGTTTACATTTGTAAGCCAAACAATTGTTTACCTCTCTCAAGTAATGAGTCATGAACCCATCAATAATTCCATCCTGTTCCAGTCCAATTATTAGATTCACTACACTGGTAAAGGCAAATACAGCATAAACTGTAATAAGATAAAGGGGAAAAAAAAATAAATTAAAAACTTGAAACCACACAGTCACTTCACAGTCCAATAAATTCAGGCACATCTAGATGCACCTACTTTGAGGTCAGAGATATTTAGTATACAACATGACTTTCTTGCATAGCTTAATATTTTTTAAATTAGTGGTTGGTCAACAAAGTTCTTCAGAAGCTTTTCTTAGAAATGTGAAATTCTGTAGAGCTGTAGGCACAGCCTACATGGAGAATCAGTGTCTGCAGAAAGGACTACGTAGCCTTTCAAAAATCTTGGTCACACAAAGTATGCAGTACGTTGACTGTAGTCATCTCTTGGAAAGGAGAAAGGACCACAAAAAGGAGGTGAAGAGGGAAATGTAACATGCCATTTTTAGAGGTGAGCAAGGCAAACTGCGTTAGCCACAGCAGTCCATAGGAGACCTATCTGGCAAGTTAGCGAGTCACTCCTTTGAGAGAAGATATTTATTTGCAGTAGGTTTATGTTATTTATTTCCTTTGATTTCAGTGTGAACGGAGAGTTCCCCGCCTCACGCAGAACACTGGGGACAGACGCCTACAAGTTGCAATGACAGAGGGCAAATATAGGTGGTTTGTGCGCTGCTTTTGCCTATGGACCCATCTTGTAAAATTTAAGAAAAACAGCTGTGTTTTTTCTTCTAGATTTTTGCAATAAGGTAATCTAGATCTAAGGTTTCCTTTTAAAAGATATTATCTCCATTCTTTTATGGCAAAGTACCAATATAGAAATGCTTGCCCGAGCCTGCAGACAGGCTAAGCCAGGAGTTGGGGTGGTTTGAACTGTCTTATATATCACAAAGGTGAGTTAACACAGAAGCCTCATAAAAATGGGAGAATTAAGGAATTCAATCATAGGAAGAACTAAGCCACGGAGGCCACTGATCCAAAAGATCCCAAAATCCCAAATGAGTCCACACAGGATGAGATATATGTGAAAGGTCTACTGTGATGCCTAAGTCCTGCTACAAGGAGGATCTTAACAGAGCAGGTATGACAGTATTTTGAACACTTTCACAACCCAACTCGAGTGTTATTCTTTCCATATAGGAGGTCTGGCTTGTCCCCAAGATGGATCTCCTATTTGAGAATAAAAAGGTTTGAAAGAAGCATTATTTCTCTTCCTTTTTCCCCAGTCTTTCCTTCTTCCCTGGCTCCTTAGCACCTCACCAGACTGGGTTCTGAAGACATGCCTTAAATGTTCAATCTGAAATAACTATCATATTATCATTTATATAAATTAGCACTTTCTGAATTTAGCTTCATTGTTACCAACGCATACCATAAAACAGCGGGTCTTTTGGTGGTTTTCTTTTGACAAGAACACGAGCCAACAGAGCAATAAAAACCAGAACCAGCAATCCAACTGCAACGATTGCCCAGGAACTGTAACAGTATTAAAAAGAAAAAGAATTTAAAAGAAAGACAGAGAATGAGACAGAATTTTGTTTCTTCAGCTTTTCTTACCAGCTATCCTTAAATGCACATACTCTTAAACTAACTTCTAATACTTTAAAAGGCTGTTTTTATAGTCCATCACATAGTCTGTCACAGTATTCATTTTATAGTTTTGCAGAATTTATGTGCCTTTCTTTTCACATGTGATCATCTAAAAAAAGAAAATACTAAAATAGCTAGATAAACAATGTAACCAGGAGTCTAGATTTGGCCAACTAAAATCAGTTTTCATACTGGTATCTGCAAAAATAAACAAAAATCATGGAAAACTTAAAGGCCAATGAGAGGTGAAAGTCACAAGCTCAGAGATTTCAAGGCTGAAAAGGATCATTAGGGACATTTAGTCTAACCTCAGCAATAAATTATCTACTCAGAATATTATATGTTCACAAATAAAACACATCAGTCCCATGGAACAGGAGTATCGATGTGGACTGCCTATGATGGATCTAGGTTTAATTTCCAGTTTTGAAGTGCTACCAAATGTCTCTCTGGCCCTACAAGGCAAGATCCCTTGGGGGGGGTTTAGTAATCAAGGGTGGGCTTGGCAGAAAAGACCTTTTCTCAAGACGGGACTATAATTATAGTGCATGTAAAGTGGTAGTGGAGGAAAACACAAAAATCTTTGGCACAAAGCAGATTTGCCTCCTTCCCAATGAAAACGCAAGTCAAGAAAATCAGTTTGAAATTGGTTTATAGTTCTAAGTGTGTAAACTGTATTTAGTTCTCTTTAAGACAGACTCTACTTCTCAGTCTTCATTTTTTGTGCTTACTTATGGGGAAAAAAAGAACGGGAAAACTAGGTGAAGTCCAGAAACGCAAGCTAAAAATATTTCGTACATGATTTAATACATAGTACCGCTCTGTGTGTCAAGAAACCAAACTGCGTACAAACAAATAATAAAATGGTAATTTCTGCCTCAGTGAAAGTTCACTTAAAATTACTGCAAAAAATTTGCAAGATCAAATATTTCAGAATATATACACACATACTTTCTGGGTCAGGATGAGCAGTACTAGATTGGTGATTTAATATATGGTTTGAATCTTCTGCTAGTCTGTTTTCCCAGTGATGAATTTCTTCATACCATTACAGCTGTTAATATTGCAGTGACTTTTCACCTGCAGTCTATCAGTTTGAAATAAATATTGGCAATGAATCAAGTTAAGTCAGCATGTGTTATTCGGCATTTCTCTAGTAATGAAAAACAAAAACTTAAGTTGTCGGCCAGAAGGAGGAAAATGAGGAAGGAACACAGGTAGCAAAGCCTTGAAAACACAAAGCAAGTATTTTTTGCGCAGTGAAGTTGCAAAACGTCCCCGGGGCCGTGGGATCACAAAATACCACACGGACCTTTAAGTACATTGGTTTTCCACATGAGGAAAGACCTTTCCTTTCCAGACCTGCGGTTTATCCTGGGATCCTATTTTTCTGGCAGAGCGAGGGCGTATGGATGGACATTTTCAGTTAAAACTCGCAGGTCTTACGGGACGCCTGAAGCGTGCGGCTCGGGAGCTTTCTGAGGCTCTTCCGTTCTTTCCGAGTTCCTCCATTCGTTTTTAAATAGAATTGGATTTTGTTTGCGAATGCCTCCGCAGGGAGCGGGCGGGAGGCCGTAGCGCCCCGGGACAGCCCCCGGCGGCCGCGGCCGCGGGG
>NW_020799112.1:18169810-18178100 GCF_003259725.1 Athene cunicularia
GGCTGTGAAGGGCCAAGGGACGCTGTGAAGGGCCAAGGGAGGCTGTGAAGGGCCGAAGGGGGCCGTGAAGGGCCAAAGGGGGCCGTGAAGGGCCGAAGGGGAGGCTGTGAAGGGCCAAAGGGGGCTGTGAAGGGCCAAGGGAGGCTGTGAAGGGCCAAGGGACGCTGTGAAGGGCCAAGGGACGCTGTGAAGGGCCGAAGGGGGCCGTGCGAGCCGAACTAAGTGCTGTGAAAGAGGCTTCGCAAGTTAATTATTGTCTCATGGCACTGCAGCCCTGTGCGCGGAGTGGTCCGTGTTCATGGGGGGTGGTAGGTAGAAAGGTTCCCTTGATCTGATTAGTGCAGGAGTCTCTCTAAGAAACCCGTGGGAAAAAAAAAAAGTACGCATCTCTTTTTGCATCAGAATTTAGGTGGGTTATGAATTTATCCATCAGCATTTTTTTTCTGGCTTCAAACTTTGTTTACGCACGAGTATCAACACTAAACAGTCAGTGTGCAAACAAAGGTGGAATGAGTCTTGTGTGCCAGGCAAACAAATGAAAACCACTATTCCTAGAAGTGACTGAGCATTTAAATTCAGGCCATTGGCAAGAGACAATGATCATCCTCTGTCGCTTAGGGAAAAACAGCAAATGCATTTCTAGCATGCCCCACAAGCTCTCATTCTGGTACAGATCAGGAAATATTAACACCACTGTAAAAGCACCTGTTTGCAGTTCATGGGCACAATTCTGACTCATCTTGAAATGATACAAAGGAGCACTGCACTAAGGTGGCTGAGGAAACAGGCACCTGTCCATCAGCGAGAGGCTGGAGAGCTTGGCATAGAGTCCTCTCCATAAATACTTGAGGAGTTAACACCAGGGAGAGGAAAGAACTCTTTAATTTGAAGGACAAAGCTGTGAAGAAACTTTCACTAGTTTCTGGAAACAGATTTTTAGCTATGAGCAGTAAAGGGTCTTCCAAGTCTTTTTACAATAAGACATGAATTTTTAAAAAAGTCCAGTTTTAAGATGTTATTTGTTAAGTTTAAGCAATAGACTAATTCATATGACTGCCTCTGACAGAAAGGAACTTGCTGACCCAGACCATATCTATGCCCTATATATTATATACAAACAAATTCTGGCATAGTTATGTCAAGTGAGAAAGGTCTAGAATCTGGCCATAGGTGTATGAATGGGTTAAACCATGCTCAATCAAACTATCTGGTAAAAACATGATGCAACTCCTAAAAGTAATTTAGTCCACCCAAGTGTCAAAATTGCCATTGGATGAGTCAGGGCTAAATTTATCACCTCCAAATGCCTACCTTTCAATGCACAGCCGGTTTACTTCTCAAGCTTTCAAATGTATAGGCTGCTTATTTGTATGCAGCTGCCACAGTGCAGTCTCAAGATTCATGTCTCAAGCTTCACTTCTTAGTTCCCATGTCCATAAAGTCAAATGCTGTATGGGAAACTTCTTCCTTACTGCTCTGGGAGCGTATTCCAGCATTGATTTGCACCGAGGCTTGTTAAGTCCTGTTTCAGCTTCCGAGTAGACCCTGTCAGGGGCACATCCTGCGGTAGGCACATAGCAACTCACCTCTACGGGGTGCATTGCTTGAGTCTGTTGTGTTGAGATTTATCAACTTTTGAATAAAAAAATAGTCATGAGCTTCTGGTAGCAGAAAAGACCCCTGAAATGGGATGTTTAAAGTGTTTGTTCAAAGGGGCATGATTTTTTCCTTTCCTTTTCATCTCTCACCCTGTGAAAGAAGCACTAGTGAGCCTTCCAGCTCCATCATTCCTTTCCATCTCTTGGCCAGAGGAGGTCCCCAAGTCCACCCATGGTAGTGTTGAACACGGTGATTCTGCTATGCCATGCTTTCCATATCAGAAATCTTTATTTCTAGTAGCTACAGATCCTTCTAATTCCAACCTTCCTTCTCTGTGCCAAAATATCCTGGCTTCTATTTCAGGCTTTATGGAGAAAATAACATCCCCGGCATTCTTGTTGACTGTATTTGTATAGCAGACACCGATTCTAGAGAAAAAGGGAAAAACTTGCTCAGTTAGTGCAGCCCAAAACTACTGACTGACTTTCCCAATGGCAAAAAGTTTAAAACTTGGCTTTGTCAGAAATTAAGTCAAACAGCAAACTCTTACTGATGGAACAACACCCTAATTTTAAAAGCAGGAGCCCTCAAGAACTAACACATGCATTTCTTGAAAGCTCTAAGTGTTCTTGTGTGGGAGGAAGGGGAAAGAACTTCGACTTCAACTGTATGTAACACCACCCTCTGTTTACATGTACCAGAACAGCAATATAAAAATGAAGGTAGGAATAGGGTGTCTTTAACAACATAATTACTAATCAAAGTGTTACATGAAAGCGGTGTTGATAAGCTGCTGTCACCAGAATAAGTCTAACATCTCCACTTCCTGTCACATACTCAATTATATTCATTTCTTGATGTTGCAAAATCATTCTTTCTTTCTTTTTCCTGAATTTTATAAATGGTAACGTCATCATGAGGCATGTGGATGCAATCACTTGTAGAAAATGATAGACTATTTAACTGTTTAGCAATATTAGCTGTCAGAATAAGATTGGAAAACATGTAGATCCTACATAAACTGCAGTGAAGCTTAGGAAAGCAAAACGGACAAATGAAAACCAGAGAATTAAAGACTCCCATCCATGCGGAAATCGTCAGAGAATCATATTTATTGACAACATAAGATTACTAGAGTTCTGATCTTATGTTTCATCTGAAAGAGTCCCTTCAGCAGCACGGTGTCAGAAACAATGATCCTTCACCACACTGTAACATTCCTGTGTCAGAAACTACAAGATTTAATATATATTATATATTAAATTATATTTATTATATATAGCTCTCAGATCACAAGTATCAGCCTTATGCCACATGGCAAATTCCTCACTGGGAATCCCGACTGCAGCCACAAACCAGATCCATGTGTGTGGCCCCTTGGCTGTCAGTACTCAACACCCAAGAGATATGTTTGGGCTGGTGTTTGTCAGCTGTTCAATTAGACCATTACTGGATGAAAAATCAGTATTTATAATATGGAAGAAGTTTCTCTTCAGTCTCTCTACTAAATGGCAGCAAATCAGTCTTGATGTCAGGACTGAGAAGGCATTTGTAAGTGTGCCAGCAGAAGAATACTGTGGAGGACATAAAAATGCTTATTTATTAATGGTCAGCTTCAAAGTAGGAGACTAACTGGCCATTAGGTCTTTGTGTATACTTTTAGTCTGGGAAACAGCTCTTATCTTTAATAACCGCCTGTTAAATCATGACAAATTGTAGGGTTTAACATTATGTTGAGACATAGCTGATTTTATTTTAAATCAAAGAAATGACATTAATCTATACAAATATAGGTAGGTGAACCTTAAGCAAGCACATGAAGATCAATGCAAGGATTAAGAGACGCTATTTAAAGCTCATGGAAGCATTGCTCATGTGTTCACATATGGCTCTGCCAAGCAGCGAGCCTTCATTGCATTATGATGCCAGCTACAAAATACCATCCTGGTACAAAACAACTCGTGTCATTCAGTTTTTATTGAAGTAAGCTGATACAGTCTTGAGAGTGTACTTCCTGAATTTGCAAGTGAGTATTTAAGAGAAGAGAAGTCAGTAAGCAACAGTCCAGATAAAGATGGATTAAAAACTGAATTAAAAGATGAATGAAAAGCTTCATGTTTGGGACTTTTGTCGATTTGTTAATTTGCTGAGGGAGCAGCTTAGAGCAGACATAACTGCAGTCCTCTAACAGCTTTAAAGCCAACCTATTCTGTTTCTGAATTTCTTCTTAGTTGAGGGTGTAACACCTGACAAATGGTGCTGTATTGTAAAGCACAGACTGCACGGAGCACCAGGGGCAATATGATGTAGTTCATACGATATGCACTGGGGGTCAGGAGGCTGCGGGCTAATGATCTGCTGAGGATTTGGGGGTATTCGCCAGCAATCACAGCACCGAAGAAGGATGCAAAAGAGGAATTCATGATGATAGTCTCCATTCCACATACAAAATTGAGTATCGGTACCTCAAAAATGGAGCTGCTTTTTGTGCTACAGCCTGTCTATTCACCAACAAATAAGCTTAAAGAGGGAAAGAGACATAACAGAGTAAAATTAATAGGCATTACAGTAGAAGGGAGTATGTCAGTTGTACTATTTAACTTAAACTGTAAATGGCAAGAGTGTGGCTTGTCAGTAAGAATCTTGTTAATCGTGTGGAAATTGAACTGCTAGCTGAATGCCCTGGTAGAAATGGAGGCAATGTGTGCGCTGGCTGAAATGCTGCCGTGCCTCAATACATTTAGCAGGGATTGAAAAGTAAATAGCTCACAAAATAAGTCACTGCTCAATCATAAGGATATGCTGGTAATACCTAATAAAAGAATTTCCCCTCCTTTGCTTCTCCAGCTATACAGTAATGGAACATTTTTAACAATTTAAAAAATATGGCAAACTGTAAGATTTTTCAGAGCCAGGCATGTTAGTATTTGAAATTATACATAAAATAGGTA
This sequence comes from Athene cunicularia, assembly GCF_003259725.1. Taxonomy (NCBI): domain Eukaryota; kingdom Metazoa; phylum Chordata; class Aves; order Strigiformes; family Strigidae; genus Athene; species Athene cunicularia. Next base: position 18,174,361 of record NW_020799112.1, read on the forward strand.
TGCGGTGAGTAGAATCTTCTAAGGCTTAATTAGTTGGTTTTGTTTTGTAATTACTTTCAGATAAAAGATGTGAAGAATGTTGCTGTTGCCATTTGCTGTATATTTTTGAAATACATAAAATTTGCAGAATGAAAAATGAAAGAGCTGCCTCCACAGTTGGAGTGATTAAAAATTTCCATGTGATGCTTGTATCAGTTGTATGCATCTCTAAGTTAGGATTCTGAAAATTTTCACAGAAATATTTTGATTAGCAGGAATGTTTATGGCCACAGTGTACTGCAAGCAATAACTACAATATGTTAATATAGAAATTATTATCACTAAAAATCAGAAAAGTGTCTCAATATAATTGAGGGCACAAGATACTTAACAGCCTTAATACTCCAGGACAACTAACCAGCACTGCTGAAAATGTACAACATACAAGAATTACTTGTACAAAATGATAGCACAACCAATGATGAATTTAAAAAACTCTGAGAAAGTTGCATACTTATTATGGTCAGTTTAGATTACGGCTGAATTTATAGTGGAGAAAAAAATACCAAATGCTCTTATGTTGGCTTTTTCATCAACATTATACAGGCACTTTACAAGACATAAGAAAAAAACATAAGCCCTGCCCTTCAAGTGTCCCTCACCTCTAAGACTCTGAACTTGCAGACCCCACATGGCAACAGTACAGGTTAAAGCAAATCAGAGAGAAGATAACAATAATAATCACAATAAAAAGCCCAAGGAGATAATTTTTATTCTTGCTGTTGTACTATTATTATTTGAAATAATTGTTATTAAAAATGTATATATTTGAGTAACTTTAATGCTACTAATAATTCAGTCATGGGAATGGTAATATGCATGGATCAGATGTAGGGGATTTTAAGACTCTAATTGAGCATGGAAAGGAAAAGATGTCATCAAATGGCCTCAACCAGGAAGTTTAATCAGAAACAAATCTGTGATTTCGTCTGAATTATTCTCTTCCCTCCTGAAGCAGAGAAAGGATGCTAACTGCTTATGAGAACAATTGCTAATCACTGTAAAAATATGTGCCAGCTCAAAAACTCTGATCATAACAACAAACAGCTCCCTAGAATGTACACAAAGCTGAGTTCATGTGGGGAAAAGAAGGAAAGGGAGGAGAATTTAAATAATTTCAGGAACAAATGATTGAAAACAATATGCTTTGTAACCCAAACCCTTTTGATGGCTCTCACAGAACTGGCCCCGTTTCGCTGGCAGGGAAGGCCAGGGCCGCTGGGCAGGCATTCCTGCGTCTCTGGGACATCCCTGGCATCACAAGTATCTCAGAAATCCCTGCAGTTTGATCAGGACACTCTCTGGTTCCTCTTCAGTATATTTAAACCCACTTTGTCCTCTTTCTCCCTGCTGACAGGTAAAGGAACCTCAAAACTTGGAGAGTACTTCCTTCATGAATTTCCACAGGAAAAAAAAAGGCACCAGGTCACCATGGGCTTGCTCAGGACATTATGTAGACCTTGAAAATGAGTTGCTCAAAAGTGTAGACACTCCCTGACCTTCTATTTCGCTGGCTAGCAATCAGGACAACCTTCACAGCCATATAATATAATACTGTTGAACTTTTGTCTGCAGCCCTTGATTTGTAGCCATTCTGTTACATGAGATCAAACAAAAAGTTCTTCTTGGGCCAATCTGCACTGCTTGTGTTATATAAATATTTTTCTCTATATTAATTTCTGCTATATTTCCTAGGCAAAAACTGAGCATGCTAAGAAAGCAAACAACAGGATGGCATTTTAGTGACTTTCATGTGTAGCTCCTTTTGGGAAACGCATTGTGTATTATTTCTGATCTGGACTGGTGAATACAATCCCATGACATCACATTTTAAAATGGCTATGATCCACCTACTGACAATGCCAAAGAAAAAGTGGCTGATTTTTTTTAAGAAGGAAGCTGGCACGAAGATTACAAGGTCTGAAGCTCATTGTCTACATGCAGAAAAGCCTGATTTCAAAAGGAAATCCGTTATTTAATATTTTCTTAGCTCTCACTTTCAAAAGTGTTTAAATTAGTGCATTTGGCTTTTAGCTGATCAGATCTCATGGGCATCCATGTTGCATTTCTCCTTTCCTTTGTCTCATTTTCTGTTTTTCTTTTTCTTTAGACTTCTGATTTCTTTCATATTATTTTTATGTTTCTTTACCCTCATTTTCTCTCTCACCTTTCTTTCTCATCCCACCTCATGGGTCCTTCCCATTTTTTCTATCTTGTATAGCTGCTTCTTCTTATGATTGATTTCTCATCCCTGAAGCTATCTTACAGACTCTGTCTGTGGCAGCCACCCCCCTTTTAGTTCCTTGGCATACCTTTCCCTCTTTTTTCCTCAGCCCTCTTCCATCCTTGTTAACTTCCTCTAATGTGTTACTAACAATATGTTCGCTCTTTACAAACAGGGTTGTCTTTAAGCAGAGCAGTCAGGGCTGTTGGCTCTCAGCTGACAGACTAACCTGTGAGCGAACGCAGAAAGGTACGAGCAGAAAGACAGCAATGATGGAAACTCTCACGAATACCCAGATCACTCCATGACTGAAAAAAATACGCTCCGAAAACTATTTATTTGTGTCCATGGTGTCACCTTTTCCCTCATGATTTTTTCCATCTCTGTCCCTAAGCTATCGGAGGGAATCTGGGCTCCTCCCACTTTCCTTTCTTTGCCCACCTTGGGACAAGAAAAGCACAAAAGTGATAGCTTCATTCTTCTAAGTCAGCAGTATGTTTTTATTTTTAATTATAGCCTCTGTGCAAAGCTACTTGCTGCTTTCTGGTCGGTATACTATGTCTTCTTGTGCCCTTTCCCACCGTAGTTTACCCCGCTGAAATTGCTTCCATCTTGCCTAAGGTTCTCTAAAACTTGTTCCACGAAACGGGCCACATTCGCTTGGTCTCCGTTTTGTCCTAATTATAAACCTAAATGCAGAGTGGTGACATATTCTGTTCCTCTTTTAGCCACACGCTTCCATAAATGCTGACAAGTCAGGAGCTATGATGAATAGCCTTCAGCTCCATAATTTAAATTGCTGTTGTATTTACAGCAAAACTCCAGTAGATGGCAAAACGATCCACCGTATTTTTCAGCGGACAGCGTCTGGTTTGACAGCACTCTGAAAACGCAGACATACCTTTTTTTAAATTTCCCCTTTCTTTCCCAAAAGCCACCAAGCCAGTGGTGACCTACTGTGATGACCCTACTGTCCTTGTCGGGATCTGCCAAATTAACTCACCACCTTACATTCCCAGGTGCAAGGACGTTGAATTTCATAGCTACTGCGTTTTCCTCCTCAGTTGTTAAAAACACAAAATGTCGAGATAGATTGTAAATGCGTTTTTTTATATATATAAGAAAAAAGTAAGGTATACGTGCTAAGTCAATGTTTCGACATCATTTCAGAAACAGTTAAAATAGGTGATCGATCCTTGCTTTGCCCGTTATGAAGAAGCTGGTATTGTAAAAAAAATAATTTTGCATTTCACGTGCCCAAACAGAATAGCTGCAAAGGTTTCTTCGTTCCCACACGTAACGATATAAATCTCCGTGAGCGCTGCGGCGCTTTGCGTGTCTTGTTTCCACCCTCCTCGCGGCCCTGGACGCGCGCTCCCAGCGCAGGCGCGGCTACCGGGCGCCTTTCTAACACTGACAAGTGACACCGATTCGAGTCGCGGCCGAGAGGACGCGGCCGCCGCCCGCGATCCCGCGT
>NW_020799112.1:18178150-18196866 GCF_003259725.1 Athene cunicularia
AGCCCGGCGGCATCGCCCGCCGGGCCGGGCCGGGGGGGGCCGCGCGGCCGCTGCTGTAATTTCCTCGCTCGGTGGCCGCTCCTGTCCCCGAAGAGCCCTCCCTGCCTTTCCCCCGGCCGCCGTGTGCGTGTCCGTGGAGGGAGATGCAGAGAAAACGCGTATCCACCTTCTGGGCTGGCACGCAAGGTCACACCGCCCAGCGAACACATTTTGGTGCCTTCTTGCTCTTTCCCCTGCATCCTTTTCCCAAGAGAAGTGCCCTGATTTTCGGGAAACTAATTGTCCATTCAGGAAAGTACTTTGATAGTGGTGGGTGTCTGGTTCGGCTCTTTGATTCCGGTTTTGTTAAGCAAGGTGCTATCCATCCACCCTCTGATAATGGTTAAGAAAGGACAGAGACTGTTGTACCAAGCTTTTAACTTCATCTGATACTTACTTTGAACTTCTACTCATCTTACTGTTCACTTTTCTTTTTCAGCAGTGGTAATAAATTGTGTCTTTTTACCAGAGTAATACCCATTGTAATCACACTTATTTCAGATACTTTTGGGTGGAGAGTGGAGGAGAAGGCAGTAACTAACTGATTTTTACACGCAACCCACCCAAGTGGTACCATGAGTGCAGTGATGGCAAAAAGTATGTAAAATGGGTTAGTGATTCCTAATTCTGGCAGAATAGGATCTGCTACTTCTCATGCTCACAAAACTGATGAGTTTACCTACCATTTCTTTTTACTCAGTGTAGTGGTAAATAAAATCTATGGTGTCCATAGAATCAATTACTGGTAGTTTCTTTGTGCATCAGGCTATGGTGTGGTAATATGACCAAACTGCTTAACCTTAAGGTTTTTCTCAAAGAAACTCCTCTGCTAGGCAAAACCTCTATAAAATATGTGGATCAGGTTCCTGTAATGAACATTTGGGAAAGAAGTAATATTATTGCCTGGATAATATATTAATATATATTATATAAATATATAGTATGTCAAAGAATTCTGTAATGGGAAAAGCACCAAAACCTAAGCAACTTTCTCTTCATTTTGAGGCCTGACAGATAAGAACAGGGAGGAGAAGATTTAGTAATTGTGGACACAAGTGTTGCAGCAACTGGTTTGGAAAAAGAAAACCCAAAAAACCAACAAACGACCATGCAGCAGCAATGTCTTTCTGTTAACATTAGCAAATGAACTGTCTTTATTTTGTGGATGCTTAGCAAAGAGGGAGTGGCAAGGTGAAGAGTATGTAGAAGAGTGGGAGATAGTAGGAAGTGTCTTTCAAGCACAATGGTTTCAAAGGTTAAAAGCAAATAGATGTGTTTCTATATATATGGAAAAAAACACTGGACAGTGAAAAGTAAATAGAAGCTTGTCTGGATAAAAATATAAACATGGAAACAGGAGAGTTCTGAGTAAAGATAAGCAGGATAGTATTTGAAAGCCCTAGAAGTGAATGAAGAGATGTTGTTGGAAGCAAACAAAAGCCATCTTGTGTTGGTAGAACTGCTAGCACATAATGGCAAGGGACTTACGTAAGGACACTGACTGTATGTGTATCTTGTCTAAATATCCTTGGACTGATGAACTGTTGAAACATCTCAGGTTTGATGTCTTCTTTTGGTATTAAATACACGGCAGCTTTGTAGGACATTCTTCCAAATTATAAGTGTGTTTTGAGTTTAAATTGGAATAAATAGACATTGCAACACCTTGTTAAAAACATACCTAAGGAGAACTTCTGTAATACAGACCACTGCTGGACTTGTATACATGTTCCATGGTTGTGTTCCATGCTTGTATACACTGTTTTTAAAGTATACCATCTATAAGACAGACTGGTTTTTTTCCCAGTGTTGGCCAGAAGAGGCGAGAATTATACCTTGAACTGTTGGCCTCTTTGATCTATCACTACTAAAACGGTCAGATAATGATGGTTGCCTTTCTTTAATCTTTGCAAAGACCAATTTGAGGTGTACTGGCTAGAAATGAATACACATAGCAAATGAACATCAAGGTAAAAGAAACATTTAAGTGATGCAAAAACTTTTATGGGTAATTTAATAATTATTTAATGTTCCATGGCTCATTTCCATTTTATTTACTCATGGGGCTTGTTAGGTCCTATCTGTAGTTGATGTGTTTCATAAAGATCTACTGACAAATGCTACTTTTAAATTAAAGCCAAAGGAAAAGATTTTTTGGTGAAAATATTTTGGATGCTCTTAAAAAAATCACTCCATTTGTATCTGTCCCATAAGGCTGAGTGTAATTTCTCTGTTCTGTGATGTAAACTTTCATCAGTGTTAGTGTTTTGTCACAAAATAGATGGTAGTTCAAGAATGATGTTTATGGGGAAGCAAAAAGTAGTTAAAAATTGAACAATTTAAACATGATAGTCACCAAGTTAATGTGATGTCTGTATTTTTAATTTTTATTTTGGATGTAGTCGTACAGGATTTAAAATTGACTACAGTTGCTACTTTTTTCTAACAGGGGACTCTAATAAATTGGTATTTACAAATAATTAAATTAAACTTTTAATTGATGGTACCACTGTAATTCCAGTAATACATTTCAGGATTTGTTTTTTCCCCTTGAGAAAGTTGGATAGACCTTGTCTGTGGGCTAAAATCTTACCTGTAAAGATGGAGAAGGGGGAGACTTTTAAAACTGGCTAGAAAAGTGGAGAGAACTTTCTTAGAAAACAACTGGCCAAGCTCAAAGGCTTAGAAATGTCTGTGGTGTGTGCTTCAGCTTAGCCAGTATTCCTCTTTGCCTCCAAAGTTTTCAGACATGAGACAGAGGAGTTTTTTTTAAAAGCAGCTGACTACTTCAGTAGTTTGACAGATAAATCCTTAAGAGTTGAAATAATATCAAGGTCACAGTTTGAATGTCTCCCAATTAAACAGGGTTTTTTTTTTTGGTATGTTTCTAACTGTACAAATTGAATAGTGGTGATCAAGAAGATTAAAGTTGTCTCAGCAGGATTCTGCTTTAGGGTTTCATTTTGTTGGTTTTAATAAGATTTTTTAAAATTTCATTCACGTTTTACAGTAATTTAACTTGTCCTTTGAACACAGTATAAAGGAAAGTGACGACATGGAACAAATTTAGCAGTCAGTCTTCCAAATGTCTTTGCAGAGGACTTTGGCAAGCAGTAAATAAAGGGGTAATCATGACTAACTGGAAAAAGATTCCTGTGTGCTTTTAGAATGGTGAAAATATTTCAGCTGATGGGACGATACTAAGGCTAGGGGAGAAGGAAGTGCGAACTGGAGGGTAAAGAAAAGCAGCGTAAAATGTATGAGAGGCTTATGTGAAGTGAATGATTGAGTGTTCACTTGGAAAAATTGTTCTGGTCGCTGAAAGTGCGCTGCACACATATACATACCCTCCCCATCCTGGCTGACAACACCATCAGTTGGTATCTAGAGAGCGGGTTATTTCTGTAAGGCTCTCAAAGGGAGGAGAGGAAAGAAAAAGGCAAGGGGGAAGGATAAGTGATCTTGAGTTGCACTGAATTAAGTGGAAGAGAAACAGTGGTATCCTCATAAAGGTGTGCTAGTTCAGGCATGCCCCAAATGGGAGAGTTAACACAGAGACAGAGCTCTTGGCACGTGAGCAGAGGGATTTTTAGACAGAAGACACACCTGGAGTTCCTCTTTTATGAGTAGGTGAATGCATCATGATCATCCATCCGTATACTTAGGGGAAATAGGATTGCACGACATCCTAGAGCAGTGTACTTAATTACCATTTTTCATAGTTTTTGCAGCTACCTTTCAACTCTACAAATTCACTTTTTTTAGTATTTGCGAAGGACTACGGTTTGGCTTTGAAAATTCCAAAATAGTATTAGCATTGTCAAAAACTTGAAATATTAAACACAAAAAACCCGACCATGTGACTTTCTTAACGTATTTGGACACTACTTGTCCTGAGTTTCCTTAGTTTCAAAGTATGTAACTTTATCAGATGTTCTGTAACTATGAGTTGTTATGCCCAGCGGAGATCAGTGCCTAGAAACAGATGGGGTCAGTAACTCCACGCAGCACACCACCTCTCCCGTCCTGAGTGAATACCATAACAGATGGAGCCCAAAGTCTTACACCAAATGAACGCAATGAGGATGTGTTGTGATAGTGCGGGACCTGAACATGCTGTAATAAGGGATGGAGAATGTACTGGCTTTGCCCCGGGTAGAGTTAAATTCTTTGTAGTAGCTTGTGTTGGATCTGTGCTGACAGTCGGGTTGATAACACACCGATGTTTTAGTTACTGGTTGAGAAGCTGTGCAAATTTTAGTGGTCAGAACTTGAATTGCTTAAAGTCCCATTAGTTTGTCATTGACACACCTTCAGTTGGGGAGTGTCTCTTACTGTATATCCAGCCATACAGCAGGGGAGGGATTGGAGCATAGAGCCTCAAGTGTGTCCTTCATGGGATGAAAAAGCATCCTGTAACTCCTAGATCGCACATGAATGAAAAAACCCGCATGTATATGCACTGTTGCCACATTTGAATTCCTGTCATTTGGGCCTGTAATTAGTTTTTGATCATATGAGGAAAAAGCCTGCAAAATTCCTGGGAGAGCAAGGGTCAGAAAAGTGCAGTCTGAAACTGCACCCTCATTCTGAAGAAGGTGTCGTAGAAAGTGAACCACAAGCCTAATGGAGCTCCTCTGGTGTGTCAGTTCATTGGCTTCAGATCTGACACACTTAAGGAATAAAATCAAAACCATGTTCCAAAACCAACTTGATGAATTTCTGGGGCTGGTTGTTTTTTTTAGGGTTAGGTAAAATTTGTCATGTAGTTTGTGTGGTAATGCTGCTTTTTTTTACAGCCTGTTAATTTTTAATTTTTATGTAATTAGTACTCCAAGCTCCTATAAAGTCATACAAAGAAAGTGAGGGCATTTTAATCAGATTTTTTTTTAATCTTAAAACCAAAATCTAAATGCACTATTCTAGTGCTTTAATGATCTACTTGTCAATTTGGTATACAAAACTTACCTATGAGACCTTAGTTTCTTAAAAATAATTTTGTCAGTGATTGTGACTGGTAAGTCAGCCCATCATTTTCATCAACGGATAATAGTTTATAGCTTTCATAACTCAGTTCTAAATTAAAAGTATGAAACTTCTACTAAAAAAAAAAAAGCATTTAATTAAACTCATTCTTTCTAAAAGATGTTTGATGTAAATCCAAGAGTTGAAGAATTAATTTAGAGCATCATTCACATTCCCTAGGTGACGTGAAAGCTGGCTGTCTGAATAGATTGGGGTATTGTAACAGTAAATTTGTACCTATTGTTAAATAACAGCAAATGTAGTGCTGAATACCATATGTAGTTGTCTGTTAGCAGTTTCCAATAATTAGAGTTTTCTTGGAATATAAGGAATATAAACAGCTAAGAGCTTTAGCTAAAACTTATTCTAAGTTTCTATTACTTAGATCTCCCAATGTTGCGGAAAAGTTTCAGTCCATTACTTTCACGAGTTTCTTCTGTTAAATGCAAACTGCTTATTGTTAGATTTAAAAACCGTTCTAAACATGCCTTCTATCTCTGTGCATCACTTGCTGTTCATCTCCAGAGGTTCTGAACAAAAAATATTAAGAAATGTAGTAAAGACTTGGTCTTCATTATGGAATTCCTGCATTTGCTAATGTGCCCTGGTTTATTATGTTTAATCACCTGTATGTTGAGGACAAATGTATTTTTTCTAAATCACAGGCTATTCTTGGTTATTATCTGAAAGACTGATGAAATATTGCTAAGATTATCTTCAAGGTCACCTCTAAGAAAAGTTACAGAACCTTAAAATAAATCTTATCTTGTATGGTCTGAAATTACAACTGCTCAGGAAACAGGTTTTGTTCCTGGTTTTGGTGGAGGCTTCTATCTTTTGTTTCACAGCTTATGCTAAAATCTCAACCAATCATCTAGCCTCCAACAGTGGAGACAAGCCAGAGCGTTTTGCTGTGGCAGGAATAGAAGAGTCAAGGTCACCTGCTAGAATGTTATTTCCTTTCCTCTCCTCTGAGCACTACAGATTGGGAACTTTGACATAAGATGTTACCACAGTATAAGTCCTTGACACTGTTTTCTTCATGGTGGGGAAGAAGCGAGGGTGAACTGTCAGTAAATTAAGTTCAGTAATACAGCCATAGAGAGCTATGTATTGATACTTGGTATACAGCTCTTTAGAGTGTACATTCATATATTAATTCTGCAGCTCAGCTGTTGTTTACAGTTCAGTAGCTATGTATAACTAGTACAGCCAGATCAGTCTTAGGGAGTAATGCATATTTAAAACAAATGTATGCCATTAGGTTAACGTAATATTCTTTCTTCAACCCTTTAACTAGCTTATTAATTTGTAAAAATGCTAACGTGGTCAACTGTTTCATGTTCACAGTCCAAATCTTTGACCTGTTTTATAAATGCAAAGAGACTGTTGTGTTGTGCTTGACTCCGCCCCCCAAGATACCTTTTTTTGATCTGTATTTGTGTATTGATTTCTAGGTTTCTTTATTCAGATGAAGTTCAGATTGGTCCAGAAACAGTCATGACTACTTTATACACTGCTAAAAAGTATGCAGTCCCAGCCCTGGAAGCACATTGTGTGGATTTTCTAACAAAGCACCTCCGAGCAGATAATGCCTTTATGCTGCTTACTCAAGTAGGTAAATTTAAGCTTAGTTTTGATTCACTAGGAAAATCAGTATTTGGAGGAAAATTACTAAATATTACATCACAGTAGGTTTGGTGTCACATAGTCTAATTCATGTATGAAAATGTCTTGTTGCTCTGCTAGAATTTTTAAAGACTCATCTTCTTATTAATGTGGAGGAAAGGCTTTTTTTCCTTTCTTTTTTCTTTTTTTAAGCATGCAATAGACTAGGACATTTCAGATGAAGTTAGTTTATCCTACAGTGTATTTGCCTGAATCTTTTTCTGTTAAGACTGTGCTTCAGTTCTCTATATTGGATTTTATGTGTACTTTTTAAAAATTATATTGCATTTAGTGAATTCTCATTAATTATGTACTCCTTTGAGAATTTAAGTGCTCTTTAGGGTACAGAGTACTTAGAGAAATCAACCTATTTTAATTTGGATCTATACTAGAGTAAAAATAGTTGCTTTTTAAGATTAGTGGTTTGTGAACTTTATGCTTAAAGATGTATTTCTCTACCTTTACAGGCTCGTTTGTTTGATGAACCTCAGCTTGCTAGTCTTTGCCTTGACACAATAGACAAAAGTACTATGGATGCAATAAGTGCAGAAGGCTTTACTGATATTGATATAGGTAAGTAATTTTGTGTGTCCTAAGCATTAAACTTCTGAAGGGAATTGTAGGTCACGAGAAGACTTTGTTACACTGACTCAGGATAGTTTGCCTCCCACATCTGAGTGGGTAGAGTCCCAGGCACATTGTCTCCTTGTCACAGTAACCTGGAGTAGTTCACTTTCCTCCTCATCTGCACCCACCTTTGCACAGACGCCAACGCACCGGCCAGCTGCAGATCTCAGAATGCGGATGACAGTACCTGCACTACAATCAGCGAGTTTGCTAATGAGAAAAAGAGGACATTGCATATGTATGATATGTTAATCAGCACACGTTTTATTGCCCACCCCCACAGTGCTTCACTTGGTGTCGGTGTCCCCAGCGGGGCTCCCACCATGATCACACTTTTGGCTTTCATTAAAGCCAAAGCTTTCACTTAACTCAGTGTTGTGCCTCATCCCTGAGGGATCCAAACCTGCTTTTTGCATGTAACAGGAATCACACTGTTTTGTTGCCACATGGTATTTCTCTATTTAGAGTTGTGCAGATCAGGTACAATTTATGAAATCTATTTAAAAAATAAATACCTAAACTTCTGGTTTCTTTGTTTCATCTTTTATGAAAAGCTAGCAGTTGTAAATTTGCTTACTTAGTTTCATTGCTACTATATGTCTAAGATTTTACTCCAATTCAGCTAGACTGTGTGAAAACTCAGACTGAGGGAAGGTGTTCCAGCTGCTTAAAGAAATTGTTAAGTTATTGTTAACTCATGTTCAGTGGGATTTGTGCCCAGACTGTGAGTGCTTATCTCTGCTCTTGATAAGTCCCAATCTGTTTTGACTTTCCCATGTGATATTTTCTATGACTGCAAACATGCCTTGCTTAAATTCAGGGCATATAAAAATTCCCAAGGAAGACAGAAGATTCAGAATATGAAAACACATTTGTTTTCAGGCTTGTGTTCTTTGATAAACTGAGATTTTTAGATACCTGTTATTCATAAAATGCCAGAACAAGTAAGAAATACAGGAAAACTTGCTTTTTGTAAAAACACATGAGAGTACCTAGCCTCACACCCTGTGTTCCACCTTTGAGCTTTGTGGGTGGCAAATACTTCAATGTTTAAGATGACTTTCAGGTATCTTTAAACTGGTTTTGCATGCACCACTGCTGCTTGTGTCTGTAGTTGATCCAGATCGGCAGGTGGCTATTCGGATGAAAGTATGACAAAGTCATCATGAATAACTTGTTTTTTTAGTAGTGTGCACTCAACGCTTGGTCACTTCCAGTTTTAATCCTGCCCTAGCCATGGAAACTCTTTAGGATATTGGTTGTCACTACATACATTATATATAGTCACACTCTTAGGAACCCAGAAGAAAGTTCATATGCTGTCTTCATAACAGGAAAACTATTTTTTTAGTTTGGAGTCTGTACACCACTGGGAGTTTTCTATATACATATGTTAAGTTGTCTTATAATGAATGTTCTTAGTGTTAACATGTTAAGCTTACTTAGTGTGTAACACTGTTATTGGTGTGGCTGAAAACGGATATAAATCTGTTAATACTTTTTTCTTTAGACACATTATGTGCAGTTCTAGAAAGAGATACCCTTAGTATTCGAGAAAGTAGACTCTTTGGAGCTGTTGTTCGCTGGGCAGAAGCAGAATGTCAAAGACAACAACTGCCTGTGACATTTGGAAACAAACAAAAAGTCCTTGGAAGAGCTCTTTCCTTAATCCGTTTTCCATTAATGACTATTGAAGAGTTTGCAGCAGGTGAGTTTTGGGGTTCTTTATCTTACTGTTAGACCATATCTCTGCACTGTTCACCTGTAAGTGTTTAGAGTTTACATTTAACACCCTTATTAATATCATGCAATAAAGGTTGTGATACAGAAATGAAAGGAAAACATTCTGCAAAATATGTTGTGGCTGTTGGAAAATATTATTGTCCTCTTCAGCTTGCAGATATGTGTGGTTCAAATACAACAGTTGGGAGTAGTTCTTCGACTCATCTTAGAAGTTTTTTCTTTTCACAGGCCCTGCTCAGTCTGGAATCTTGTCAGATCGGGAAGTAGTAAATCTCTTTCTGCATTTTACTGTCAATCCTAAACCTAAAGTAGATTATATTGACCGACCAAGATGTTGCCTTAGAGGAAAAGAATGCAGCATTAACAGGTTCCAGCAAGTGGAGAGTCGCTGGGGCTACAGTGGAACAAGTGATCGGATTAGGTATGGCTTTTGAAACAGTTTGTAGGAGAGACAAAGTGTGGGAAGAAAGGGATGGTATTACTCATCTTTAACTTTTTGGCGTAAGATACAGTAACAAACATGCTGGTTCTGTTTGGGCACGTGTAATCTTTCCCTTTTTTAAAAATAACTTAGACTGCTGCACTCATAAAATACGGAGTAGCAAAGAACAAACTTCAGGATGACTGCATGCATTCTGATTGGTTGTTAGCTGCATACTCCTTTTTAAAATACCAAGTCTTGATCTGATTTTATTTTGGAGATATTGAAAGGAATCTGGCCATTTTTCATTTAGTGATACTGAATATCTTGGGGGCTTAGCAAAGCTTTAACCTATGAAGCTGATACCTTACATAGCATTTTTCTTACTACTGAAATCTAAATGGAAAGTGTTATTGAAAAAAAAAAAAAAATTCAATTTACTTCACTACTCTTCCATGGAAGTCTTTTTCCTACTTGACTAGGAATAAGGTAACACACTTATCAGAGTTGTTTAAATTCCTTTCTTGGCTTGTGTCTTACTAGGTTCACAGTTAATAGAAGAATTTCCATAGTGGGATTTGGATTATATGGATCTATTCATGGACCCACAGACTATCAAGTCAATATACAGGTACTAGATATTCTCTTTAAATAGGCTTGTGCAGAAACTACACTTGCAGCACTTGCAGAAGGTTTGATGTAGATTTAGGTAGGAGCAATTGATAGGTCAGGAATCTATCTAACCTGTGTTTTGTCCCCAGCAGTGGTCATAAGCAGATGACTAGGGAAAAGTAAGAACAGTATGAAACCCTTCTCCCTTTCTGATGTATTCTCCTGTCTTTCAGTCATTTTCAGTGTAAGTTTTTCCCATGACTGATTTGGTTTCTCTGCTTAGTAGCTCCTGGTGAATCTTCAGGATACTTACCTGGTCTAACCTTGAATTCCTGTAAGCTGTAAGGAATTTCATAGCTTTATCCTCTGTTCAGTTGTGCACAAAGTCTGTCCTTCATTAATAAAGTTTCTAGTAATTCAGTAAAGAGATCTTGGATTTGTCATCAACAGCTCTCTGAAATCAGTGACACGTGTAAGTGACTGCTAAAAAAGCCCACTGTGTCATCAGGAAGATACCAAAAACAAGATAAAAGGTGACATTGTGTTGCTGTATGAAAGCCAGGTATACCCACATCTTGAGTATTGTGTGCAGTTCCCAATCCTACACAGTAGAATTAGAAGATAAAGAGGAGGGTAACTGAAACAATTAAGGGGATAGAGCTGCTGCTTTATGTCAGAGACCAGAAAGGCTAGGATTCTTCAGTCTGTAGGGAGGAAGGCTATGGGGAAGTGTGGGCAATGTTTCTAAAATCATGGGGGCAGTGCGTAAGGTAAATGCGGAACTTTTTGTTAATCACCAAACCCCATAGTAGTAGAACTAGGAGACTCTGACTGATACTAGCAAAAGATCAAAACAGTAAGAGTATTTTTTCAATGCAGAGAATACTAAGCATACTGCAACATGAAGCAGATATCCTGTTTTGAATTTGGTGGTATTTGAACATGCTCGTTCATCAATAGCAGATCCACTAGAAGATTCCAGAAGAATCAGAAGGGGCATGTGCACCATAGCGCCCCTAGTACGACAGTTTTGGATGCTGGGGGGAATGGACAGCAGAGCCCAGACCTGTGTGCTAATCCTCAGCAACATCTTCTCTTGCCACTGTTGCACTGCACTGGACCATTTGTCTGACCCAACTGGGTATTTATTACATTCTTAGCTCACCTGGTACATGTATTGGGGCTTAGAGGCTTGTCCTTGCCCAGAGCTTTTTGGAAAGATTGACATCTTATTTGATACTGGGTTCAGTCTGGGGCAGAAGGTTGTATGTTACTGTTACCGTAACTTCTGCCATAAAATTACTCCAATTTTAGGTTTGCTGAAAACGTTGTTCCAGCATAAGAATCTCCCTGGTTTCTTCTTCTGGTAAATGATTGATTTGTATTGCTGTTCTCCAGGCTCCTACAAGAAGATCTTATCCTGCTGCTACTTGTTTTATATCTTCATGATGTTTAGCTCACCAGAAAGTCTGTAGGGCTTTTTGCTACTGCTGTGTTGAAAGAATGATTTAACGTTGGTTTTGATATTTTCAGATAGCTGTTCCTAAACCTTCTTTTGGCCTGCTTAACTGTATTTTTTAAATTTTAATCTGTCAGTTTGAACCTTTCTATTTTAATCTGGATACAACTTCATGTTTCTCTATGATGCCCTTTTTTGTTTATTTCCAGTAATAGCCTTTTGCTGATCAGCCATGCCAGGTTTTTTCCCCTTTTCTCAAGCCTTTCCTAATAGGTGATACGCACCAATACTGTACTTGGGCGCGTGATGTCATTCCGTAGTCTGAATGCTTCTTATAAGGGTTTGATTTTAATTGCTCCTTTTAGCTTCTTTTTGAATAAGCTTCCTCATTTTTTCTCCTTTTTAATTTTAGCACAGCCGTGGTGGATTTGCTTTTGTTGTTCACGTGGGAGTGTTGACTCTTAAGGATATTATGGACACTGTTACATAGTGTTTCCATTATGAAGTTTTGAATCTGATCCTGCTCATCACTCAGTACCAAATCAAGGGTTGCGTTTCTTCCAACTGAGCAATTGGTTAGCAAGCTCACGAAATGGTCAGTGATAGCATCTAAAAATGTCACCCCTGCTTCATGTCCTGACATGACACTTGCCCATTCTGAGCAGGTAATTGAAGACACCACTAAAATTGTATTTCCTGCTCTTCTAGCCTGTTTGATCTCTCTCAGCAAGTCGTGGTCAGGATTGTCTTCTAGTAATATTGATCCAGTACTATATTTTTTCCTTCTTAATTATGGAATTTCAGTCCATTTGAATTCTCTTTCTTATGATAATAGTTTTGATTTGATTCTAAGCTTTCTAACAAGGTATTGGCATTCCATGTCTGGCATGGTTTGACTCTGTGCTATGTATGTCGTAACCTGGTACTATCGCATCACACTGATTTATTAAGTATGTGGGAAATTTTGTGAAAGAAAGCATCTGTGACGTCATGTAGGGACAGGAATTCCATTGTCCTTATCTTATTTTGTAGACTTCTGGCATGTGCTGGGACTGCTGTTTTGGTTCATTTCTGGGCATCCTATTTAAATATCAGTTTATTTGTTTTCTGTTTCCTATTTGATGATTACTGTTCTCTGACCATCCTGTACTTAAGGATAGGAATTTTGTGTCTGTCTCTTAAGAAAAAAATGTTGTGCCTTTCCTTTTATGATGTTCCAAACAGAATGTAGCTGAAATGAGGTTTTGAAGGAATTTATTGGCTTTTCCACATTCCTCAGTTTAAAAGCTCACTTGCAAATTGATTTGAAGTGCCGTCGGTTTGGTTTTCTCAAACAGTACATTTACGTAAATGAGTAACATAATGCACTAGATTGGATCTTTAGAACAAAAGAGTTGGTGCTGAGAACCTAGCAGTTATACTGTACATCTGTAGGGATTTTCACTTTGCATTAACTCGTGTTTGATTCTCTCAGCTGAATTCCAAGATGAAAGCATTTGGTGTGCTTCCTCAGCATGTTTACTGTATTTATTTCATCTGAAAAGAATTTAGTTCTTGCAAGGCAAACCAAAGCATATTAAGTAGGAATGATCAAGAGATTCACTTGAAAAACATGTTCCCAGTCCAAACTGAAAGGCTAATGTACCTTTATGTTTCAGATGAAGGCCATCCATCTTACACAGGTTCTCTTTATTCTGGAAGTAGCCCCAATTCCTGATGGCTCTGAAACTTTCTTGTCACAATCTTATTAGACAGGTATTTAAGTCCTGTGTCTCTGCCTTTCTTCTTGGACCTGCATCAGTACTAGCAGAGCTCCAGAGTGTTATTTATTTAATTATTTAATACTTGTCCTAAAGTAGTGATGATGTATATTGTAAATCTTTTATGTGAAAGGGGCTTAGGACTTCAGTGTTATAATTGTTAATATTTCTACTGATTGTGGCCGGAAAAAAAAATATTTGAGCCTGTTTTGCCTAGAATAGGGCTTCATCTCATTTGTGCAATATTAAATATGATATGGCAATTTAATAGTATCAAAATTGATTACTGCACCAACAAGAATCCTATCATGAGAAGCGTTCATGTTACTCTAAAGCTCTGATACCCAGCTTCTGCAAGAGGTGTTCAGCAGCATGGATCAGGATATCCAAATGAGAAGTGAGGTATCTGCTACTACTACATCTTAGCTAGTGCTTCCTATTCGCCTCTAAAATTGAAGGCAAAAGAATTAAAATGTAGTCTAAGTGTAATTTTTATACAGAATCCAGAATAGAAGTAAATTTTACAAAACATAGCAGCGCAAGTTCTTGTTTTAAGAATGTTAGCATTGACTGCCTATATTATCAGTAAAAACTTGTTTTCTAAATTAGCCACAGCCAGCGAATATGCTTCCCTCATGTGGGCTGCGTTGGCGTACGGAGATCAGCAAATCTAAGTACAGGATTATGTGTAGTATTTGAAGGTCAGAAGCTGAAGGTCTGAGAGCTATTTATTCTTCACCTCCCAAGCAAAGACTGTAACCTGGTTGGAGCAGTGTTGAATCTAGCTCACAGGTCGGACAGCCTGTGTAAAACTCAGAAGCCATCATTCGGCATGCTGCTGGGTCAGCCCTAGTGGTATCGGGAAATGACACCTACTTTCCAATTGTGCTGTCCTTGCAATTAAACTGGGTGGAGTAGGCAAGTGTTTGGTTGTAATCTTCTAATCTGCATACAATAAGAATCTTTCTCCAGCTTGTAAACCTAAAAATACTTTTCATGTTTTTGTACAGATAATTGATTATGAGAAGAATCAAACTCTAGGACAAAACGATACTGGGTTTAGTTGTGATGGAACAGCCAGTACATTCAGAGTTATGTTCAAAGAACCTATAGAGATTTTGCCAACCGTTTGCTACACAGCTTGTGCAACATTGAAAGTAAGAATGCCTAACAGTCCAGAAGAAAATACTGTTTTGATGCAAGAAATGTTCTTTTATCTGTCTTCTGATGGAAAGGTGTCTTCTAGATCTTGAATTTGTTTTAAGCTTAGTGCTAAAGAAGGATGTAGTTAAACTCCACAGTAACTTGTAAGTCTGCTAAGTAACTGTAAGACTTCTATGCCACAGCACAGAATTTGTAACTGGATCTTTTGGCCTCCCCACTTTCTGGCTTGATGTAAGAGTTAGAATGAGTCCTTCTGGGAGTCACTGGTTCTGTGTGGGCAAAAGCACTATCTAGAATATTTAATCTGGAAGCTCTTTATCAAAATTTGTTTGATTTCTTTTATTCTAATGACTAGCTAGAGTCAAGAAAGCTGAAAGGTTTTTTTAATCACTTATTGTATTCTAGTGCTGAAATATAGGAAGGAATTACTGTTCCAGGAAAGTCTTCTCTTAATGTTACAGACAAGTTTATTTATTCAGTTTTCTCAAAAACCTTTTAATATTCTTTTAAATATAATTCCCTATACAGAAATGAAAGTTGAGGGAGTTGAATAAAATCAAGCTGTCAGAGAAACTTTTCTTTGTTATCTAGACATAGTGCACTTGCTTCTGTTGCCTGGGATTTTGTATAAAACTTAAATAATGTGGGTACAGAAATTTTATACTATTAAAATAACCTAAGTCAGTAATGTTAGAACTTCGACATTTTATGGGTCTTGCTGCCCACTTCCATTCAGTTACTCATCCCTTCTGATATTTTTCAGGGTCCTGATTCCCACTATGGAACAAAAGGTTTGAAGAAAGTGATTCACGAATCTCCTACTGCTAGCAAAACATGCTTTGTCTTTTATAGTTCACCAGGTAACAACAATGGTACATCAATAGAAGACGGACAGATACCAGAAATCATATTTTATACTTAATTCCACATGATCATCTCGAATGCCTCTGTGTATCAGTGGACTTCAGCTCACTATTGACAGCAGTTAAAATCCTATGAAACTACATGAATGTGTAAAATTTTGAAAACAAAACTAGTTTGAGAGGTACCAGAAAAGCTATTTTCTCTGCATCGTTATTGGCAGAATGTGATTTAGCTTTTCCTCTTACCAAATTGTCACGTGGAATAAATGCTCTGTATATTGAGAAGATTGTTTTAAATAGTATCTTGTGATTAATTGCTTTGTATTTTCACCCCTTCATTTCTCATGTAGTAAAATTCATTTTCTGAACTGGAAAATCCTTAATCATTATGAACTTCTTGTGTACGTTTTCCCTAACCTGTCCTAAAAAGACAGTAAAGCTGCTGCTGTAGTTCCAGCTTACACTTATTTCCAAAATGACCTTGGAATGACCCTACGGACATGAATTGCTACTATATTTTTTGAAGTACATCAGCAAAGCTGGATTCATATTGCTATCATCTTGGCTGTTTGGATGAGCTGTGGAGAATTAACAAACTTAGCCCTGCAGACAGCATCTGCAGCTTCACTGAAGAAACACTTAAGTTAAATTCAGCAACAAACAGATCTTTCCAGAATCTCTCTTAATTCAGAAGGGCTGTTTTGGAACATAGAGCTGGTTATGGAAATAGCCACTGTATATACATATGTGCCTATAAGAAAATGTATAGTGTGAAAAGGAGAATACAAGACTTGTAATGATGTTATTTTATCATACTAAAAAATTAGTATGAACTAAGGATTGTGTGCAACTGGTCTTAATGGATTGCATACACTACTTCGATGCAGTGGATGTATGTATATAATATTCAGTGTCATGCGGTATGTGCTGTGTAGAAGTAGAATGTCTCCATGTACAAAATCCTGTACCCTCCCCCAACTTATACTAAAGTAATAATTTGAGAACACGGGAGAAAAAAAAAAAAAAAACAACAACTTCTTTTTTCTCTAATTTCTCTTTAACTGCCTGCTCCCCGGACGGGCGGGCAGGTCCTAGGTCTCAGCCAGCCGTGTATTCCACATAGCGCTGGGGCTCGGGTGTAATGGGAGCTGTCAGTGTGAGGTTAATGGTTGGACTGGGTGATCTTCAAGCGCCTTCCCAACCCAGGCGGCTCTGTGGATCTGTATTCCCAGCCACCTGCCCCGACACGTTTCCGTCAGCGCCCTCCGCGGGTTTTTCTCTCAGCTGAATTCCAAGATGAAAGCATTTGGTGTGCTTCCTCAGCATGTTTACTGTATTTATTTCATCTGAAAAGAATTTAGTTCTTGCAAGGCAAACCAAAGCATATTAAGTAGGAATGATCAAGAGATTCACTTGAAAAACATGTTCCCAGTCCAAACTGAAAGGCTAATGTACCTTTATGTTTCAGATGAAGGCCATCCATCTTACACAGGTTCTCTTTATTCTGGAAGTAGCCCCAATTCCTGATGGCTCTGAAACTTTCTTGTCACAATCTTATTAGACAGGTATTTAAGTCCTGTGTCTCTGCCTTTCTTCTTGGACCTGCATCAGTACTAGCAGAGCTCCAGAGTGTTATTTATTTAATTATTTAATACTTGTCCTAAAGTAGTGATGATGTATATTGTAAATCTTTTATGTGAAAGGGGCTTAGGACTTCAGTGTTATAATTGTTAATATTTCTACTGATTGTGGCCGGAAAAAAAAATATTTGAGCCTGTTTTGCCTAGAATAGGGCTTCATCTCATTTGTGCAATATTAAATATGATATGGCAATTTAATAGTATCAAAATTGATTACTGCACCAACAAGAATCCTATCATGAGAAGCGTTCATGTTACTCTAAAGCTCTGATACCCAGCTTCTGCAAGAGGTGTTCAGCAGCATGGATCAGGATATCCAAATGAGAAGTGAGGTATCTGCTACTACTACATCTTAGCTAGTGCTTCCTATTCGCCTCTAAAATTGAAGGCAAAAGAATTAAAATGTAGTCTAAGTGTAATTTTTATACAGAATCCAGAATAGAAGTAAATTTTACAAAACATAGCAGCGCAAGTTCTTGTTTTAAGAATGTTAGCATTGACTGCCTATATTATCAGTAAAAACTTGTTTTCTAAATTAGCCACAGCCAGCGAATATGCTTCCCTCATGTGGGCTGCGTTGGCGTACGGAGATCAGCAAATCTAAGTACAGGATTATGTGTAGTATTTGAAGGTCAGAAGCTGAAGGTCTGAGAGCTATTTATTCTTCACCTCCCAAGCAAAGACTGTAACCTGGTTGGAGCAGTGTTGAATCTAGCTCACAGGTCGGACAGCCTGTGTAAAACTCAGAAGCCATCATTCGGCATGCTGCTGGGTCAGCCCTAGTGGTATCGGGAAATGACACCTACTTTCCAATTGTGCTGTCCTTGCAATTAAACTGGGTGGAGTAGGCAAGTGTTTGGTTGTAATCTTCTAATCTGCATACAATAAGAATCTTTCTCCAGCTTGTAAACCTAAAAATACTTTTCATGTTTTTGTACAGATAATTGATTATGAGAAGAATCAAACTCTAGGACAAAACGATACTGGGTTTAGTTGTGATGGAACAGCCAGTACATTCAGAGTTATGTTCAAAGAACCTATAGAGATTTTGCCAACCGTTTGCTACACAGCTTGTGCAACATTGAAAGTAAGAATGCCTAACAGTCCAGAAGAAAATACTGTTTTGATGCAAGAAATGTTCTTTTATCTGTCTTCTGATGGAAAGGTGTCTTCTAGATCTTGAATTTGTTTTAAGCTTAGTGCTAAAGAAGGATGTAGTTAAACTCCACAGTAACTTGTAAGTCTGCTAAGTAACTGTAAGACTTCTATGCCACAGCACAGAATTTGTAACTGGATCTTTTGGCCTCCCCACTTTCTGGCTTGATGTAAGAGTTAGAATGAGTCCTTCTGGGAGTCACTGGTTCTGTGTGGGCAAAAGCACTATCTAGAATATTTAATCTGGAAGCTCTTTATCAAAATTTGTTTGATTTCTTTTATTCTAATGACTAGCTAGAGTCAAGAAAGCTGAAAGGTTTTTTTAATCACTTATTGTATTCTAGTGCTGAAATATAGGAAGGAATTACTGTTCCAGGAAAGTCTTCTCTTAATGTTACAGACAAGTTTATTTATTCAGTTTTCTCAAAAACCTTTTAATATTCTTTTAAATATAATTCCCTATACAGAAATGAAAGTTGAGGGAGTTGAATAAAATCAAGCTGTCAGAGAAACTTTTCTTTGTTATCTAGACATAGTGCA
>NW_020799112.1:18196916-18221044 GCF_003259725.1 Athene cunicularia
GCATTTTATTAATAACTTTTCATAACTGACAGCTGTCACACATAAGCAAGAGCATATATAAGCACTCGGATTATAGCTGGACCTCAAGAGTTTCTTTGTATTAGAATTTACATGTCTTGACTTTGGCGAGTGGAAACTCTTTGTTTTATTTATTGCACTGAATAAATAATTTGTTTTATTAATTCATTCTACTTAAAGTCAGTCTTTCCAGCCATGTTCATTTATAGTTTATGAATATAAGAGCACAATGCAAAATTGTGCTTTTTTTTTAATTTTTGCCTGTTGGTTTCACGTAGCAGTCGAAGCCTGTTAAAGGACAGTGGTAAATGGTGATGTGATCAATGAATTGTGCACTGTTTTTCCTGAATCATGAGCAAACTATCTCATTTGTTTATCAACATTTTACAGGTAACATTGTTTTCCTATCTTAAAGGGATGTTCAGGTTTAACTAAATTGTTCTCAGAAGTGCTAAGCAGAGTTGAACATGAAAGGGGCAAGTGTTGTCTGACCTTGACTCAGTTGTTTTAACCTGTGGTGTCCAAATAATTACATGCTAGTGTGGTTTTTTTTTTTCACAAGCTGCTGTTTGTTCTCAGTGCAGTATTGTGGTGAAGTCTGTATTTTACCTGTGGGTTAGAGTTTTCCATCCTGATCTACTAGTTATAAACAACAAGTGATTTCTGGTACTGGTTGCTCTCTTAGGTGCTACTTGCTCTATAAGTGATAACATTAACAAAACCAATCCAAATCAGGAAACTGATGGGAAATGATCCAGTATAAAACTGAGATTACTGGATTTTTATGCAAGGGCCTTGATTTTCATCATCAGCTGTCTAGACTGCTTCAAATTTTAAATTTCATGCTATCTTTCTGTATAGTAAAGGACTTTTTTTTTTTTCCCCTTCAGAATGTCCCTTGTGGGCATTTCAAACTTTTTGCCATGCTGCAGATCAGCAAGCAACTTGTTTCTCATGGTTTACTGAATACTAGCAAAGTTGTGTCTTTGGGCAGTGTGAAATGAGGTTGCAGATGTGCCAGTTCCTATGTAAAATAGCCTTTTTTTTCAGTAATACAAAAACAGGTCAATAATATTTCATGCTGTATGAATCTGAATATCTTATAGGTTATACACAGTGTGATTTCTTTTAATTTGGTTGATATGATCAATCTGAGAACTCAGTTTAAGACTAACATACCCTGTGGGAGACAACTTTTGAAGAAAGATCTGAAAGTACACAGTTAACAAATATAAACCTATAGGTACACACCTACTTTTTAAAAACAAAAATGCAAATTACTTGGAGTCTTGCTTCTAGATGATACAAGTGAATTATGAAAACTTACCACTCCTTGCTTTTCATTCTAGCCTATAAAAAGAGCATCAATTCAGGGCATGCTCTGGGAGCTGTATCCAGTTTTAGAAAGAGAGTAGATAAGACATTGTTTTCCTCCTTTCAAATACCTAGAAAGGGCATTGATGAACTGTCTCTTCTGCTGTTAATTCTGCATACCCACAGTTTAGGAATTATTTTTAAAACTGAGAAATATTTTTTGAATGTGTATATGGTGGTGGTTCTCTGAAAGATGTTTTTTTTTTTCTTGTCTGTGTGTCTAAATCAGGGCGGTAAATCACGTGAAAAAGTGGTGAAGATTTTGGTATCGGTGACACCAGATGAGATTTTAGAAAAACTGAAAAAAGAAGCTTCCAGTTGACCTAAAACAAGAGTGGGAAATGGGACAATGCATCTTGGTAAATGGACTGATATTCTTTCTTATGTAAAGCTAGTCCTGTTGAGAATGTGGGTAATGACTAGGGAAAGATACTTCTTCCCCCCCCTTGTTAATATAACCGTTGTATAGTTGAAGTTGTTGTGTAGGCTTGGTTAGAAAAACCTGTCTTTATTGAGGCTCTGTATCTGCTTCTGTCACTGCAGATTTTTTTCCCCCCTCAGGAGAGTTTCCTTTGAGTAAGATTTGTCCTCTTTCCTGGTCCATAAACAAATGGTTTAGAAAACTTGTTTCCTACTGCAACAAACTTTGGTTAACAAAGTGAAAGGCTTGGAGTGACAGCCTTCAATGTGAAAAGTGGTACAGAAGGATGAGTCTGGATGGTGAAGACCCAAGAAGAATGTTCTCTTCAGAATCTAGTGGCCAGTACTGGGTGCAGTTTTGCCCTGTGTGCGCATATGTGCGTCTAAAATGAATGTGTTTGAAGCCAATATACTGTTGTTGATCTCACAGGTAGAATCACCTGAACAACCGAAACAAAACCAGAATTTTGCCGTATGAAAAGCCAAACCAGAACCTCGTAATTGCATACATGGTGTCACCTTGCAATAGTCTGTAATGGGTTTTCTGAGAAGTAGAGATACAGTCATGTATCTTTGCCAAATGTATGTCAAGTGTAATGACTATTTTTAATAAAAGGAGTAAAAAGTATTATCAAACTTTGTTTTGTGTTTATATTTTTATCAGAAAAATTGTTTCCTAGAAGTTGCTTATTATATTATTTTTAAACAGGGATTTTTTGCAATCTTTCCTTGGTTTAATAATGAGTATTATTGCTATATATGGAGAGAGAGCCGAGCAGAGTAATTTGTAGAACAGAACAAGAAGCCTGAAACAAAATAGTCAACTGTACTCCAGTCTCAGGGCTAATGAGAAGAGGGCTTAACTTCTCTCTTTGTCATGCTTGAGAGATCAGAGTAAGATTTAAATATCACAAAAATATGTGTGATATCACAAATGTCTGATAGGAGTTTTCTTTTTCATCTGCATCACTGCTGATGTCTGAAATTGTCCTATCTTTACTATGGTTGTCATATTTTTAAAAAATGCCTAAAGTAAAGAAAACCCGTTCTGAAGGTTTGTTTAAGGTTTGTCGTACCTTCTTCTGGAAAACAATGATACAGATGCCTAAGTTACAGCTAAATTTCCTTACCAGCCTCATGTAGTCCAGACGTCATAGCTCATAATTTAGTTTTTTCATGGACAAAAACTCGTTTGCTTTAGGAAATTCTTCCTGCCTCCTGTTATGCTAAATACTGCAACAGTTGTTTTTAGAGTTAGAGAACTGGTGCTTGTCAAGATGACAGCTCCTTCAGGGTGACTCATTTTAAAGATGTTACGAAAAATGTTACTTTCTTGTTTGGACAGTGTTTGGAGAACTATATCTAAATTGTTGTTTGCTTAGTGGTTTGCATCTGGACTCATGTTCTCAGGGGTTTTTGGTCAGCCGTACGTTGCTTTAGTTGCCTTTCTTATCCTTTTCAGTCTGTACAGGCTGGTTTTGTTTTACTGTTCAGTCAGTTTGGGTTCATGGCTCCTTGCTGTTTCATCTGTTCTTGCCCAGCAGAGGGGTACCATGTCTTGCGGAAAAATTAAGGCAAAGCAAGCTAAACCTAAGTTTTCATGTTTCGTGGTTTGTTGTTTTGTTTTTTTTTTCTTATTTCCTAAACTTCTCTTTATTGTGAGCAGAGAGCAGCAATCCAAAGACTGAGGAATCCTGCATTTATGTTACATTCCGAGTTGGGTGCTGCAACAGCCATTACAAAGATTTATTTGGAAGCTACTGCCACACGTTACATGTCTTATATGCTACTCTGAAATAGTGTATTACGCTTCCCCGTGACTTCAGACCCAGATTGAGGGAGGAGCTGGGTTGGCAGGTACAGCCTCTGAAGTACATTGCTCTTCAGTGATGATTATCTAAACAGCCAGTTCAGTCTTTCAGTTCCCTCTTTGTCTTGTCAGCATGTTCTGTCTGGTCTTTGCTAGCTTCTGCTTCAGAGGTTTTACCTCTCCTAAAAACCTTCAGCTGGGTGTTCTGCATCTTTTCTTCTTAATCAGTGAAAGTAACTTGAAGACAAATAGGGCGCCTTCAGTGTATTATGCTGTCATTTCTCTGTAGCGTGAGCCAGGCATATTGTCATATTCATCACCTGTCAGTCGGAAGAGATGTACTGTTCAGCTAGGAAGTTTGTTAGTCCTTGGGAAGACAACTGCTCTGCCTTCCTTCTATTGTATTTCTGTTTTCTATTTACAAGTGTGTGTGTGCAGGGAGGGGGGAGCCTCTCAATATATGATAATACTGATTTTGTGCTTGGCAGAGCCAAGTACTTTTTCTTTCATCTGGATGGTAATATGGCATTTAAGACTCACTTTTATCTGTCCAGTTCAGTCATCATACAGTATTTTTTCAAAACTTGTTGCAGTTGTCTTTTTTTTTTAGCATTGCTTCTTAGGAAGAAGAAATACTATGGGTGACATGTAGTGAAGCCATATCTTCTGTTGCTCAAGGTATTACTTGGTTGAGGCCCCCGGTGATTGTGTAAAAAAGCCATGGCAGGTGGAACCCAAGGTAGTAATCAAAGCAGAGGGATGGAAGTTAAATTCTCCTGGTAGCAGTGCCCTGTCTCACTTAAGGCTGAAACTGTGGACTAGCTAGCAGTGTGGCAAATAAAGCCTTTGTGTGCTGGGAACAGAGGATTTATTTGAGTAACCAGAATTATTTTAGAAGGGTAGTTGCCATATCTAATACCCAAGATCCTCTTACATCAGTGTTTTTAATGCAGTCTTCCAAATATATCCACAATATCTTGGTTGTGGATGTGTGTGTCCTGGTGAAATGCCTGGGAGGCAGGAATTGCTGGTCCACTGTGTATCAAAGGCGAGACACAGAAAAGTTAAGCTGTTTGTGTGACCGAACAAGTCAATGCCAAAGCTGTGATTTAGGCCTAGCGCTTTCAAATCTTGTATTGAAATCCTAGCCTGTCAACTATCTCTTAATAAACACAGTGGAGTATCTTTCATTCTAGTGAGAAAACTGTGGTAACAAATATCCCAAACTCTTCAGCAGAGTATTTTTTTAACAGAACAGAGCTTTGTGACATCGTAGGAGGCTTCTTTCAAGAATTTCAAAATGCTTTTCCCGTCCCTTGTCTCAAAATAAAACTTAACTCTTACTTCTAGACCTGTTTAAAAACATTGTGGTGCCAGTTGCTACCCTCCTTTTACTTACGGGTCCCTACGTTATCCATGTGCATTAAGCTACATGATTACTCAGCTACTTGAAATCCTGCTATTGACTCAAGCACTGTCCTCTTTTCCTAATGCATTGTCTGACCAATTTCAGTAAAATCTGTCTAATGGTGATTTAATATCTTACTGCTTATAGACCTGGGCATTTTTTATATAATTAAGTTATTTATACATTAGCAAAATGGAAGTTATCTGAATAAATTCTATGCCAAGCAGTCCTGTGGCATAGAACATTCTTTGTCTTTACTCGGTTACATGTATTTTCTAAAATCCAACTTTGAAGGTAAGTATATGGTTTTATTGCAGTACTCTGATATACTAATTAAGGATATTTAATTACACCCTTTGAAGCTGGCCTCTTTGCTCTTTTACTTTCAATCCACTCCATTTGTCATCTGCAGCGCATTCCTGTCTCTCCTTTTAGTTCCGAGTGTTTCTAAATCCCCATTTCTTCAGGCATCATCAGTCTAAATAATCCTGTATAATTGACAACTTTGTCAATAACTGGCAGTGGCAATTTACCAGAAAGCACAGTTTAATATCTTCCTTCTTTCAGCTTCCAGGAAGATAGATACACCTGATCTTCCTGCTCATTACTTCACATGTCTCTCTCTGTTTCCCTTCTTATACTGTTTATTTGCATATGTAAAACTTGAACCAGAGGAGTCCCTTTTTAAATTTTTTTTTTACTTCAAACTGCTGTATTCCTCTCTTTTTATGTTTTTAGCCTTATCTCAGGAGGATGATTCGTTGCCATATTAGCTATTATAAAAATGTGCTCCTCTGTCTCCTGGGAACACGGTGCTTTACCCACATGTAAAGCGTGTCTTAGTTATTATTCTCTAGGAAGGCTGCTGCACTTGGGGCAAATGCTGTTAATGTAACCAAGGCACAATAAACAGTCAAAAAGCTGCTGGAGAAATTAAATGCTTACTTGAAAAGAGGAGCCTGATACTTCTCTAAGGTACTGGGAATCCATTTCTTCCTGGTCCTTTGTGTATTAGTTTTTCAAGTAATTGATAGCGAGCCATGAAGAATTTAGCTTTCGTCTATTAATGCTGCATTTCTTTGGTTCTGCATTGTTTCAAGAGCTGGGGAACTTAGAGTGATGAAGTACTCTACCATACCATCTTACTAGAGCTCAAGGCTCAGTTTTTGGTATGTCCTTTAAATAACACTTTGAGTTTCCAAGTCTGAATTAAGGCAGGTGGAAAGGGAAATCTATTATCAATTTAGCAGTTGGTCACTATAGAAACACGCTGTAAAGAGAACAGTTAACCATGGACTTAAGGAGAAAAGAATGCTGGAATGAACAACAGAGGGTCAAAGCCTCATTTTGTGCTGCTCAGATAAAGCAGTTGTCTGCTTTAAGAGAATAACTGGGGTTGCAAAGGGTAATTCTGGGGTGGTTGTCATTAAGTCGCCTTGTTTCTGTTACCTAGGATGTGTGCAGTGCACGTGGGAAGGACTGCAGCATGTTGTTCCTTTGGCCAGTTTACTGTAGTTTTGCAAACCAGGATGCATTGAGGCATAATTTATAAAAAAATTCAAAGCTCTCCATGCATCTTAGGGTCTACTTGGTGCCTGTCTCTCCGAAAGGGGCATTATCGAGTTGGATTTTATAAAACGAGCTATTTCTATAGAAATTTTTTTTTTTCTAACTGGTGCTACTTCCAATGTCTTAAAATCTACACATTTTCCTGCTATTTTCTGATGTTCAGAAGGTCTGCAGGGTTAAATTTGATAGTGATATCACCACACAGGCTCAGCCCAAGCAGTCACCTTCCTGTCTCTGGTCCCTGGGTTCATATGCCCTCTTGCTGCCTCTCACCTTCAGTTTTGCTGCTGTTGTTTCAGGTAAGTGCCCTCCAGCAGCACCAGACTCTCTGGGGTTGTTTCTGCTCTTTTATTTGTCACATCAGCATTGTTGCTGATGCTTATCTCCTTAGATGCTAACTGCATTTCTTTTTCTGTTTCCTGGGCCTGGGAGCTCAAAAAAAAAAAAAAAAAAAAAAAAAAGACCTTGTGATATAATCTTTGCAATCAGAAGGCAAACCTGTCCATTCCAGGGAGGCCCTGTAGCAGCTCTGTGTAGCCTCCTGGCATTTACCCTTTAATAAAATGTCTCCTTTTGTCTTCAGTAAATCTGACAACAATCAGGTAGCACGTATGTGAGGTCATGTTCCTGCCATGAGAAAAGATTACTATTAGATACTAGGAGGCACTTCTGAACAGACAATTTTCTTCGGTTTCTGAGCTGCCTTTTTAACAATGGAAGTGCAATCTCTTACTAATAAACCTCATAGGTTATGTTTTATAGGGGATTTTTTCTTTTTGTTTGAAAACCCTGATTAAGCTCACCACTGGCTGAATACAGATGCTAATACATAGAGGGGACCAGCCAGGCGAATTGCACTTGGCTAATTTTACTTAATGAGAATGTCTGATTCTGCTCAGTCACTTCCTCGCTGAGTTCAGATTCAGCTACCAAAGCAGACCCAGGAGCTTTTTGTTAAATATTTTTAAAAGACGATCAGCTTATAATGATGTTCGCAAACTGTATGACTTCTGTTTGCTGAGATTGCTGTCACATATCAGCTAGAATAATTATTTTTTTTTTAATTGAAAATGGTGCCAGGCAATATTTCTGGCAAAAGATAAATGTGAAATTAGAGCATGTGAAAACACTAATTTGACAATAGCTGTCATGAAATTTTTGTATGTGTGGCAAGGCCAGTCTTTCAGTAGTCGAATGCCTGTGTGTGTAAGGGTAGAGAAGGTGTAAGATCTAAGTAAACACAATTTTCAGTAGTCTGAAAAGTATAAATTCTAAATCTGCAAAAATAAGTGGGCCTGTTGATGGAGGTGTTGGTATACATGTGTTACACGCTTAAGGGAACAAAGACAAAAAGAACCTGTAATACCAGAACTTGCCGTAAGCCTGTCTGGGATTGCTATTGCAAACTGAATCTGAAGGTATTTTCTCTGATCTTGCTGTAAGATAGACCTCCACGAGAAACAGAAAATTTTCTGCGCCACTGCTCGTGTCACAAGGCTCTGAAGAAAAGTTCCACTAAAGCGTTTTTTATGGAAAATGGTGTTTAACAACCTCTTCCATAGAAAACCTTTGGTTTCTCGTCTGCATAGGATTCCTGCTCCCTTTAGTGGACCTACTTGGTCTTTTTACCTGGAGAAGAATTTAGTGAAGTTTTACACATTTGGGCTTATTAACTTAAATAAGCAATTAATGCCAGTTCATTTTCAGCTCTTAGCTATTTCCAGTTTGGGTTTTAGGCTCTTTCCTGTGGTAATCCAGTGGGAGGTACCTTGGTTAGACTCTCTGAAGAAACAGAACTTGTTTCATTCCTGGGTTTGCATACGAGGTGAACTTCTCCAGTCCAAAAATAAAGAATCAAACATGGTGAGGAGAGGGGGAGGAAAAAAGGGAATGATTTACATCAATCAAAGGTCATTTATTGGGCTAGCATCAATTTTGTTTGCCTTGTTGGGAAGTATTTGCTGCATATCCTTCTAAGCTCTGCTGGGGAGGAACATGCACAGAATAGAGGGTGTGATAGAGTAGACATTGTTACAGCACCTGCTCTGCTGTTTAGCACTCAGAATGGGGAAAAAAAACTGCCAGGTTTTCAAAGACTGTAAATCTAATAATTTGCAATGTAACTTTCACAGTTCCTTTTTACTTGCAATCTGTGAATCTCTGTGGGGAAAGGATATTACCTATGGACCTCTCGGTGTGAATCCTGAGCCCTTAAATGCCAATCTGAAATTTTTCAGGAAGGAGAGATTCATCTTCTGCAATGATAGATTCTTGTAAGGGCCATTGGTGTGTAATATAGGAAGAGCATCTTCTGATGCTGTTGTTATTTAGAGGTGCGTGGGTTAATATACAAATTCAGGTGGAAAAGTTGGTGAGTTGCTCATACCTCAGTCATCTGTTCTGCCTTCCCACCTCATTTAAGTCAATTGATTCCACAAAGGCAGCTACAGTTTGCCAGTACTTTTTTCACTGTGGTGACTGAACTATTACCTTTCACAGCAAGTCAGGACTAAGACTTTGTAATTGCTGTGAGAGGCTGGCGCATCCACTTGACACCGGAGTTGGCCAACCGCGACTCCCAGGGTCTTGTCTTATCTGCAGAGCTTTGTCCAAAGTATTGTGAAGTCTCCCACAGGTTTCCATTACGCTAAATTGGCAGCCCTGGGAGCCCAGTCTCCAGCCTTTTGCAGTGGGGGGAGCTGCTGCCAGCAATGCTCATTCAGGTTGGTGGATATGGTGAGAGTTTGCTCTGCAACCACAGATAACTGTGGACTGTATTAATAATTGTTTGAAAAGTATGAGACACTCTTCTGTGTCAGGAAAGAAAGCGTTAAGACTAATTAGAAGATAAATTTGAACTCGGAGAAATTCCCTGCCACCTTTCATCTCTGCGTTTTAGACCTAACCTCTCTGCTATATTAATTTCCACTGTTGAAAAAGTACAAATACCAAAAGGGGATGACACTTCAAGGTTTAAGTGAAATCACTTGGGAATGGTGAAATCAGGTCTTCTGATTAACTGACTCATTCAATAGCGTAGTATGTGAGAGGGTAAATCAAATGCTTGTTTTCTTTTCCTTTACTGTCTCTGAACAGCATTAAGCAGAAGAGACACCTGTCTTTGTTTCTTCTGAAATGATGTGCTTTCTCCACAAAGAAGCCTTTGGTCTATTGCTACGTGTTTGTTCAGTTTTAGAGGATAAATACAGCCCACAGTTTTAGAGGATAAATAAATCTGACTTCTTAGTTGCAACAAAAAAGTGTGACTGGAGGCAGGTTTGGCGGCTATCAAGACTTGTGAATGTTGGATCGGCAGCAGGGGGGATAGCTGTGTTTAAGGAGTTTAGAGAAGAACTTGTCCTAAGCAATAAGATTTGAGCCAATTCTAGAGAGTAGGATTGCCGATTGTCTTTGTGTCCACTTTCATGAAGGACAGACTCTTTTCCAAAGAAGAATGTCAGACTTCTAAGGTAAGAAAATAAGAGGATATAAACTAGGTATAGCAACCTCTGTGCGTTGTCCCTTTTACCCAGTCTTTTCTGTTTGTAATAACCTACAAATTCTTATTTTAGATTAGATGGGGGTTCTTGGAGATGCACACTCCTCTGTTCCTTTGGTAAAGCTCTAAGTCTCTTGTTGCCACTGTAATACAAATAATAACAAGAGCATAATCAAGGTTGTATTTGTTTTGTGGTTATTCTGAACGCTAGAGACTTATAGTAATTATAATACCATTAAATAGTAATGGAAAAAGATTTGAAAGCAGAACATGAGACTCCTGGAAGGAGATTAAAATCTTGCTCGGTTTTCTTTGCTACCCCAGGTGTTGCATTCCTCTCTTTTGTGGTAAAAAGAGCAACCTGAAATGATTTCCAAATGCTGGGGCATAGATCAACCCCTCTGTGCTAGGGGCCAAGAGTGCCCTATAAAAGACAGGTTTACGTGGGAGAAACTAAACAGGAATGAGTTCCATTTCAGAAATTAATTTTCTGTAATTTTGGAAGTGCGTTGCATTTAGTAACCAGAGATACGGCATTTAGTGCCCAGAGACAGGTATGTAGCTATGAAGAAAGCGATTCTTCCATATACCTCGGCGTACCTCTCACCGTGGGATCTTACTGCCTCGTAAATCTATGCAGCCAGTGCTGGGGGGGGGGCGGGGAGTGCGCTGATGTGAAGACATTATATGATACGTCTCTGACCCAGCCCTTTGTTTCGTGAAACAGTACTCAGTCCCAACATCATGATTTGTACAAGCCAGTGTAAGGTGCTATTTGTCTCCCGTCTGCTTTTATAATGTGTTCACGGTGTAAAGCTCCTATTACGTGCTTGAAACTGTGTGTAAATACAAGGGATAAGAACGCTACCCAGCTAGAAGCCAGGTAATAAAATTGGTTGTGCTAAGATTTAAGGTGAGAGAGTCCGCCAGGGCCAGAGGGGGGTGTGTGTAGGTTCTGAGCTTTGCGTGTGAGATAGACCAGCTCCAGGGAGTCTTTCGGCAAGTGCAAGGCCATTGCCTTGCCCTTTCTTTGGGATGGGTAAGCTTTAGGGAAAAAAGCCTTTTTTGGGGGCAGTTTAGTCTGTCTACTTTGTCTTTTGTGAGCTACTAGGATTGCTTTGGGCCCTGATTATAGAGTGTCTGTGTGGCTGTTGCAGTGTTTACAGTGTTCATTTGTGAGGGAGAGATGATGTACACGACTTTGGTTAATGATCCTTTAACACACAGCGCTTCCAGTCCAAATTGGAAGAGAGCATTCAAAGAGAAGGACGGGCTATGCATGATAAATACCTTGCCCACTGCAGTTAGAGAAGGCTCATAAATGTAAAAAACGCAATTTCATTTTCCTTCAACCTTTCAATTTCCTGCTAATGCCTTTCACAGAGGGGAAAAAATAGGGGTTTTTGTCAAAATCGTTATCATTTAAAGCCACAGAAATTTGAAAGCTCTTAGAAGGTTACAAAGGTGAATTAAAATACTCATTTTAATTCTTCCTTAAGCATACTATGTTTGATTTCGGTTTATTCCTTTACTTCCTCTTGTGTCTAGTGAAGTTTCCTGTCAAAGGGCTAATGAAGAGGATTTATAAACTGATTTTAGGATAATCACATTCTGGCCCGTATCAGTATGCAGGACATATTGCTTATCTTAACTTGAAGTGATGTGTTAATTTGACTTGGAAACGGATTAAGATGTGGACACAAAGTAAACAATTTACTGAATTAAATATAACCATAACTACAGACCAGTGATTCTGTTTTGCTAGTTAAAATAGAAGGCCTTGCTGTTGCTGCACGAGAATCTGCAGTTTATCATCTGCCGGCAGATAATCAGCCCTGTTACCGAAGTGTGTGCTCTTCAGCTTTGCCTGCAGGCCAGCAGCATCCCAGGGACAAGCCGGGCACCGTCAGCCTTGGAAGGAGCTCAGACCCAGCGTGGCACTTCCCCACCCCAGTTGCGATGCAGATGTTCTACGCACACGATCCTTCATGCGTTAGAACATTTGTTTAGGTTCTCAGCATGCTGCGGTGGACTGACTGTTCCTATATATTTATATCTGTTATGCTCACAGAAAAGAATGCGATCCATGTAGCATAGGAATTCAAATAAATTCTACTCTTTGGACCCTTTGCTTGTTTTCAGGTCTCCACCCCTGTCTGTGTTAACCCAGATAAATCCTAGTGAGGGGTCAATGACTTTTTATTACCTACAGTCATTTTCTTTTGTTAAATAACCTCAGCTGATGAAACTGAGGCACTCTTGTGGAGTTAACTATGAGATTGCCATACCAAACTCATCTCTCTTGCAAGCAATAGTAAGGGAGCTCGGTAGAGATTTCAGTAGGTGCTGTAAGGATCCTGGGCTCTCCTGAACTCAGCTGGGATTTCTGACTAGGCTGCTTTTATCCTCAATGGTGTGGACAAAAATACCATAAGGTCACTGCCACACACTATTCCACAGTGAAGCTGTCTCAGAGTAACAAATCCATAGCGAATGATAAGCAGCGTAGAGGAGGTCCCATACTTAAGCCATTGTCAAGAAAGAAGGAATTGGCAATGAGCTCCAGGAGGTTCAAAGAATAGCTTCCAGAGGGAACTGTACAAAATCTGTCTCTCAACTGATCTAAAATTAGATTGGACAAAACCCCCCAAACCCAACTACAAATGTTCAGTGTATGGAGGGATGGGATGATGGTATGGTGGCATCACAACAAATAGAGTGAACGACTGATGATGGACGTGGAATACAGATTTTTATTTTTTTTCCCATTTAGAGACTTATTTTAAAGCCCTGCTCAGATTTTGCCAAGTGAAACCAAGATGCAGATATTTGATACGGTCTTAACTCAAGGTTGACGTTTTCATCGTATTGATGTGCGCTTTGGAAGGGGTGAATGAGCCTTTTAAAACATAGTACAGGAGGTGTGATCTAAAGAGGCAGAAATCAAAGAGTTAAGTCATTCATCAACCGATGTCCTGTAGCACTGCTGCGTGCCATATGCATGTGCAGCAAAAGTGGAGTTGAGCCAGAGAGCAGCTGAGTTTGTGGACAGCTTTGAATCCAAAGTCACGACGGGACCTGCTGGGATGTCTAGGATCCTCCCCCAGAGCATTAATGAGAAATAGATGCCATCTGGAGGAGTTTTCCTGCCAAGGGACTGTGATGCCATCTTTGTCTTCCAGTTCTTATCAATCACAAATGGTTTTAAACAGATTTGTATTTTGCCTTCAGTTGGATGATTTCGTCTTCTTGGCTATTAAGGACACTGTGACCTTTCAATAAGACTCTTCTGGAAGACTTTTTACTTCTGAGAAGGCACATTTGTTGCAATGGCTGCTCTGTCACTCTTCTCTTTCCTTTTCCTGCACCAGTACATTCCCTCTTTCATCATAGCTGACTCATCCACTCTTCCCCTTAACCCACTGTATTTTCTTTCCTCTTTTTTCCCTGTAGGTGCAGAGAAGAGCTTTAATGGTTTTGGAACTCAGGTGCTTAACTATGTAATTCTAGTAGTTTGCATTAAAATTTTTGCATCTGCTTGATTTTTTAAAAGGCAAGCACTGTAATATATAAGGCTGGAATTTTAATCACTCTTGCCGTGGTTGTATGATGTATGCATGAATGTTTTTTAAATCAATTAGATATAAATGAATAATACATTCAATACAGTAACCATCAGAAGTTGTATTGGTGTGGAATCTCGTTTGCATAGATTGCCACCTCGTTTTTAATTCAATGTTAACCATCAAATTGGACTACCCATATCTCTTAGCTATGATGAGGCTGTCTTTATGCCACTTACATTTTTGAAGGGCTTTTCTACTACACCCATAGGATTAGATTCACTTACTGTTTAGTGCAGGTCTAGCTCTGAGAGCTTGCTAGGCCACAGAATCCCAGCCTCTAAATCCTATCCTATATAACTATGGAGTGACATAAAGGCAGGGGTTAAATCAAGTCACTGCCTTCATAGTATCTGTAATGTGTTTGGTTTTAGTTTAAAAAAAATATTTAAAAGTCAGCGAACATATCAATTTGCTCACCAGAATGTTTCTAATGCGTTGTGTTAGGATATATGGACCCCAGCTGAGTTTGTTATACACCATACCTCTGTTTTAAACGGAGTAGCCCCTGCTTGGGAGGATTTGTAGCTGAAATACAGAGCACAGAAGAGGGGAACAGGGCAGATGGAAGCTGAGACACAAAAGCATTGAAAGGGGTCTGTAGCTGAGCCTGGTATTAACACACGTGTCTGGTTCTATCTTTGAAAACATCTTTTTCACTTTCTTTTTAGTTCAGGTAGAATGACTGGCACCGTGGCAAAGTTGTCTTTTTAGAATTTTAAAGACGTTTTAAAAGGTCTTGTCTTCAGAAGCATTCAAGAATATGAGGCAGTAGTAAAACAGATGTATCTGAAATAAATAGCCCAGTGCCTGGGTAGTGATAGGAAGGAGAGAGTAGCAGCAGTATCAAATGTAAAAAAATATTTTTAGGCCAGTAGGAACAATATGTCTAATGCAGATATAGAGGGAAGTAAGACTAGGCTGATCTTTTATTACTTAGCACTAAATCCATGTTGTCTCTAAAAACTAAAATCCTGCTGGTGAGGTCTAAAGAGGTTCTTGAATTGGCTTTACCCAGACTGCAGGATATGCAATCAATAGCTATTTGTTTATCGCCCCTTGGATCTCTCCATCTTACTTAAGGACTTAAACTCTGCCAGTATAATGAGCCAGCTGCTTAACTGCTTCCAGATTCCTGGGTCCATGTTCTGCCGGCTTGTTTTGTGCTCGGGAGGTCCCTGGTGTCTGTGGAGGAGGAAGGAATTTATCTTACTCACACACCCACCCTCACCCCACCCCTGCCAGTGGCGTGGTGGTAAAGTCACTTGATAACCAATAATCAAATCTCAAAACTTATTTTCCCCTGCAGGGTTCAGGATACATGAGGAAATGGCCATGGAACAATTGTTCCTTTAGCTGAGCTGTGCTCCTTCCCATCACTGCCTGGGCTGTACAACGTATCCTCCCACTCTTAGAACAACAAAAAACGTCATTCTGCTGATGGAAGTATCCTCTGACCCGCAGGGTCGGAGAAATAGGATTTGCCCATATTAGCAATCTAAAGTAAAGCTCCTTTATGTTCTTACAGCTGTTTAGCTGTAGCTGGGGCTTAGCGGAGGGTATGTGTACCCCAAGCTTGATGCTCCATCAGCTCACTTCATTTCAAGCATGTGGCTTATGAGTAATGGGAGCTTGATATGAGAAGAACATGTGTCCACACAAAGCTCTTGCACCAAACTAATCTAAACTCCAGAGCTTTTGTATGCTGTATTTAAATGCTTTAAGCCATTAAAACCACTGAAGCAGTATTCTTAAACGTACTTTGTTTTAGGTCTCAGTGGCATTCATAAATCAAGATGACTTGATGACTCCAGAAATGGTAAGACTTAAAAAACAGGCCTTCGCTATGGAAAAAATAATTTTATTTTGTAAGAGAACATGTAATCATTTGGGGATGGTTGCACTTGGCAATTATTACTGTTACTTTCTCTTTCTTGAGCACATTTTCAGTAGAAAATGTATCATTTCAAGCATTTCTTCCAAAACAAACTGCAGACATGACTTTGGACAAAGAGCATCCACTTTCCGATCAGCTCTGATCATGCTAAACCTGGAACATGGTGGCCAAAATCTATGTGAAACTTCTTACAGTATGTTTGGGGTTTTTAACCTTTATCTCAACAGTACACACTATAATCTTAAGCATTTAATTTATGTGGGTATATAAATACCAAATTGTCTTTCCTCGTACTGAACAAGAGCTTTGAAAAAGTGTCTTAATCATTCTTTTAACATTTAACATGTTTCAGTTTGAAGATTCTGCTTGAATCCTTGAAGTTGTTTTTTTTTTTTCTCATGGATGAGGTTGAGCCTTGGTTTATTTTTGTAGTTCTATTACAAATAACTAAGTTGTTTTCTAAACTTTAACTCATCTTTTGGATAGATAAAGTTTTTTTTCTTTAACAGTGAGCAGGAGTAACTGTGATACTTGTTAATGATACATCTTTTATTAGTGAAGCAAAGTTTGATTTACACAATATAAAAAAAAAAAAAGAAAAAAGAAGACAGCCCATACTTGTGGAAAAAAAGTCATCCAGCTGCTGCAGTATTATTTGAAAAGAAAGCATTTCTGTGTTAGGAAAAACATTCCTTTGTATTCCTGCTAGTCATGAATAACACAAAAGGTAATTATTGGGGATGATGATCCCGTTGTGTGTTATTACTTAGAGCAAAATGTAGTTATTACCAACTTTCACCATTTCTTGTTAAAATTTGCATTTTAACAGGACAGAGTACTTGGGGTGACCTGTATAGAAGGGTGGCATCACTGTTTTATATAAGCAAATGAGGACAGACAACCACTAAATGCAATCTGTGCTTTACTCAAGAGAAATATAGGCCACGGTAAATGCAAGAATTAATTCCAGCCTGTGGGGCCTAATAGAAAAATAATCCTCTTGAGAGGCAAGATCGTTGTGCACCACCATAAGTACAGTTGCCAACTACTCTCCTGGCAGTGCTGGAGCCACTGGGCGCTGTTTTGATCTCTAGGATTTACCTCCGTGTGTCTCGAATCAGGCTGCCTGTTTCCGAGGTAGTTTCAGGGAAACCTGGTCTGCCCTGTAATCTTGCTTAGCTTCTGGTCATTAGGGTATCAGTACTGTACGTAATTTAAGCAGGGTAATACAGCTCTCTTCTAAGATGCAGGGACAAGGGGACAGATTATAGTAATTTTTCCTGACTGGCAAATGAAAGGCAAAGGAGGTGCAGTTTCGTTAAATTGCTCCTGAGGCGGTCAGTAGCTGCTCTGAGGAGCAGTCCTGTTTTCCCTGCCTCCTTGTCTCTTGTTCCTACATCCTCTTGTGTGTCACAGTTAGAGAAGGTGTGACTGGAGCTGTGTCATTCAGAGATTTACTTCCCCACCCTCCCCCCCAAGGAACAGGGGTGGTGGCAGGCAAAACATTAGCTTAAATTTGATAGAAAAATAATTTTTCTTTCAACATCTCAGTCTAAGAAGTACAAGAAACAAATGTGAACACGTTTCTTGGTTAAGCAGAGTATTTATTAGTGAATTAATAGTGCAAGTTTAAATATACTCAAATATATAACCGTTGCAAAATATTTTAAATATATTTAAACAGTAATTAAATAGCTCTTTTGTTCCCGAAGTTGGATGTTGATTATATCAGAAATGACACTTGTCTTCCCTGTCTGAAAATCTCTACTAAAGAGCCTCTTGAAAGTAGTTCGGCTTCTAACCAACCCTTCAAAGCACGTCTGCACATTTCTATCCCCAGCTGCAGAGCGAGGATAAAGTAGAGGTTGAATAGTAGTGAGCAGTTGTAAAATTGTACCTCACAAATCACTCTAAGATTATTTTTGACCATGCGCTTTCTTTTGTCTTCAAGTATCTAGTGGCTTAGCTGTGATTCAAAAGGTTTTTTAAAACACTAGTTAAGAAATTGTATAAAAACTACTGAGTTTTCTTTGTTGCTTGCCACAGCATCTGTAATTTGGCATGATAATTCTTCAGTATCTCCATAGAAAATTGCTGTCTGTGTTCAGGAATGGGTTTAGAACCTGGGCAAGAGCTGTTTCCAGATCTGGAGTGTTCAAACTCTTGGTGACATGACAGCCATTTTTTAATACGTAAGACTTACTTACCTTTCTGTTGTTTTATTCATGATAATAATGATGTCTGAGCAAATGTCAGATGGAAGAGAAGTCTTAAAGTCAGATTCCAGACGCTGAATTTCAATGTTTACCCTGCAATCTCCAGCATAGTAAAAGCAAACAATTTCTCTAGTGTTTGAAGTTGCAAATGTTGATGTTACTGAGCTTCAGTTTTGTCATCTGTAACACCCTGCAATGCACAAACGGTAATTGCAGGCAATACTTACTGGTTTTATTTAGCTTGACACAAACAGTAAACTGGACATTATCATAAATACTAATTCATTTAAGTGGAAACTGCTGCAAGTAACATATTTTGAATTCTATTTCTCTATTTCTGTCCAGTGCAAGGCATGCTTTTATTTAGAAATGTATTCCCCCCAAAAATTAGATTCTTGCCATAATTGTTCCAAGGAAAAGTTCTGTAAATCATACAGGTCTTTAAAGTTGGATTGAGAGCTCAAAGGGTGAGGCAGATGGAGTCAAGGATGTAAAGACAGACACCAGGAAGCTACACTGGCCTGTGTCTCTCCTGGTCTCACAGTTGAGAAACTCATTAAAAAAAGAGAGATGAGATCATGAAATGTGTAATTTTAAGTCATAACTTCCCCTTAAGCCATCCTAATCTAGCCTGCTTCTACAGTTCGATCACAATGTTGTACATTCTTTTATTCACTAGCTGAAAGACACTAAAAATAAAAGTTATCGGGTTTGAAGAAAAGCAACAGATGAGGCAGAATCTGTTCCTTTTGCCAGGTTTTATTTCAACCTGAGGTGCTACTCCAGATGGTAAGGAAGAAGAACATCCTGACACTGCCTGACTTCCGTGGCATAGCTGGCAGTGTCAGGCTCTTTGCAGAAAGCGACACACTCCCTTCTTGGAGGCGGGAGGCTGGGATATCTGGCACTTGGCATGTCATTCTGCATCAAGAGGGAATTCCACCACACCAACTTGCAGGCTCTCCGCAGTGCACTGGTAAGAACTTTGCACAATCTTGTATGTTGGAGGGTTACAAAGGCTGCGTTTCATCCAGTGCAACTCCTTAAGGGAAAACAAACCCCTCGCTAGAAGATTTCTAAGGTCAAACAACTGAATTCAAGGCAAATACTTCAGGGAATAGGATATCAAAAACTGTGTGAGTCAACAGTATTATATGAAAAACAGAAGACAGACATACTTAAGTAGGTGGAGGTGCTTGTGTCATGGCTTTTGTATCACAGACTGTGTAAAAGCTCCATGCAGTGCGTTCCTAACACCAACAGTAAACATACTCTTTAGCTCTTAAAACCATCTTATGAGCTGAGACTGTGCTTTTGACTTCTATATTTATTCTTTGTTTTTTAAATCAAGATGCACTAATTTGCTCTCTTTATCCCATAATGTCATGACTTTTACAACAGCCAGCACAGACGGTTCTGCACAACAGCTGAAGGAAATGCCAAGCGCACGGAAACGCACTGCCCTCCTGATACAAATTAGCTCAGCACGTAAATGGTGAAATAGAGAACTCTGACCCTATTATAGTAGAGTGTAAGGTAGCGGATTAACACTCCAGACTTCTGCTTAATCACAATGTGCCTCATCCTCTTGTTGTAGCAGAGCAGGCCATTCTTCAAACTTAAGCCAACAGCTGTCCGGTATAACCACTTACCCAGCAGTGCTGCTGCCTGGGCGGCTCTCAGCCTTGATGACACTGGTAAGAGTCTGAATGTCTCAAAAGTAGGATTCAGAAATATTCAGAAACATCCTTACACGTGAACTATAATTTTATTGTGTGAATACTTAAAAAAACCCCACAGAACTTAAATTCTAAGAACTGAGTAACACTCCGCGCTGCTTACACTATTTTCTCATGCAAAAAAAAACCAAACAGAACAGTAGTGATTCGGGTTCCTTTCTTCTACAACACACACAGAGTATTTAATACAAACTAATTACAACTATCATCAAAATTTTACAGCTTTACTGAAATGGGAACTCCAAAAATCTGTTATGCACGTACTAAATAGATTTTAGGATGATACAAATTATTCTGTGTCTGATATCACTTCTCAGGTAAAACTTGTATCACTAAACCACTACAAGATACATTTTTAAACTACTTCATTTTTATTCCAACTTTTAGACCATGTTTTAACAGGAATGCTGTTGTAAATGAATGCTGTTGTAATGTAAATTGAAGCCATTAAGTCAACTGACATTAGGCCGACCCCATAAAATATTTCTGTAATAGCATCTCTCTTTGCAGTTTTAAGGCATCAGAAATACAAACCAAACTGATCTTTTCTCACTATCAAAAGCCAAAGTAAGAAACTCTCTCCAGAGAGACACAGCATGACACTTTCAAAAAGAACTATCTTAAGGCAACGTGCCACTGCTACAGGCTGCACACAAACCACAGCTGTTTTTCTCTGACCTGTTATCCCTTCTTAAATGGAACAGAGAGAAATCGCAGTGATGAAAGAAAAGTGTGCTAGTATGTATTCAGACAAATGAATGAGATTCAAATTTAATCTAAGATCTACTGACCCTAAACAAACACCCTATAATATGCTTTTATTATTCATAAAAGGTATTCCCTTTTTTGGTTCATACTACAGATAAACAATGAGCTGTAATGCTGATTCTTCAGTTATCTGTAAAACTGCGGAAAAACAAAGAAACTGAAGCCTAACTGAATTTGTTACATAGCATTACTGGACTGTCAGACCACAAGCATCATCAGTAGGGGTGGTAACGAGGCCCCAGGTTGTAGGAGTTGTAGCTGTATTGTCCGTAGTGGGAGGAGTAAGATTGTCCTTGTCTGTGCTGCTGGTAGTTATTACCCCAACTTCTTTCTGGCCTCTGATTAGATCTATAGTCACCTTGCCAGTTGTATCTGTCCCCTCTAAAATATCTACCATCTTGAAACCTGCAATGAAAAAAAATGTCAAAGATTCACACAAATTGTGACTTTAAAAACATGCGTGATAATGAACTCTTAAAATATACATTTTCATGAAAACTATCAGGTAACTGTTTATACACGCAATTACTTACCTGTTTCTATGACCAACTGGTGAAAACATATCTACAGTCACCTGAGATCATTCATTAATTTCTCACTACTACCCAACACACTATTTGCTAAGCGATGGAAGGACAGTCCGTTTCCTTACACAAAGCATTCACAGGCCTTAGCTGAACTGCTGGAACTTTGAATAGAGACTCAAACACACCATGTTTCTAAAAACCAACCGGAAGGTACATCCATAGCTGTATGAAAGCCAGGTTCAATCTGACAGCATCATGGCTGGAAGCTGTGGCAAAGCAGCCTTAAGGACAATTTGGCTTCCTAACAGCACAGAGCCCTGGAATTCACATATTCCCTAAAATACATACTACCACTGCTTTGTGGTCTCTCAAAGATTCCCATACGCAAAAGAGTGTATCTTATCAGCGGTATTCAGGCACTGTTCAGTCTAAATTTTGTCTTTTCAGCTGTAACTTGATTCCTATCAACGCTTCAGCTGCCTCAGTCATTTTCTTTAGATTCTCAGGATACGATGTAGATAAACAGCATTTACCCGAGGTTCACTCTGTGACCAGCATACACATAAGAGTTCATTAGTCCAGAAAACCACAGTTTTGTAAGAACATCTCCTTAAACAACCACCTTTTTTTTAATCTGCGGAAACTGATTCTGTGTTTAACTTAATGACAAGCTTCTACGGCAAGAAAAAGTTAGAATGTTGTCCTTCTTTTCTTCAGATAAAGCACAAATCCTATTTAGATATTTAGCTAGCAAGTCTTCCCAAGTGTTAGTTGGACAGGAGTTTAGCTGCTTTATATTAAAAGCTGATAGTAGTATTACCAAACATACTACATGCTGTAATCATTGTTTTTCAGTCACACAAAAATCAGGTATTACTCTCCAGAATTCAGTAAAAAGCTACAATTACATCCTGAATAAATAATTCAAAATATTTGGCAGT
Source organism: Athene cunicularia (assembly GCF_003259725.1). Classification (NCBI taxonomy): domain Eukaryota; kingdom Metazoa; phylum Chordata; class Aves; order Strigiformes; family Strigidae; genus Athene; species Athene cunicularia. Next base: position 18,218,726 of record NW_020799112.1, read on the forward strand.
AGACAGGTAACACTGCACTTACTAGATAGACTGGATGATGGATTTTAGAGTCATTTCTACTAGATAAAAGAAATACAGGCTAATCTAAGAAGGTACAGCAAATATTTAGGTTACAAATTAGTTTTTCTGGACAGCTAGCAACCGATAATCACACTATTAGCCTGTTCCTTTGCACATCTTCCTGCTGGTTATTATCCAACAGATGATGGGCTGCTTAATTTTGCAGAACTCTCATCTTTCCCTTCTGGAAAAATATTCCTGGTTGAGTAGTACCAAACCCCAGGGCAACGGGTTTGGTGGTTCCAGCTCATTCCTTATTAAAAACCAAATTAATACTTTTATAAACAATACAAAAAGTTTTGACTCAATACAGAGAAAATGTAATACCTCATTACTTCTCAGAGAAGACTATTTCTCTTAAACTTAGTTATCTGTGAAGTAACAAGAAGATACTTCTGTTAACAGAACAAATTCCTATCTTTCTTCTGAAATAAATGATCATTCAGGTATATATTTGTGAAGCTACCAAGATTTTTAAAAAAAAAGAAATCAGTACCGATCTCTGTTTCTCTGGTTACCACCAGATCTGTTTCTCCATTCTTCAACTATAGGAGGGGGATCTGCAGGGCGTTTCAGATATTCCTGGTATTCTTCGTCATCTGATGTGAATCGATGAGCAAACATCTTTTCGTAATTCAGGGGCATGTCAACCAAGGAAGCCATTCTGAAAACTTAGAACACAAACACAATAAAAGCAGCTTTAGCAAAAGATGAAGTCTCTTACTGTAATAGCTACCAAAATCCACTTAGGACAAATGAAAGACAATGAAATGTTGCACTCAGTTTAACAGAGCAGTTAAGTTTTGGGCAGACAGCACAGATGATTGACTCCTAAGTCTTTGATGATCCAAGACTGTAAATAACTCTCCTGAATAGCTTATCTCTGATGGAAAGCAATTCCAATGCTATGTGCAGTCTCTGGACATCTCTGCTGGATATGCAGACACTGATCTGTCTGAACACTGGAAGCAGTGCTAAGGGACTCCATCCACATGAGAAATTCAACTCATGTTAATACCCAATATTGTCAGCCATTACACAGCATCACCTTTAAATCAACATTGAGACCTCGATTAGATGAGGTCTGGTAGAAAGATATGGGACAGTTCTGAGGGTTAGTAATAGTAAAAAAGTATTTCCTCAGAATGCACTCCCAATCTACTCCTGATCCATTTTTGACATATTACTACAATCAACTTGAAAAGTTTGCTAAGGTAGAATATCATACAAAGCCTACAGATACACACAGCCAGCAAAGCAAAATAATCAGATTTATTCACAGTGACTTACATGTTAATAACTTGAGTCAAGGAAAGGGCAGCATCTAAGAGGAAGTTAAATTATTTCATGCCTCTCTGATGGGACCTGTGTTTAAGGCCTTAGTTTCCTTATTTACCTGGCTATATATGCATCTGCCCTTTCAGACATCGGTGCTATCTAGTACTGCTCATCAGTAGAAGCCTGGCCCTAATAGCAGATGCTGAGAAAGGCTCTACACCTACTGTTTTAACAAGCCCTGGGTAATTTAGAGCATTAAAGTCCTTTGCCTCTGGGCTTCCAGATTAAGCTCTTCTGTTGACTCCTGTAGAATTGCAGGCAGGACCAATATTCACCTTGCAAAATGGAGGGAAGGAAGGAAGGACACCAGCTTCTTCTGGACCCTGAGAACTGAAATATATACCCTCAATGACCAAGCCCAATTTTTCTCCCCACTGTACCCCTAAGCAGCTTGAGACTAGGCTAAGCAGATGTTTACAGGGAACAGAGCACAGTATTCTTTCCGTAGACTGAGCTCCCCCTTCCATGAGTTTCAGAAAGTTCAGTGTCTGGTGATCTCCAGACCCGCCTGCAGCCTTGCCCCTTTCCCCTAATGGCACTGGGTAAATCTTTCTGAAGCAGGTGCGGGAGTTACTACTGCAGGATGTCCGGTGACTTCATCCTCCTTTTCGCAGTGAGATAACCTCGTTAGTTTTTACTAAAGTCTGTCTCCAAGGAACCTCGCTCCTCAGGGGCAGTCTCAGTTCGGGGTGGGGGTGTTAGGGTGTAACTGCCCCGGGGACCCACCGCATAGCACTGCTCTGCTCCAAAGAGCACTGGGAGCGGCTCTCCTCGCCATTAGTAACTTTAACATCGGTATCACCCCGCGGGGGCCGGTGACAGGGGACACCCGCCGCCTTCCTCTGCCTAAGGCCAAGCACTGCGCGGCCGGGGCTCGCTCCCCTCGGGAGGGCCGGGCCGAGGCCCCGTTCCCCTCAGGGC
>NW_020799112.1:18221094-18237779 GCF_003259725.1 Athene cunicularia
GGGGGGCCCGGGGTGGCGGAAGGATTGATTCCTTCGCACTTGGCACGAAGCCCGTCGACATAAATAGTATCGAGACGCGTGGGCAGCTGTCCTTGGCTCCTACGCAGGTTTTAAGGAGGTGAAACCCGAAATATTTGGGTTTTAACGGGAAGGTGCAACTGGAAAGCGTAAAGTGAACGCGGCGCCTCCAGCCGTGGCCCTGTGGCTACTAGCAATGCGATTTGAGGGTCTTTCAGGCATAAAAAGGTTAGAGATGCGTTGGCTGAGGGAAGTGAGATGACACGAAGCCTTTTAGGCAGCTAAATAATTCTGCGTAAACCGAAGTAATTCTGGTTTGGCCTCTGCTTCAGCAACATATTTACGCTCGCACCTGGTGCTGCAGCCGGTGGTTAGTCCTGTCGCCTAACACCCGTAAAGTTATGCATGAGCGTCAAAACTTTTCCTAAACAAGGTCCTGTGCAGGTAAATAGCTAGAGGCAGGGAACTGCACCTCCCCTCCTGGGCTCCTGCAGCCCCGGGTGTTGTTAACTCCCTTACGAAGCGCCACAGGACTTGCTAACAGCTCCGTCTCCAAAGGATTTGCAGTGTGGGGATGCGGCGTTGCCTCTCTACTCCGAACCACTGGTGGTATCGAGACCTTCCTGCAGCAGAAATGGTGTTGGTGTCCCTCTTTCCCTATTTGCCTCGTTTCCACAATGCTGACATCTTTACATCGCTGTCTGTTTTCCACAACTCCTAAACCAATGATTTGTAAATGGTCTCTCGTGCTGTGTATAAGAAATAGATTTTTTTTTTTGTAGAACCCTTTCAAAAAGCAATGTTTTTTTATAAGCTCTACTAGACACTCTACCCCTCACAGGCACTAGCAAAACATAGAGACTGTTAATTGAGTACATCATTTGAAACGAAATACCCCAGCAACAGCGACAGTGGCATCCGATTCTCAAAAAATATTAGACTGAAATAAGTGCCCTGTGTTTGATATAAACAGCAGTAATTACTGTCTGCTCCCCTGCGTGACCTATAGCAGGGTGTATTGTCACTTGCAGAATAGAAATGATGGCCTCAATTCAAACAGCCTAATGCAAATATCCTGGATAGCTAGTTCTAAGCCAAACAAATTGTCATTTTGGCTGAAAAATTATATATTCTACCTTGAGTTTTCCCCATATAATCCCTGTTCCACTGACTGCTGTTTTAAAATGGGCAGAAGTAAGTAGGATTCTATTTCTTCCCCAGACATGTTTCATTTTGACCACTGGATGTTGCAGTTTCAGGTGTGTCTACAGAGGATTTCATGCATAAAATTAATGAGATGATCCTTAATGAAAGGGATCTAGTCTGCTGTTTCTTGAGTGACTTTTTTCATTAAAAGATCAAACTTAATTTAATATTAAACTTATAATTATAGAATGAAGTCATCCATACATTCAAGCATGTACATAATCTAAGCATATATATATATATATATATATATGTTGTGTTTAAGGCATGGACCCCTTGTAAATGCCATGAGCATTCACAAATTACAGTTTTGCTAAGGTGCTCTCATCAGCATATTCTGCATAGAAAAACACTTGTATGGAATGACTAAATCAGTGGCACATAATTATATACATATCATATATATTTATACGTGATGCTTGTGCTTTGGATCTTTGTTCGTGACGTGTCTTTGTGCCTGCTATGGGTTATAACATCAAGAAGGAGATCGTGATCTGGGTAGCAATAATCTAAGGTTTCTCACAGATGTTATACTGAAGTTCAAGCTGCATGTAAAAAAACCCAAAGTACAGGTGATATTGGCACCGAGCAGGACTTTCAACACCCACTAAATGCCTCGCATAGCCCATACCTACATAGTAAGTGCCCAAGTACTTAAAAGGTCTAGCTCCAAGTGTTGTCAAGACTGACGACTTGATAATCCACACTTGCAATCTTTCTGCTCACTTCAAGGCTCTCCGGGTAATTAATGTGTTGTTTTTGTGGGAACACAATCTTGTAATCAGCATCTCTGAAGTCTACTCTAGTGTGATAAAGCCTCAAAGGGTTTGCTTTTTTTTTTTTTTTTCCTGTGGATTTCATTATGTTAAATAACATACTGTTAGATTAAGTCTTATCTTCTAAATTTTAAACCAGGAGTTGTTCCTTTTAGCCTATCAGAAATTATTGGAGCTTTTGTAGAATGGATCTTCCTGACTGAACAAAGCTATGCTAAAACTAGCAGAGTCTTGTTTGCCTTGAAACAATGGAAAAATGACAGTTCTTTTTATAATTATTTGATATTGATAACTCTTACTGTTCTGTCACAAGACTCTGTATTTGATGTTTTACATAAATCCCCAGCTCTGGACTCATGTGTTTTCATTATACTCAATTTTCTTTTGAAAATTAATTTCTAGCCCTTGTTATTATGGACACTTCTTGGCAAAAGAAGTAAGTCTGCTGTACAGAATAACCAGCCTGTACCAAGAAACAAAAGGAAAACATTATTCAAGTTTTGTTTGTTTAAAGTCTTGTATTTTTTGCAATCTTCTGTTTCTTTATGACTAGGTTCGTTGCTTTATCTCAGTAGAGGTTGACAGCTGTGGCATTTTTAATGAAAAGTCAGCATGTATCTTGGTAGCAGGGGAAAAGGAGAACTACATTTTTTGTGCATTTTTATATCTTTAAACAGGAGGGATCCTTTTACTTCAATGTTAATATCTACCCTGAGAAATCAGCTAAGGAACTAACTAACATCCCTTGTAATTGGGACCTGTCTGATCAAGGGAATAGTTGTCTATAAACGAATAAGCAGAGAAACATCCATAGATTGTTATGGATCCTGCTGGGTTTCTTTGATAACAATATATCAGATAATAGTGAAAATTTGTCTTCAAAACTCTGATTTATTTTTTTTTCTTAGCTTGCTGAATCTACTCAGTGATTTCCTGTCAACCAATTTCCCTCTCCCCCCATTCCTTTTTTCAGTGTCTCAGTTACAGTGTAACTGACTGCCTGGTCTGTTTGTACAACAAAATCTGATTTCCCCAGATAACTTATTCTAGGAAATGGTAATGTCTGGCACTGCTAGAGAGAGCAAGACTTTGTGTTCTGGCTAAGGGCAGGTACAAAGGGCATGCGTGGCAGCCTTGTTATTGATTACACACTAAAGGAAAGCTGTGTTTCTGTGGGCAGAAGAGCTGTAAGATTACCAGGGGACATCTGAGTAAGTGATGACCGCAAAGTATTTGCTAGATCGTTCATTGCACTGAGAGATAGGTAAGCCGAGATACTCTTTAGCCAATCTGCAGAAATATTCGGAGGTGTGCTCTTTCCCTAGGACCTCCTGTGCTCAGAAGAGCCGTTCTCATCATGGGGTATTATTCCTTTGGCTGGAAGGGATTATTGCCTAGATGAAGCTCACTTAAATAACAAGAAGGAGCTATAACAGCTGTTACTGACAAATGCCTCTGAAGCCCATGCAGTTATTCTGTCAGATCTCTGCCTTGCCTTTGCCGTTATATTGTACAATATTGTCGAGCTTCAGAGTGTCTTTCACACACCTCCATATGGTATTGTAAAGTGAAGTCCATAAAGGAACAGACTGCGTGTTTCTACCAACTTCACTAAACTTAATACAAGAAATGTTTCCTTCCCATAACAATGACCTTTAAATGTTAACTGCCTAAAAAAATAACATTGTCCTTTTTTAAAAAGGGGAAAATGCGATTCCTGGTGCTTGATTGTGTTACAGAATATTGGTTTTGGTGCTGCGAGGCCCAGTTCCTTTGCATTAAGCTTACAACAGTGTAACACTTGATTAGAAGGAATTTATTCCTAATTTATGCCAGTATGAAAGAAGGCCTTTTAATTTTCCTAAGAGCTATTTTTGTTACCAGTCATTTAAAACTTCCAGTCACATTAAATTATATTTCTAGTGTATTGTTCTTAAAATTAGTGCAGAGGAGGTGTTATCTGACTGTCATTTATGCATATGTATATACATATATACAAATTAGAAATCACTACATTCTAGCTGCCTTCTTTTATTTTCACCTTTTAAACTGACTAAGCCAGCTGTGCCCTTTGGGGTCTATAAGAATGAATCATTTTTATTATTTTTGCTCTCTTAGACAGTAATTACAGAGTAGTAGGCTGTCTCTGTTTTTTAATATTATGGTGCCATTTTAATCCTTGGTGCAACACCATTAACTTCAGCAGAGTTACACTAGAAATGAATTTGTCCCCAGGAGGCTTTTCCAAATGTTCAGTTCTTTTCTCATGATTACCCAGAGGAATGGAGAAGAAGAAGGCAAGACAGAGGGCCCTTTGATAGGAGGAATGTAGTTCAAAGTGAAGTCTTGTTTCTGCCATTCATGGTGCTCCATATGTTCCTCATTTGGGGTGGAGGTGGGTTAGACCCCGTGGAGGCACGCATGCTGTGGCTGAAGGGCAGGCAGAAGTTTTTACATAGCACATCTGGTGCACAGGTTATGTTCTTTCCCAGATGTAGGTACTGTACAACTGGAAAAAAAAAAAAAAGAAAGAAAAAAAAAGAAGTGGGAGGAATACTCAGATACTTAAAGCGTACTTCTGTGGAACTGCCTGAAAGTCAGAAAATGGAGTAGACAAACACTACGATATCAAACTCATCATAATTGTCAGGCTGTCTAAACTCCAACTCAGACACTTTTTAGATATTGAATAATCCTGCAAGTGGGGATGTATGAATCAGTGCTACCATGGATTGCCTATTGTTAAGATAGTTGCAAAACATAAAGGAGGCACTTGCAGAAGTTTCTAGGACTAGATTCTATTCATATTCAATTTTCTTTTATAGTTGGCTATTTAATTTTAGTTTGGGCTCATTTCTCATGCCCATATCCAGTCGAAAGTCGAAAACATTCAAATCTGCTGCAGTATGGAAACACCAACTTTAAGTTAGATACAAATCGGTAGCGCCTAGCTGAGTTTAGAAGGGGAATTTAGAGAATTTCCTCTTTGCTGTCGGGGAGCAGGGAGGGACGGGGAGCCGACAGCACGGCTGGCGGGGTAGGGGGGCCCATCGCACAGCCCCTGAGCAGGGCTGGCCAAGGACAGCAGCCAAGAGCTCAGAGGGCCGGACGAGCTCACGGGTATGAGACGAGTCCAAGGCAAGTCAGCCATTCATTCCATGGGTCACTGCCCAGATCAGCAGGGCACAGCACAGCCGCAGCACAGCTGGATCTAAAGCCGGCGCAGCCGTGACCAAGGGCCCAGGGCTGAGCTTACTTGAGCCCCTGAGCCTGCGGCAGGGGTGTGGGGGAGCCCCACGGGGGCTGGCCGTGGCACTTAAGGCCTGTCAGTGCATTCAGGGCCCTGACATGCACATCTGGTAACAATTTCTGTTATGTTTAAATCAGAAACTCAGATCCTTGCAAAACCGAGGATCTAGCAGAAGGAAGTGGTTATGCCTTTTTAGCAAACGTCTAGTGTTCCTCCTGGGTTGGATAGTTTATGCAGTTTGCATGTTGCACACCAATCAGTTGCCTTGGATACAAAGTCAAATATTCAACCTCTAAAGAGGATACCTAGGTCTCCCATTTTACTCCTGGTCTCCCTTCTGTGGATGGTGATGTCCCCCAGGTACTGGAGCCTCGGGACAATGCCTGAGGCTTCTTGTGTGGGACTCCTGCGTCCTCTCTGATCCAGGTTTGAAATGTGCCCTTGCTGCCAGCCCTGCAGGTAGATGTGCAATGAGATGTGCCCTGCTCATGCCCGTCCTCCCGCTTCTGTGTGAAAGCCACAGCAGATGTTTGAGCACATGTTCAGGTTCTGCTAACGGCAGTGAAACACAACAGTATTGCGGTGTTTTGTTCCCTCTCAAGGCTGAGGTCAGTGGAAGTGGTCTAAGTAATGCTCCCTCTGTTAGATACTAAACGTGGCTCTCCCCAGATGGCTTTACCAAGAAGCTGTTAGTTCGTACAGGAATTTGTCTCCCTTCTTTCTCTTCTCTTTGCACATAAGGAGAGTTCTTGAATGTTCTCTGCAGTTCCTCTTAAGGGCCATTAGAGAAAGCAAGGGCTGAAGTATGGGCCAACTTTATACTACTTCAAATTTAGAGTGTCTTCTTAATCTGAAGTTTGTGGGTTTTTTTAATTGTAAACCAAAATTTTCAAGAGATACCAATCTGTATTGAGACCACACAGGGCTAAAGTGAAATAAGGTATAAGTGAATTAGCTGAGCTGCAGAGAAGACTGCAGGGTTTTGCAAAGCTGGACTGAGCAATCTCCTCCTTGTTCGGACATTGCCTCGCTACTGCCATGCACTCCCCTGTGCATCCCTGCATTGTTCCTTGCTCTGCACAAAATCTGGAAACTCTGTGGGTAGAGACTATCTTTTCATTCTGTGTTTGTGCTGTGCTGGGGCTGGTCCTTGCCTGGGGTCTAGGTCACCACTACTCCTAGCAGTAATAACTCTCCCTCCTGTTACTAAACTAGGACTGGAGATCATTCTTTCCAGCAGACAATCCTGATCTTTCAGGGGATTACGCTGTGGCTGCCACCCCTCTGCACCCCCTCCTGCCCTCCTCGAGCCCTCTGCCTCAGATGTCAAGGCACAGCATCCCTGCCTGCCCCAGCACTGCCCTAACTTCTTCTCCATCTTTGCCCTGGACTCCTGCAGCAGTTTTCTTTGCTGGGACCACTGTTCCCATGGCCCTGCTCATCCTCCCAGTTTCAGGTCTCTCTTCACCACTTTCTTGAGTTGTGGCTGTCTCTTTCCCATCCCTGCACCGCCTGCAGAAGCCATGCTGTGGTAGCAACCAGCTGCTTAGCATGCTAGTGCTCAGCTGAACTCTGCTTTCTAATGTTGGTTGGGAACCAGTGCAGAAAAACATGCTGACTGCACAGCAGTCTAAACTTAAAAAAATAAAGAGATGTTATCTTGGAAACATCCTGATGAATGCTCATTAAAAACAAGCTCAGAAAATCTCACACATAAATGAAAACCACACAGTAATTTTTGGTGATACATCAAATGTGATTGTTTCATATTATGCTATGGCTGCTCATTGTAGGAATAATACACAGTTTTTTTCTTGGACTTAAATGCTGGTGTGGGGGTATCACAAACTTTCTGAGTGAAAACTTTAATTAAAAAGCAAACGTTAATCTCCAAGCAGTAGCATCTGCAGCATATTGCAAGATAAGACTTCGCCAACCTGAAAAACTAAGCAAGATTCTAATTAAATCAGGGGAAAGAATGATGAACTAGATATACGTTTTATTTAAGGATGGCAGTTACATAAGATATCAAAGATCTCATGGTTGCTATCTGATGAGGAATGTTGCTGCCAGATCTCACAGAGTATTTCCAGGGAGAGAAATCCTTGTTCCACTGGTTCCAAGTACTGTTGTGATTTTGTCTTCAGCAGGGTCAGGGCTTTGCTGTGGCTCTCGGTTTGACTCGGAAATCACGTCAGTCCTGTTGAAAGCTGCTGATGTTCCAGCAATGAAGCAATGTGTCAGCATGGCATGAGGAAACACCGTACTGCGAGTGCTGCCATCTTTCCAATGAGGCACAAATACAGAGTCCTGACTATTTATGGTTATTAAAGGTCCCAGCACACCTTTTGAAAAGTAAGGCTCTTAATCCCTGTGTGCTGGCCAAAATCTATTTTCAGTGATGCCATTCTGGCTATCAGCGTTTCCTGTATTGTTCCAGACGGAGATAGTGTTGGCCATTGCATCCTGTTCCGAACAGTGTGCTGGGCTCCTCTCCGTTTTGGAACAGCTGATATTTTCCAGAAACAACCGTGCCGCAGTAGTGTGTGAAGTGATCTCTATATATCCCTCACTCGTCTCACAGGAATGGCATGAGGATTAATCAATTATGACCGCATCATGATCCCAGTGAAGTCAAAAGAAGGGTTTTTTTTCCATTGGCATTATGGGGGCCAGGGTTGGCTTCTGTGTGGATATTATTGTTTTGAGATATCTGCACATGAAAACAAATGAAAATGCAAAGCATTACCTTGTTGGAGGTGTCTGTGTAGTGAGAATTCCTTTCGCTAGAGAGGAAAATACCTTTTAAAGGCTGTTTCCTCAAGAGTCTAGTTACTTACCACAACAGGCATTATTGTGCACGAGGAAATTCCACTTTGTTGAATGTGGCTTTAAACAGGTGGTGTTGGTCGGCTGGCATTTGTGGCTTTGCATGTCCTGTGCATTCAAAACATGCTTTGTTACATTTTCAGGGCTGGCTCCTGTTCTTTTCCCAATGCAGCTAGTGGTGTGGAATTGTATCTCAGAAGCCATGTTCTAAAAACCATTAATAATTCAGCTTTAAATATTGGAAGAAAGTTGAATACTCAGTAACAGTAGTGCCAGGTTATTCTCTTTGACCAAACGTTAATTCTTCTGGGTAAACAAACAGAGGATCTAAAAGAGAGCAACTGCAGCTAGATTTCGAAGAGACTACAAAATATTTCCTGCTTAGACCTTGTCACATGCCACTTATGATGTCACATTGCAAACTGTAAATCAATTTACAAGTTGGACAAGTGATATCACTGAAAAACATTTTTGCAGGATCGCCTAACTTCTTACATGTGAATATAATAATAGTACATCTCTCGTGCAAATGTAGGAAAGAGTGGTCATGGACTATTTTGGGAAAAGTGTACTCACCAGACAGACATAGAATATTCAGTCAGCAGCTGAGGAGCAGAAGAACAGTAATAAATATTATTACAGGCAGGTATGAATGAAGATTAGCCTATTCCTGCAGGAATACTATCAAATTAAACTTAGAAATATGTTGGTACATTCACAACATAAATCACGTGCTCTTCTGCAAATGAACAGTAAATGAAAAATAGAGGATATGTATCATCCATACTTTATGGTGTTGACTTTATTTTCTCAACTATATAGAAAAGTTTTTGATATGTGTATATTAATATTTCTCTATTGGCTAAAGTTTAATTTAAAACAAAACATAGACCAAAGCTTTTCTGGAAGTTGTAAGTGATCTGCTCCACCTTCCACCAAGTCCTGTGGAGTTAAACTGAATTCTGTAACTGCGTGCTTGTCGTCATCTCCCATGGAAGTGCACTGTGATCCCTCCCCTGGCTCCAAAGCCCCAGCTGAACTCTGGCTGAAAAACTTAATATGGTATTAATGCATAGCTGCTGCCGCCTGCCATCCTTTCAGTACTTCTTCAAAACCCGGGTGAGCATTCTGGATCTAAGAGTGGTCCTCCAGGTGCTTGAGCTGCAAACATGTCTGTAAAACTTTTAAAAAAAATATTTATGAGTGACTAAAAGTTTTCCCCTGATTTTTCAAAAAATATGAATTTTATACACCCCCCAAGGACTATGAAATTTCCCCAGAAAAGTGGAATCTGTGTTTACCATTAGATACGAGCACTTTTACAACTTCTGTTAACTAGAATTACACAAGATTGGATTTAAGTGTTGACAGTAAATACTTTCTGAGAAGTGAAATGTGGAGCTGAAAAAAGTCTAATTGTGTTTGTTTAACTGATTGGTACTCATTGTGTATTTTGTTGTCCAAGTATTTTGCAGAACAAAGTTATATTAGGTAAAATTAAGAATGTAGAAGCTCCCCGTGAGCTAATTTTACCTAGGAAACACATGCAGCCCAACTTGCCACCGAATAGAGTCTTTTAAAAAGAATTTCCTATCAAAGTATTCCTGGCATCTTCATTTGTGGGAGCTGTATTTTGATTGTTCTTTTGTCAAATAACTATTTTTTCACTTTTCCTGATTTTAATTATTAGTGTAGTAAAAAGAACAAATTCTGCATGATTTGTGGCCTTCTGGCTTCACTTTCATTTTTGATTAATTACTGAAGTTTAGCAGGACCTAGACATAAGGACTGGTGTAAGTTAAGGTTTTTAACGTTATTTGAAAGTGGTAGGGTTGTTTGGTTTTTTTCTAATGCATTTTGGATAAAATATTTGGATAAAAATATTAGCCCACTGCTTAAATGCATCTTAATTGCTTCCCATAGAACAGTCTGCAGGGTGAAAAACTTAACACTTTTTTCAGAGTATGGTGCAAAATATAGCTCTGTGGTGACAAATATTTTCCTTCACAAATGCAAGTTATCCCTGTCTGTGAAAGACACCCATAGCTGGGTACTTCCAGCTTCCTATCTCTGAGCCAGGTCTGGCTTCCCTGGACTCAAGATCTTATTTTCCACAATTGGAGGTGAGAAACCTTCTGCCGTGGTGCCACTCATGTCCTTATGAGATTTAGTGAAAGCTTGGAGTGCTCACCACTATAATTCAAACACCAGGTTTTGTAAATAGGCTTGAAATCCCATGTGGCTTCATTCCCACTGGCCCTCTGTCTGCACTTTCTCAGTCCTTTGAAAAATTCACTCAGATGAGGGATCCAGATACCTCTGCCTGCAATGAAACATATAAGATCTTATCAATCCATTGGGCATTCATGTAAATGAATCAGACCTCCTGTGTACCCAGGGAAATGTCTTCCTTTTCCAGCAAGGCAAGCAAGGAGCTGATTAAGGGGCAAAGTCCACCGATGAGTAAGTTCTCAAGAAACACAAAGAATGGGGTATTTTGTGCCGGTCTGAAGTATGAATTCCTACAAACATCCAAGGCAAGCAGTTCTGGAGAAGTGAAATGCTCTGAAAGGTCTGGCCCCAGCCTCTCTTCCTCTACTATTTTATATGGGAATAGTGGTTTTTGGGGAGAGTGAGGGTGGGGATGCAGTGGGGAGTGACCCTTCAGGGAGGGAGCTGGGGGATGGAGACCTGCCTGCTGGCACATCCAGGACCCTGGAAGAAGGGTGAGGGAGAAACAGGGTGTCTTGGAGGAGGACAGGCTTCAAAAAGAAGAAAACACATGTCTCACTACAGCCCCTAGGAACATCCCAAATCTCCTTCTCATCCCCTTCCGTGGTACTCACTGCTCTGCCATCCCTTTCCTTCTGCCATATCCATCCCCCATCCCTGAATGTCCCTGATTACACTCTGAAATTGTACCCACCGCTGCATATAGTCAGGCGTGGGGCAGCAAAATTCAGTTTTACTTATGCCAGTTGAGCTGGCTCTGGTCTTACGGGCAGGATCAGCTTTACACATGATGCAGGACCACAGCAGAGTCCCAGGCTCAGCAACGGTCCCTCTGCACTGCAGCCCCCTTTGGAAGGCCAGACCCTCTTCCCGCTGCAGGAGAACTGGCTGCACTGAGCCAGGGGGCTCTTCTCCAGCTCCCCTCTCCCTATCCCCCAGCCCCTGTGGCAGCATGACCCCCTCGTCCAGCTCGCCGACCCGCACCCACACCAGATATTGTTCACGCACCACAGAGCCCAGTACAGCCACTATAACGGAACGGGCTAATTAAAATGGCAGCATTTAAAATGCCGGTCCGTGGTTGCTTGGAAATGTAATCCAACTTCAGTATTATTTTCGAGCTTAGATTTTTGAATCCAAAATTCCATGTGACGGAAGAGATGGGTATTTAAACAGATGTCTGCAATTTCTTTAAAAAAATAGAGATTGAGTTACAGATGGTAGAAAAGGCCTGAGAATTAAAAACTCCTGAGCTACAAGAAAATTTACATGTGAGCAAAATGATTTGAAGAAATGAATGGTCGTGCGATTCTGCATGTTTGAAAATTAAGCTTCTTTCACCAAAAATATGAATCTTCTCCCTTCCATATTATCTGTTTCTCTCCTAGTAGCCTTGGCTGCCACCGTCATCGTCACAGCCAAGTCACAACACGAGGGTCCTGTTTCTAACAGACAAGGCATATAGATCTTTCCTTCTCCTATCTCTTGTACGATTTGGCCTGCCAGGACCAAAAATTTTGATCTGAATTAGTTTAAAAGAAAACTAATCTACCCCATCTGCATCACCAATGCCTCATTGCTCTAACTTCCATTTAATAAATCACAAATAAATGGAATTTTGTGATGTGAGCCTGGAAGGAAACCAGAGTCATCATCTGTACTTGCAGATGAAATGGATTTTTTTTTTCCCCTTCTTTAGGAGATTTAAAAAGAAAATGACCAAAATAAACTTTGAGTGAAAAAGCTGGTAACTTCTAAAGTGGCATATGAAATTCAAAGCACTGCATATTGGAAAAGAAAAACTGAGCACATTTAGTACAGTTTTGAGGAGCAATTCAGGATCCAGCTCATCAGCTGGGAGATCTGTGCATTGCTGTGAGTAGGTTTATGAAGATCACCACTGATGCAAAAAAAAAAAAAAAAAAAAAAAAAAAAGCAGTGTTAGGATGTATATGAAACAAGTACATAGACTTAAATACAAGCTGTAAGGAGACTTTTACTTGCACTGCTCCTTATCTACTCTGCAGGGTCCCAGTCTGTCCATTGCAAAACCAGTTAAAATTAACATAATTTCAGAGAAGAGCAGCAAGACCCACTAGGTGCAGAACAAAGCTGTCATGTGAAGTGACCAACTTGATTTACTTTACAGTGGAGCGGGCATAATCAAAGCATCTACCTCAGTGGAAACATTATGAAGGAGAATTGGGAGTATCTGTTTTTTTCTGTCTTACCTTGTAAGTACAAAGAAACAGGTCTGTTAAAGGGAACGAGGTTTGCTCAAAGGATGGGACCACCTTCACACATGCTCAGGTTCAGTGTACACTCCTGGATGTGTCTCAGGTGGGATTTCTAGTAAACCAAAGTACAGAGGATGCCTAGAGGATCTGTCCCAAATTGTTCATTAATACTGACAGATGCTCTCTGACTATGCCAGTACTATTAGAAATCCATCAGCCTCTTGAAATTTTGCAGCCTTCAACACTGTGCTGTTGAAGAAGGGCTGGGAGACCTGTCATGGCTGCTGGGGGCATTATTCTGCTTTTGCTTTGGCTTTATGTGTCTATGTCTTTTCTCTCTAAAACCTTATTTAATATTATGTTTTGTTAGCTGTGTATTTATCTTCATGGAGAAGGCAGCATAGACCACAGTGTGACAATGACAGCTCTTTGCATTTACATAAAAACCTCCTTTGAACTGATATTCACGTATTTCACAGGACAACTTTTTGAAAGTGAGGTGTAAACCCCTTGTGTGCCTTCTATTACTCCACTTAGACAGGAGCTTCCTGGCATTAAGTCATTACCCATATAAGAATAAACTGCAAAGAATAATAAGAGAATATTCAACCTACTCTTTTAAAGATGATTGGCAAAACACATTTAAATGGGCTTCTTTTTCACTTTTAAAGACACAGAAAGTAGTCCTACGTGATTGTTCTGAGATTATTTTGGTTTATTTTGGAGGAGAGTGGAGAGGAAAACTGCTTTTACCTTAGAAATCACATGTCTTGCTGAAGGACTTGTTGAAGGTCTCAGATGTTTATTGTGAGGTCTGACATTTTAATTGAAAGGACAGGAGTGTTGATTTTTTAAAACAAATAGATCCTTTGTCCAAATTGTTTATTAGATATTGGATTAAGTAGGTTTTAACAACAAAAACCGTAAATCAGAATATTTTCAACTGTCTGACTTAAAATCCTTTCTTTTCTCAGTTACTCATCTTTAAAATTTTATATCCAGTGATATTATAATTACATTAATTCTCCATTTGTCAGGGGATTTTGAAAACTAATTCTCTGTTTCAAATGTAAAAATCAAGAATTCCCCAAAGCTTTTTTTGGTTAAAATCCTGGATATAATTTAAAGCTTGAAAATGGTTGGTTATCTGTCAAAGTAAAAAAAAAAAAAAAGGGAAACGGCATGGTTCTGTTGGAGTGAAAAAATGCAAATTTCATCAGGCTAGTTGGAAAAAAGAGAAAATCACAGTATTGAATATTTTATTTAATACTATCTGCCATGGGAAATAGGGAGAGGACTGGCTTGAAGTATAATAGTTGAAAAAGACTAAACAGCAGGTTTTCTGCAATGAAGTTATATCTAAAATAAAATAGAGTGGCAAAAGATGACAATAGTGAAAGCCAAACAAAAGGAGAGAATAGAAACACTGAGAGTGAGGAAGGGACTGGTGAAGTCTTTGCTTTTCAGAATGCAGGCTGGGTACATACCCCTGATTGCTAGATCAGTTTTCTGAAAAGGATATTCACCCTGTATCTAGGAATCAAAAAATTATATCTTTAGGAGGGCCATGGGAATAGGAGAAATTTCTCGTCTAAAGAAGTTACATCCATTTACAGAATGTGGATATTTTTATTGCTCAGCTTGAATCATACCAAGGGATCCTGTGCCTTCAGTATTTTGAGTCTTCCTAACCGTGCCACAGTAATAAGAGCACTCCTGTGAATACTAAATGAGGACTGAATTACCATCATGTACACATCCTGCACCAGAGCCAAGTCGGAAGTGAAATATCATGTCACATATGAAAGCTTAAGAACTGATTAATTTTGAAAGCATATTTATAGTTCTCATTTACAGAGAACTCAAAATACTTTAAGCAAATGGAATACTAAATTATACCAAAATAATGTAAATCAGTGGGACCTATAGACAAATTAGGACTCCGTGGTGATGGAGGAGTTCAAGATGGAACTGTCTGTAGAGCAATTGCTTCATTCAATATTGATAATGTTTGAACGCAGGCCTCATTCAAATCCATGGGACTTTTACTATTGACTCAAATTGAGGACAGCATTTCATCCTCTTTTTAGCAGAGATAGAGGACAATAGTGTGCCACATGTCAGAAAGAGGAATATCTCATCCATTTGGAAGAATAGAGGGGATTTCAGATGAAGGGAGTGCACTTACAGAAGCCCCAAAACGACCAGAAAACTGGGTTAACTTGCTGTCTGCCAGACCAAATGTCTCAGGGTCCTTGAGAAATGGGACCACAGCTCTGTTTCTTCTAGAAGACAGCTCTGAAAAGGGCACAAATCAATTGGGAAGACCTTATGAGCAAAAGCAATATGCAACATTTGGATCACGAGAATTTCACAGCCAATTATGCTTCCATAAGCTTAAGCTTTTTTTATAATTGGGGATGAAAATACATTCCTGAATGCAAGATCAGAAAACATTAGAAAATGCTAAGGCAACTTCAGTTCCAATTTCCAGTTTTTCATCTTATCACGACACATGCAGTAAATGCATTACCCCATTTTGATCCAATTCCATTAGATATTTGTAAGTCACATACAGCGCTGGTTCATGAAACACAGCTTTCAGATACTCACCAAAATGAGCTAATTAATCAGGGAGGACTAAGACAACTCCTCTCTGATGAATGGAGTATGTAATTTAACAAAATTAAGTCAATGGTGTAAAAACACTGAGATGAAATCATCCAATTTCTGGTGGGACTTTCTTCCACAAGATTGCTAGGCTGCTATTTTCTTTTTTTTTCCCCTCAGAGGAAGCTACGCCTTGCTGTTTACCCAAGAAAAGAGGAATGGTCATTTCAAAGCATGTTCACGAACACGAAAGGATTGTCACCATTGCCATGACTGTCGTGGAGGAAACAGAGCCTCGCCTTCAACTGGCAGAATGAGACACGGGAAATCTTTAGACATCAGTGATTAGGTAAGGAGTTAAGTCTCCTTCAACATCCACAGTAACCATCCGGCCACGGTAAAGAGAGCAAACATGTTGGAGTGGTGTCATCCCATCGCCTTTTGAAAATGTCTATGTAATTCACCCTGGGTTTTGTGGGTTTTTTGGGGGGGTTTGGTTTGGTTTGGTTTTTTGGTTGGTTGGTTGGTTGGTTTGTTTTTTTTCTCCCCACAGCATAGACTTTATTTGAGTGTATGGGATTGAAATTCCATTTTGGTGTTCCAGACATCAGGAAATAATTGTGTGTCAGAGTGGGAGACAGTTTCGTTACCCATAGCTGGAAGGTGTCAGGTTGCTGGTTAAGTTTTCCTTTGAGGATTCCCATGATGTCCCCAGGTAATACTGGGGACAATGCCAGTTATTACACACAAAGTTAAAGCAAGCAAACATAAAGCCTTCCCCTAAACTTCTAAACTTTCTTTGAAAGAAAGGATAAATCAACATGAGATTTAAAAAAAAAAAAAAAAAGAAAAAGAAAAAAGATTAAAATAATCACTCTTGATGGCAGGGTAGTAATTATAACTTTGTGTGGGAGAAGTAAAAATCCTCTCTTATGTGTGAATTGGGCGTCTTTTCCCCACGAAAGAATAAATGTGTCTGTGTAGCAGAGTCCTGTGAATCCCCGAAGGAGCAGGTCCGTGCCTTTTCCAGGGATTTGTGTCCCGTGGTCGCCTGCCAGAGGCCAGCGTCACCCTCGTGGTTGGGCAGCTCTGTGTTAGGGCAGCTCTTCCCCACGAGTGCGCTTTTTCCTTCCGTGGAACGGGAACAGGCTTCTCTTTATTTTCATGAAGCCTCCAGGGAAACCATGGCTTTGGGACGATGTCTGGCACAGATCTGCAGGGGGCTGGGGGGGCAGAAGGGAGCCAGACCTCCTGGTGCAGTTCGCACTCCTGGTTGAGCAGCAGGATGGTGGCGGGGGGCGAGCCCCCCCCCCGTCCACCCCGCTCAGGGCTGCGGGGCCCGTTGCCCCCCGAGACCGGGACTCCTCGGGGCGGGCACACAGCAGCGCCCCGCGCTCCCCCCGTTCTCCTGGGAAAAGGGATTCAAAGCCTGGAAAGACGTGGGGGGGGGCTCGGTGCTGGCAGAGAACCGCCTGCTCGTGTTTCTCGGGAGACGGGGCTCGGAGGGGACCCCCGGGACCCGCTCTC